>NC_067479.1:97951598-98259723 GCF_947179515.1 Apodemus sylvaticus
TCATGAAGATAATAGAGGCCTTTAAGGAGGATATAAATAACTCCCTCAAAGAAATACAGGAAAACACAGGTAAACAGGTAGAAGCCTTTCAAGAGAAAAAAAAAAATTCCCTGAAAGAAATACAGGAAAATACAATCAAGCAGGTGAAGGAATTGAACAAAACAGACCAAGACCTAATATGGAAATAGAAACAATAAAACACTAAGGGAGGCAACCCTGAAGGTGGACAACTTAGGAAAGAGATCAGGAGCTACAGGTGCAAGCATCACCATCAGAATACAAGAGATAAAGAGAAAATTTCAAGTGTAGAAGATACCATAGACGATATTGACATCTGCCAAAGAAAATACAAAATGTAAAAAGCTCCTGACCCAAAACATCCAGGAAAAAAAAATCAAGCTGGGCGGTGGTGGCGCACGCCTGTAATCCCAGCACTCTGGGAGGCAGAGGCAGGTGGATTTCTGAGTTCGAGGCCAGCCTGGTCTACAGAGTGAGTTCTAGGACAGCCAGGGCTACACAGAGAAACCCTGTCTTGAAAAAACGAAATCCAACAAACAAACAAACAAATCAAACCTAAAAATAATAGGAATAGAAAAAATAGTAGAGGGTGAAGAATCCAAGTTCAAGGGGCCAGAAAACATCAACAAAATCATAGAAGAAAACTTCCCTAACCTAAAGAAAGAGATGGCCGTAAATGTACAAGCCTATAGAACACCAAATAGATTGGAGCAGAAAAGAAAACCCTCTTGTCACATAATAATGAAAACACTAAATGTACAGAACAAAGAGAGAATATTAAAAGCTGTAAGGAGAAAAGGTCAAGTAACATATAAAGGTAGAATTATCAGAATTACACCAGACTTCTCAACAGAGACTCTAAAAACCAGAAGATCCTAGACAGATCTCATCCAGACCCTAAGAAAATACAAAAGCCAGCTTAGGATACCATACCCGGCAAAACTTGGAGAAACCAAGATATTCCATGACAAAACCAAATTTAAAAAATATCTTTCTACTAATCCAGCCCTACAGAGAATATTGAAACAAAATTTCCAACACAAGGAGGGTAACCACACCAAAGAAAACACAAGAAATTAGACGTTTCACAACAAACCCAAAAAGAAGAGACCCCCCCACACACATACACACACATAGTACCACCTTCAGCAACAAAACTAACATGAACTAACAATCATCTGTCTTCAAAATCTCTCAACATCAATGGACTCAATTCCCCAATAAAAAGATACAGGCTAAGAGACTGGATATATAAACAGGATCCAGAATTTTGCTGCATACAAGAAACACACCTTAGTGACAAAGACAGATACTACCTCAGAGTAAAAAGGCCCGAGAAAAGTTTTCCAAGCAAACACTCCTAAGAAACAAGCTGGAGTTGCCATTCTAATATCCAATAAAATACACTTTCAACCAACAGTAATCTAATGAGATGGGGATGGACACTTTATATTCATCAAAGAAAAAAAATCGACCAAGAGAAAGTCTCAGTTCAGAACATCTATGCCCTAAATGCAAGGGCACCTACGTTCTTATTATTTATTTATTTATTTTGGGTTTTTCAAGACAGGGTTTCTCTGTATAGTCCTGGCTGTCCTGGAACTCACTCTGTAGACCAGGCTGGCCTCGAACTCAGAAATCTACCTGCCTCTGCCTCCCAAGTGCTGGGATTACAGGCGTGAGCCACCACACCGGACTGGCACCTACATTCTTAAAAGAAACTTTACTAAAGCTCAAAACCTCACACATTAATAGTGGGAGACTTAAACACCCTACTCTCACCAGGTCATTGAAACAGAAACTAAACAGAGACACAGTGAAACTAACAGAAGTTATAAACCAAATGGATTTAAGATATCTACAGAACATTTCACCCCCAAACAAGAAAATAAACCTCAGCACCTCATGGAACCTTCTTCAAAACTGACCATATAATCAGTCACAAAATAAGCCTCAGCAGATACAAGAAGATTGAAATAATCCCATACATTCTATCAGATCACCATGGACTAAAACAAAAACAACAGAAAGCCTACATATTCATGGAAACTGAACAACTATCTGTTCAATGATAACTGTGGGGAACCATCCCGTGCTATTCGGACTTATGCTTATTCACAGCCCTAAGGTGTCAGCTGCCGAGAAGGAAGAACAATTAACTAGAGCCTTCTCCTTGAGCTATCAGTAGGAGAAGATTCTGGGAATACCATAAGATGTTCTGGCCCTAACCACGGAATGTTAACTCAGGGTGTCCCCACCGGATGACCGCCTCACTTCCTGCTTCGATCACTAGGGGTGTCTCCGCCCTTCCTTCCTTTGTTCTAGTGTGAAGGTCAATTCCTTCTCTGTAAGCCTTAAAACTAGTTTACCTCCCCAACATTAAATGAGACCTAGACACAACCCAGACTGACTCTGACTTTGTTAGTGTGCTTGGGCTCCTTTCTCTCTTCCCCATATTTTTGACCCTCGGGTAGTGCCTCTTCAGGACCCTGGAATAACTGGACCTGCTGGACGGGTCAAGTGGCGCCTGAACAGGGACCCAAAGCATGGACAACGGAAGAACCCCGGGACGAGGATTCAAGGACTCCGCGGACCACATCGCTCGTGCATCGCTGGAGGACCAGGTAAGCGGCCAAACATTGTCGTCCGATTGTCCTGGGGTAACAGTTGTCTAAAGAAGCTACTTTCATAAGAGGAATCAAGCAGTCACTCAGGGAGAAAGGAATAAGAGTCAAGAAGAAGGATTTAAAAAAATTTTTTTGTTTTGTCAATAAAAAGTGCCCTTGGTTAGTTTTGAGTGGACCAGACATCCACCCACTAAGTTGGAATAAGGTTGGCAAAGAAATTAACAAGATGTTAAGAATGGGTAAGCCTGTGTCCAACATATTTTTCAGCTATTGGGGCCTTATACGAGATATAATAAAAGATGCTGAAAATGAAGGAGAAAGTGCCCATTTACTGGCCACTGCCAGTGACTTTCTCCAAGCCTCGAGACCGCCATTGTTAGGAGTGGCAGTGGTAGTGGCAGTGCCAGCCCGCACTCTCCGTGTCCCTCTGTAATTGTTGACATGCCTGGGGACACGGAGGACCCTCCTCCGAAAACTATACGGTCCCTAGAGGACCCCAAGATTCCTAAGAGTATATACCCTTCTCTTAAGGAGATTTCAAAAAACCACAATGAAACTAACAACAGGCATGGCCCGCACTACTCTTTAGATTTAAAATTAGACCTAGCTTCTGAGGCTGAACTAGAGGAGGAGGCTGCCAGGTATGAGGAGGGGAGGTACGGTCATGGACTCCGAGAATCCCGAATCTTCTTTACTCAAAGGCCTGGATTCACTCGGCCCCCACCGTACTTACCTCCAATGCCGGCGGCCCCCTCTGTGCCTCTACTGAGGGTGGTAATAGAAGGACTAACCCAAACAAAAGCCATGCTTCAAGCGCAAATCACCAGGCTTAAACAGGTCTTACATTTGCAACATGAATTAGGAGACCTTTCCTTAGAGATTCAGAATTTACAGGAAACTATGAGAAAGGGCCAAAGTCCTCCCAACAAAAGATCATCCAGCCCCTTACAGAAACACCAACCTAAGCTAACTTTCCCAGACATGATCAGGTCATGTGCTAGGCGAGTCAGAAATGAATCCGAACCAGACAGCACTAGCCCTGATCAACAGGGGGATAGTGATGAGGACCAAGAAACCGAGGAAGAACAAGATTATAATGAGGTCACTGAGGACTCTGAGGGAGAAGGCCCTGATCAAGGAGAGTATGAGGCCTCATGCCCCGTGTATAAAAAACTCAAATTTAAGAGCATTAAAGAATTACATTCAGCAGTGAAAAACTATGGCATGAATGCTCCCTTTACTCAGTCCATTTTAGAGGGGCTCGTGGGGTCCGGGTATTTAATATCTGGAGAATGGATTAAAGTAGTGCAATCCGTCCTTAACAGAGGACAATATTTAACTTGGAAATCAGAATTCATTGACAGAGCAGAAAATCTTGCCGCCAGAAACAGGAAAAACCCTTTGAGTAAAACTGCCTCCTGGACAGCAGATAAGCTATGTGGAAGGGGCGCATTCACCTCCGAGGAAAAGCCACGGGGACTATACCCTGGTATCCTTGCTCAGACAGTGCAGGCCGCCTTATCTGTCTGGAGAGCAGTTCCCGCCGCAGGGGCAGTCACCACCCCCTTGACCACAATAATCCAGGGAGCCCAAGAGCCCTATGCTCAATTTGTGGGAAGACTGCAAGAAGCAGCAGAGAGGATCCTAGGTCAAAATGAGAGTTAGGGGCTTCTGGTTAGGCAGCTCGCCCTTGAGAACGCCAACCCGGCATGGAGAGCTGCGCTACGGGGCAAAACTAAAGACCTAGATATCTCCGGGATGATTAAGCTCTGTAATGAGGTGGATCCCTTTGCTCAGCAAGTGTCTAAATCCATCAGTTTGGACATTGGGGCTGTCTTTTTTTTTTTTTAAAGATTTATGTATTTATTATATGTAAGTACACTGTAGCTGTCTTCAGACACTCCAGGAGAGGGCGTCAGATCTCATCACAGATCGTTGTGAGCCACCATATGGTTGCTAGGATTTGAACTCAGGACCTTTGGGAGAGCAGTCGATGCTCTTAACCACTGAGCTATCTCTCCAGCCCCGGGGCTGTCTTTCAAAAGACAGGAGACCCCAATCGTCCCAAAACCAAGACTTGCTTTCGCTGTGGACAGTCCAGCCACTTTGCTAGAGAGTGCAGCACTCCCAGGCAGGCACCCGACCACACCCTCAACTAAGGAACCATAAAACTTGACCCACCAGGGATCTGTCCCCGCTGTAAAAGAGGCAGGCATTGGGGTAATGAATGCCGTTCCAGGACCGATGTCCATGGGCAAGCCCTTACTGTGGTCCTGGGAAACGGGCCGAGGCCCCCACATCGGGGCCCTTACTCTCAGGTCACAGCACACCTCCAAGTGCAGGTGCAGACACCAGTGCCGATGCCTTATCTAGGGCAACAGCAGGGAGCACGGGACTTGACCTGTGTTCCTCCGCCACCCGAATATTAAACCCAGAGGAGGGGACTGTTATTATAGAATCTGGAAAGTTTGGGCCTCCTCCTCCTGGTATGTTTTTCTTGATAATTGGGCGAGCTTCCAGCTCCCTCCAGGGCCTTATTATACTCCCCTCTATAATATATGTGGACTATTCAGGGGAGATCAAGTTCCTTGCCACTGCCACCAGGGGCCCACTGACAGTCCGGCTGGACAACGCATGATAGGACACTTTCCCCATGTGAGGAAAGGATGCGGCTCCTCCTCCCCTGGTTCTTCTGACATCTACTGGGTTCAGAAATTGACTGATGAGAGACCCATGATGACGTTATGGCTAGATGGCAAACAGGTTCAAGGCCTATTAGATACTGGGGCCAACGCAACGGTGCTTTCCTCCAAGCACTGGCCCCCAGCCTAGCCTCTTGAGGTTACAGCTACACATTTAACTACAGGACAATCACAGGATACATTACAAAGCTCAAGGCTTCTAATTTGGAAGGGTAAGGAAAAGAACACAGGAACAGTCAGGCCATTTGTAGTACCCGGACTCCCTGTCAACCTTTAGGGGAGAGATATCCTATCCCAAATGGGGATGATGATGTGCAGCCTTAGTGAGATTGTTACTAATCAAATGCTGAAGACAAGGTTCCTCCCTGGAAAAGGATTGGGTAAATATGAACAAGGAATAGTGAAACCTTTGGCTCCTACTCCTAATACAGATAGGAAGGGCTTGGGTGCGGACCTTTTTTCCTAAGGACTGCTGATCCCCCTGCACTCCAGGCTGATAAAATATCTTGGAAATCAAATGACCCTGTCTGGATCGATCAGTGGTCCATGCCTAAAGAAAAGGTTCAGGCCGCCCTAAGGTTGGTGCAGGAACAATTATCGCTGGGGCACCTTGAACCCTTCACCTCCCCGTGGAATACTCCCATATTCGTTATAAAAAAGAAAAATGGCAACTGGAGGTTATTACAAGACCTCCAAGAGGTCAACAAAACTATGAACCCCATGGGGGCGCTACAACCTGGGCTGCCCTCCCCAATAGCTATCCCAAAAGACTTTCATAAAATTGTGATTGATATAAAAGACTGCTTTTTTTCTATCTCCCTTCACCCTGAGGATTGCGCTCGCTTTGCCTTTTCTATCCCTATTATTAATCATGCAGGTCCCAATCCCCGCTTTCAATGGCGTGTATTACCACAAGGGATGGCTAACAGTCCTACCTTATGCCAACGTTATGTGGCACAGACTATAGATCCAGTACGGATATGCCATCCAATGGCCTATATCGTCCACTACATGGATGATTTGCTGGTTTTGTCAGCTGACCTTTCAGAAACCCAACAGATAGCCCAAGAATTAGTTTTTGCCTTACAACAGAGGGGCTTTGTTATAGCTCCAGAGAAAATTCAAACACAGTTTCCCTTCTTGTTCCTGGGATTTCAATTGGGTCCCACCTCTGTCTGCTCTCAAAAGTTAACAATCAGAAGATCACAATTACAGACCTTGAATGATTTTCAAAAGCTTTTGGGTGACCTAAAATTGACCACTGGCGATCTTAGACCCCTCTTTGATATCCTAAAAGGCAGTGCTGATCCCTCCTCCCCTAGAGCTTTGACCTCAGAGGCTAAAATTCCTTGCAATTGGTAGAACAGGCTATTGGTCAACAATTTATAGGATATTTTGACCCATCCAAAAATCTTTTTTTAATTATCTTTGCAACAAGGTTTACACCAACAGGCCTTCTATGGCAAAATGGGCAGCCACTTATGTGGGTGGACCTATCAGCCACCCACCGTAAGATACTTCCTACCTATCCTTCCCTAGTTTGCCAGGCCATAACTCTTGGACTCAAAACAGCTGTTCGTTATTTCGGCCGTGATCAGAGACAATTATCTCACCCTATTCACAAGAGCAACTCGCTTGGCTACAACAGAGAGATGATGAATGGACTGTCTTGTTGTCCAGCTATCAAGGGAAGTTTGATACCCACCTACCAGGAGATAAATTGATACAATTTCTCCATAACACTCCTTTTGTTTTTCCAAAAGCTACTCGATTAAAACCTATAAGGGATGCTTTAATTGTCTTTATAGATGGATCTAAAAATGGAAGGGCTTCCTTTGTCATTGGAAATCAGGCCTCTTATATTAACATGCCCTATGCCTCTGCTCAATTAGTGGAATTGCGAGGTGCCCTTGAGGTATTTAAAACTATTGATGAGAGTTTTAATCTTTATTCGGATAGCCATTATGTAGTCAGAGCCCTCCAAGTTCTGGAAGTTGTCCCCACCATACAGCCTTCGTCACCAGCCTTTTTGTTGTTCCTCGAGATACAACAGCATATAAGGACTAGAACGAGCGCATTCTTTGTAGGGCACATAAGGGCCCATACAAACCTACCTGGTCCACTGGCTAAGGGAAATGATTTGGCTGATAAAGCCACTTGCTTAGTAGTAGCAGCCTCCCTCACCAATCTGCTTCAGGAGGCTCAGATGGCTCATTCCCTTCATCACCTAAATGCTCAAACATTAAGACTTAGATATAAGGACTGGAGAGATGGCTCAGTGGGTAAGAGCACCGACTGCTCTTCCAAAGGTTATGAGTTCAAATCCCAGCACCCACATGGTGGCTCACAACCATCCTTAAAGAGATCTGATGCCCTTTTCTGGTATGTCTGAAGACAGCTACAGTGTACTTACATATAATAAATAAATCTTTAAAAAAAAAAGACTTAGATATAAAATAACTCCGGAACAGGCTAGGCAAATTGTAAAAGGCTGTAGAAATTGTCTAACATTACTTCTTGAGCCGCATCTGGGAGTCAATCCTAGGGGCCTTGTCCCCGGAGAACTTTGGCAAATGGATGTTACTCATGTTCCCTCTTTTGGAAAACTTAAATTTGTGCATGTAACTGTTGATGCCTTTAGTGGATTTTTATGTGCCTCTGCACAGTTGGGAGAGGCCACAAAAAATGTTATTTCCCATATGTTGTTTACCTTCTCTGTGATGGGCCAACCCAAAATACTTAAGACGAATAATGGGCCTGGATATACCAGTCAAACTTTTAAACAATTTTGCTCTCAAATGCAGATAAAACATATTACGGGTGTCCCCTACAACCCTCAGGGTCAGGGGATTGTTGAACGTGCCAATCAAACGCTTAAAAATACCCTTTTAAAACTCACTTTATTCCTTTAAAGGCAATGCTAAGCTCCTACTATCCCATGCCCTGTTCATTTTAAATTTCCCAACTCTAGATAAGCAAGGGCGCTCTGCCGCTGATCGCCTATGGCATCCCACACAAACATGGACTATGCACAAGCCCTCTGGAAAGACCCCCTATCCAGGAGATGGCAGGGGCCTGACCCTGTTATCATCTGGGGAAAAGGGTCTGCCTGCATTTATAATTCTAAAGAAGGGGGAGCCAGATGGCTCCCTGAAAGGTTGATAAAGCCTTATAACAAATTCCAGGGTGGCACCTGAGAAAGGCTATGTCTTCTCTTTCAGAATGATCCCGAGACGCCTCCTCCTCCTGCTCATGGTGATCCTCGGAAGGGTGAGCCCCCAATTGAGCCCCTATCGAGTCTTTAATTACACATGGCTCATCATAAATCAGGCTGGGGATATCGATAATTCCACCTCCAAGGTTGCAGCCCAAATACCCTGGATCCTGTTAGAGGTAGACCTTTGCAAATTGGCCCTTGGAGCCCACCCTGACTGGGTAGTGCCTAGCCACTATTTACCACAGGCTGCGCCGCCAAATACAGATGATAGAACCTGGGGCCAAAATCCTGCATGCCTCAATGCAGTTGCCTGCAAATGGCTACAATATGCCTCCATTTATGTATGCCCTGGGGCTACTCATAGAGATCATTCTCTGGGCAATAAATGTGGCTATGGTGAGTCTTATTTTTGTGCAACCTGGGGTTGTGAAACCACAGGCGATACCTATTGGAAGCCCTCCTCCTCTTGGGACCTTATTACAGTAAAAAGGAAAAACCCTCCTCAGGGAGAGTTAGATTCTGGCCCTAAGCCTTTCAACAAGAATTGTCAAAACTGGTGCAATACCATTGTAATATCTTTCACAGCCCCTGGGAAAAATTATGATTGGCAACATTCTCGTGGGGCCGAATGGGGATTGGGGCCGAATGGGGATTGCGCCTTTATAAGAGTGGGGAAGATATTGGATTGACCTTCACAATAAAACTGACAAAGAATATCCCCAATATACATCGAGCTTCCATAGGACCTAACCCTCAATTACATGATCTGGCCCCTCCACCACCTAAGGAAGCCTCAAGGCCTAAGAGTCTCTCAGCCACACGAGCCCCAGGAAAGGCCCCGTCAATTACCTTGTTTCAGCCCACCATATCCCCGGGCCCTATGCCCTCTTCCAAGCTGATTCTTTCCCTCCTCAATGCCTCTGCCTCTGCTCTGCTTCTTAAGGAACAAGAGCTTAACTCGACCAGATATACAGAATGCTGGATGTGTTTTTCAGCCTCCCCACCCTTTTATGAGGGTATCGCCCTCTTTGGAAATTTTACCTATACCAGTGACTCAAAGGAGCTCATTGGCACCCCTCTAGAGATTACTCTTACCGAAGTTTCGGGGATTGGAAGCTGTATAATAGGAAAGAGCATGATTCCACCTCGGCAATTGTTAGAAATCTGCAACCACACAATTGCCATTGACAAACATTCTGATTACCTATTAGCCCCAAATTATACTCATCTGGCCTGTTCCACTGGCTTGACTACCTTTCTGGTTACCTCTCAGTTTATAAGTAAAAGAGACTATTGTGTGTTGATACAATTAGTACCCAAATTTAGCATTCATGAACCAGAAGATCTTTTGAAATTTTGGGAACGGGGAAGTGAGACACCCCGTAGAGCCAAGAGAGAACCTATATCGGCTATCACCCTTGCCATCATTCTAGGGCTAGGGGCAGCTGGGACAGGCACAGGCATTGCCTCCCTTGTCACCTCTCAACAGAACAGACAACAATACTATTTACTTAGTGCTGCCATTGATAAGGACCTGGCCGAACTCAGAGATGGTTTAGCTAATTTAAAAGACTCTGTCCTTCCTTATCAGAAGTAGTGTTACAGAACAGGAGAGGTCTTGATCTGCTTCTCCTGAAGGAGGGAGGTCTCTGTGCAGCCTTAAGGGAAGAATGCTGTGTTTATGTAGACAAGACAGGCCTGGTAGATGACATCCTGAGGAGAGTAAAAGAGAGTTTAGAGAAACGCAATAGAGAACGAGAACAACAGGAGTCTTGGTATAAAAATTGGTTCTCCACGTCCCCGTGGCTTTCCACCCTACTACCTTCTATCCTAGGACCCTTCATGGGGTTATTGCTGTTAATCTCCTTTGGTCCCTGGGCTTCTCAACGATTGAACCGCTTTGTTAAATCACAAATAGATTCCACCCTACCCAAGAATTATATCTCGGTACAGTATCATTGTTTGGACGCAGCAGAAGCGATAGGACCCGGTAGACAACGGCTCAGCAGAAACAGTTACTGTCTGTCAAAGAGTGGGAGTAGTCTTCAGTCACAGTCACAAAATACTTCTCAGGCTCCCACCAATGCAGGGAAAGAAAAACTCTCTTCCCTTTTGAGGCTTTTCCTGTTCTGTAAACAAGCATCTGCCCACCCACTTCCTGGGTCTAACCTTGGATACCAGTACTTTCATCCTGCCCCTGTACCCAGCCCACCAGCAGGTTGTGATGCCTTCACGTCCAAGCTGGATCTGGAGCCTTCCTAGCCCCTGACAGATCTATAACACTGGCAGGAAAGCCCAAGTTTCTACCCACAATTCCTTGCTCACTCACTCCCTTGGCAAGCTTGGCACCTCGCCAGGTGCCTCCTTCACTTCCCACAGAGCCCCAACCCTCAGATCACACCCTGACCAGTCCTAGCCCAAATAGCAGCAACCCACCCAGAATCTATTTCAGTGGATTTGGCACACCAAACACAAGTACCCAGAAGTGTGCCTGGTCCTGAAGCACCCACGGCCTACTCTCAGTAAGTCTCGACCCACCGAGTCCAGTTCCCTACCACTATCATCACTGAGCACCTTTAAATTCCAGGCAAGGCATCATTTCATGTGTAAATACTTCTGCTTCTTTAAATATGAAATCATCCTTCTAAAAGAAGGGGCGAGTCACATGAGCACCTGTCTCTCCTGCAACATGCCCACTGCTCTCTCTGCTCAAAGCACTCTGCACTCTGACTTTTATGTCCTGTGTTTCTAGTTTGGCTCTCACCCCCAACAAATGCAGCCTAGGATGCAAGAGCCCTCCTCACATGTGCCTGCTGAGAGCTGTTCAGTGCTGGGCAGGTGTCCTCTAACAAAAACAAGAGGCAGGGGGCAGAAGGCAGTCCTCAACCAGGGTCAGTTCTTAGCCAGGGCTGACAGTGGAAAAAGGACATCCATATTGATAATCTTGTGTCATTTTCTTTTAGATGAGAGTCCCAGTGGTGTGAATGAACACAGCATAACTTGTCCTGGACCAAAAATTAAAAATACTGGAGAGTAAGTGCTCCTTGATGGGGGCCTTAGAGTCCAATGGTCAGTGTTTATCAGAGTGAGGAAGTGCCTTTGCCTAGATGCCTTAATGGGGAGCTTATGGTTTGTGTCTGCCAGCTCGTGGAAAATCTCGGGTGTCCCCTCTGCTATAGAGCACCCGTCTTCCACCTGTGGGTTCCATTTCCCTTCCGTATGCCCCTGTTAGTGACCCTGGTGGTATTCAGGAATACATAGTGCCCAGGCTCTGCTGAGGACAGGATGCAGAAGACAATGGGTTCGAGGGTTCAAACCTGCATTTGAGCACCTTCCTGGTTCTTTAGCTGCTGGCCACTAGGACCATATGACATGCAGGCCTCTTATGGCAGCCTGGTACGCAACTGTCACCATCACTGCAGAGGTTGACGCTTTATGCTTTGGGGGGGGGGGTAGTTTCTCTGCCTACCTGTCCACTCTCGGGGAGTCCCTGTGCTAGGATTTCAGCATCATTACACTGGTGATTGATGTGTGCAAACAGTTTGAGCAAACTGAATGGGAACAGGACTCTTCCCATCATCCAATCTCTTTTCTGTGCCTTAGGGATGTTATTCTTCAAGTCAGTCTGAACAATGGCATCTCCTTCATTGGGAACAAAGTCATTATAACCAGTACCAACTGCATGAGTACTAGGGTAAGTTCCCAAAGATAAATCAGGTCCACATAGAAATCAAAAGATAATCCAAACAAGGTGGTGTGGGCGGGGCGGTACCCAAAAGTAGCAGTAGACACTGGTTAGGTAGTCTGCCGCAGTTTCTAGAGGAGCCGCCTGGAACAAGTGTGCGCCTCTCTGCCAGAGATGGTCTAGGACATGAAGGGTATACAGCATCTCCTCTTGGATGTTCCAGGCCTAGGGATCCAGGGTTTCCAACATCAGTAGCCAAAGATGTGCGCCAGTGAATGGGGTCCCCAGAAGCTGAGATGAACCCAAATTTACTCAGACCTACCCCCACCTACCCTTCTTGATGATACCTGTCATTTGCAGTGTCCCCAGCCTCCAGCTGTGTCCCCTCTCCCTGGCTGCCCCCTCTGTGGGCTTACTAGTGCGAGCAGGACGTCCTCTCCCATTGTGGCAGGGCGAAGCTGTCAGTCATGTATACCAACTCATGCCAGGGCCCCCGAGGAGAAAAGGGTCGTTCTTCATGTACTGCCTCTCCAGCTGCACGTCAGTCTTCCAAGCCCAGGAGAAGGAGCTTTATGCTCACTTGTGACTATTCTTCAATTCTTCTCAAGTTTCAGAGGGAGGAGAAGTGAGCTTCTTGTGCAGAGCTAGGAGACACAGAGATTTCAATGCCTTAGAAGGCAGACCCACACTCCCGGCCCCACCTCTTTAGTAGCTCAGTCACCTGACCCTTTCCCAGAGATCTGGACTAGTAGTATCCTGTGGCCAAGACCACGGTGAGAACCACCATCCTCAGACCATGGAAGATCTTCGGTTCAGATCTCTTAGATTCTGAGCTTGGAAGAGAGGAAGGGTCGGCTGCCCTCTGAGGACCAGCCTGGGCCACTAACCCCACTGTAGCCTGTGTGTGTCAAGGCAAACTGGGTGAAGATAGTGTGTGTGCAAATAGAAAGCCGGGAGTGGGCACAGGGAAAGAAGCCACTGATGCTATCAGCCACAGGGAGGTACAACCAGAGACACAACCAGCCAGCCACTGAAAAAAGACCCAGACAAAGTCAGCACTACTCCCAACCAGGGATCCCAAGGCAGCAGGGTGTTCAACTGGTCCTGGCTGATGTTCCTGCCAATCGTGCTGGCGACTCTGCTCTTGCTGTGCTGCACTTGGAAGTTTTGCCTAAAGGTAAGCGTCTGCAGCCCACCCCCCACCCTCTTGCCCTGGCACCCACACGCAAGCCCTCCCTCCAAGGGACAGAGTCCTATGCCAGCACTATAATCCAGCCTGCTGGCAAGTTCCCATCTGATCCAAGCCCCCCCCCCCCACATCATCCAGAGGATGCACAAACTCTTAGTATTAAATACCCAAACTCTAGGCCTGCCTGGGCTCTAGGAAGCCTCCAGCCTAGCTGGCACAGAAATTCGGTCTGAGACGCTTGGCCTGTAAGCTAAGGTTGGCTCCAGAAAGAGGCCATCCCAGCACCCTTAGTCCAGGACAATTGTGGATCAGCTACACATCCACAGAGTTCATGTGGGCCAAACCTCATAGCTGTCTGTGTATGTCAGGACAGGGCCCCTCATGCAGGGCCAGTGGCCCCATATGCACGGTGATGCTTATCAGGCAAGATTAGGAACTCCCAGGGCAGACCTACCATTCCATTCATGCTATACTGGTGGTATGTCAGGTACAGCTCCACACTGGACTGCAAAGGCAGGAGACAAAGCACAGCCTTCTTCCCCCATCATGGACTTCAGTCACTGTTCAGGATGGAGGGTGAAATGCCAGGCATGGAAAGATGGAACTAGGGCTTGGCATAAGCAAAGCAGGATCCAAGATGGCGCTAGCTAAGCATCCTGGGGACAGGGTGGGAAAAGACAGAGGAGCCAGTGAACTAGGATGGAAGGAACCTGGGTGGAGAGCCAGAGAAAGAACAGAATAGTGACCCTGCAGAGAGCGTGCAGCACAGAGCTGTCAGGACCCATCTCCTCCCAGGAACACAGTGAACAGAAAAACCTGGGGACGAAACTAGAGAGAGGGTAAGGAGATATGAGGAGGCTGAAGGACAGAGCTTCTGCCAAGGGAAAGGATGTCCCAGCAACGCCTCAGGTGGGGCTGGAACAGGTGTGCAGCACGTCAGCCATAGGCCTCTCCAGGGACCGACCCCTTGGTTCAGATCCCTCCTACCAGACAGGCATGTGGCTGCCTTGGGCCAGGTGGAGCCTAAAGGGTGCAGCACCACAGGCACTGGGCACCCCCACCCAGGCATGCACTCCCAGCCCATGTCCCTGCTCCAAGCCAGGGTCCCCTCCGTCTGCAGAGCCCACCCTACCCATTCCAGCCCACCTCTTTCTGTTCACATTCCAGCCTAAGGATCAGTCGCAGCCACCTCCCCCACAGTCAGAGAAGGTGAGTTTGGGAGGTCAGGGATGGAGGGAGGGTGACACTCTACACTGAGAGGTATCATGGAGGCTGAGCCCAGAGGATCTCACTTCTTTAATGGTGAATAGGGTGGGGATAAGGGATGCAGATCAAAGATAATATGGGAATGCTATGGGATTCAAAATAACGTTACCCAGACAACACCACTGCCAGACTCAAAACATTTCCCGACCAGGGCTTCGGTAGGTAGCACAGTCAGCACCTTGGCAAACTGTTCCAGCGTATGCAGCTGCCCGTTGATGAACTGGTATCTTTCGATGGCTGCTGTAGTACTCTCTGTAGAATGCAGAGGTTTAAAAAAATGGGTTCTTAGTATAGGGACACCATGTGTCAGATCCAGGCTCAGAGACCTTGGGCTTCTTCTACACTTATCTCCATCATCTGCTGGAAGAGCCAAGGGCTTCACTAAGTACAGCCTAGAGAACCCAGGGCTGGGGAAGATCGGGATATCCTAACTGACCCTGAGCTGTGAGGGGTGTCCCCAGGTGAGCACAGGGACCCAGTGAGGAGATGACTGTGCCTTCTTTAGGATGGGGACCAGAAGAGGTCATGAAAGGCTGGGGCAGACAGAGCCTATACCCGGGCCTGTTCTGGGGTAGGAACAGCTTCCCTGTCTGTGGGACAGGGCTGGCTTCAGAGTAGCCTGGAAGTCTGCCTCTGTGAAGGCCAGAGCCGGGTGGAGGAGGCAGTCATCGTATCACCTTCTGGCTGCACAACCTCCAGGCTAGGCTTCTGCCAGCAAGAGTGGCCTCAGGAGAAGTGAGAACACTGAAGCGGATGTTGGCACTTCAGGAAGCTCAGTGTCTACAAACCAAAAGGGCTTTGATTATTCTTCTTAGGATTGAATTCCCCGGTAGGGAGGCCTTCCATCCACTGCACAACCTTAGATGACTGAACCCACACTGCAGATGCTCTGTGAGTGTGCCCTGTCCACACACTGCAACAAGACACAGACCAGTTCATTTCACTTCTAGGATCCAGAAAAACAGAGCCCTCCTCCTGAATCGCCACCTGGTCCTCCTGATCCTGGTCCTGCTCCTTCTCCTGGTCCTGTGCCTGGTCCTGCTCCTGCTCCTGCTCCTTCTCCTGCTCCTGCTCCTGCTTGTCCTCCTGCTCTTACTTCTGCTTCTCCTCCTGCTCCTGCTGCTTCTCCTGCCCCTGCTTCTTCTCCAGCCCCATTACCTGTCAACACAAACCCTACTGTGATCGTTACCTGCTGTGGCTGTGGGAAGAGAGACATGCAGGTAACTGGGAGATGGGCAGGCTGTAACCTCTAGGCTTGGCTGGGGAGGGCAGGCACAGCCAACCATCACAACAAAAGTCTGAGTGTGGGAGGGACACAGAACATGTATTACTTTGTCTGAGGACGCCTGGACCCCTGTCTCTTCCCCGTGGCTGGAGGAGAGGATACACAGAGTGCTCCACAATTGCTTGCCCCCTCTTTTGCAGTGTCCAGTTCTGGACATGGCCACTGTGCCCCCATCTTGCCAGTCTCCAGTTCCCATGTCTTGGACTCAGCCCCAGCAGTGTCTTTGATGCCACCCTTAGTCTGAGAATGAACGAGCCAAGATGTATTGGGTGTATCCCATGCAAAGTCATATACAATAAAAACAGAATGGACCCATCCTGAAAACTGGTCAAATGCCAGTGGCCCTGGCCAGCCTAGATCAAGACTTCTTATATACAAGCAAAAGAGCTTATCTATTGATGCCGAGGACCACTGAGTTACAGCATCGAGTTACAGGATAAAGGGAGGTGACCTGGAGCTCTTAAAGAGCATCTCAAGCTTCTTGTGTGGAGTTGAGCCCCAGGAGGCAAACAGCCATTTATCTGAAGCCTCCCTCCTATGAGGTCCAGGCCACCCCAAGAAAGGGGGGAGATCCCATATGTAGCCCTGACAGGGACAGAGCAAAGGGCGAGTTGAGCCCCCCTCCCCCTGCGGTCTTCCCCCTGGCTTTGTAGTTTTCCTCCCTGCTCTGTCTCTGTCTGTGGTGAGGCTGTGACTTCCTCCTGAGAGCCCCGCCTGCCTATTCCCTGCCTGTGAGCTACAAAGAGATCAAGGAAGGTCTCCTGAAAAGAAAATGGCCACTGCCAACGGCTTGCCCCACCCTCTCCATCAGGCTCACAGAGTCCACAAGGCTGAGACCATGAGGCGTTCTACAGTGAGGCCTGCTTTCTTGCCTCTCCAGTTTCCTCTACTTTAGCCTGGCCCGTAGTTCCTGACCCTTATTGAGACATGGGCCTCTGGCCTACTTGACTAATATGGCCGAGTTCTGTCCTTTCCCTAGGCCTGCTACCCAGACAGAGCCTTCACAAAACACATCACTCCCCCCTGGAGGCCTCTGCTTGCCACCACACACCCCTCGGGCCTCCCAACATCTCCAAAGGCAGCACCTGAGGCATCTTCCCACTCTAAACACTGTTTTGTCCCCACTTGTCCTGAATTCTCTTTGTACAACAATGACCACTCAAGCCTTTAGACTGGTCTCTCTGGGGAGAGGATGTGTTTTGTGGTCTTGTGTCTGTGTTGACAGAGTTCTAGGTAATTGGACCCAGTGTCCCTGGGGGCAGGGGTCAGGGGGAGCTCCCATGACATGCTGCTGAGTGCTTAGGGTCACATCTGCTTTTCAGGGAGAACTGGACACAAACTACTATCACCCGAACTGCCACCAAATGCCATTGGTTTGGTGCCATCCCAAGACGCAGGTGAGCCAGACAGAGGGAAGCCCTAAGGCACAGAATGGCCACTACTCTCATAGTTTAAATTTTTAAGTTTTGTGGTTTTGCAGTTTAATGTGAGCCATGTATCGTGTGTTAGCTGGGAGTTCCAGGTCCCTTCAGGGAGACAGTGTGACGTAAGCGAAGTGGAGCCTGAAGTCCCCTGAAAAGCACAAAGTGAAATGCCAGCTGGAACCTGTAGCTTTCCAAGGCACGAAGTATGCTGTCAACTGCTAAACCCACTATAGGGACAAATAAAGGTGTAGGCTGGGAACTGGTTAGGTCAGGGACTCAGGAGGGCCTCCCGACCTAAAGCTTCCTCAGGACAGGCAGCCTAGAGCAAACACTAGCCCAGCCCAGCGGCAAGCTCAGCCAGTTCCTGCATGAAAGCACTCTGAGCAAGGGGGTTGGGGGCCTTGAGCCCAGCCTAGCAGCAAGGAGTCCGGGCAGCACTCAGGGTTCCTGCCCACGCCATCTTCCACTACAGGGCATGTCACGCTTTCTGAAGGCCCCTTCAGGCAGAGCCACAACCAGACCCTCTCTGGCAAGCAACAAAACAACAGGGATAAGTCCCTGGTAGAACTGAGGGTGCCTCTCCTTCCCTCTTAGAAACGGGAAGCTGCTTCAAAGTTACTCTTCCTGGTTGGGAGTGGCGCGCGCACATTGGCACACACACATGCACACGCATAAATGCACACACGCGTACATACATACACATACATACACACATATATGCACACACAGACACACAGACATACACACATATACACATATACATACATACTTACACACACATATAGATACACACATACAGACACATACACACACATACACATGCACAGACACGTACATACAAATACACACACATACACACGCATACACGCGTACATACATACACACACATACACACATATATGCACACACAGACACACAGACATACACACATATACACATATACATACATACATACACACACATACAGACACATACACACACATACACATGCACAGACACATACATACAAACACACACATATACATACACACAAACACACACAAATATAAACACACACACACACACACACACACACACACACACAGAGACTTGAAAGGGTCTCAGAAAGCTAATAAACCTCCATAGGGATGGCCCGGCCTTGAGTTTAGAGACCCTGCTTCCTAGAACCTCGTCTAGCTGCTTGTTTGTTCCAGTGAATTCACATGTTTTTGTACTTCAACAAATCATAACCCAGGAAACTCTTCAGAAGTTTTAGGTCAAGCACAAACCTGGGCATTTTTTATAGTAGACGTAGTGGTTTTGCTTCCCCCTGCTGGAGCTGCTTGGAGCCTGGCTCTCATTTTATCCTCACAAATGCCTCAGAAAAACTATAACTCAGATTTGAGAATGAGAGACATAGAAAGGTTCTGTAACAATCTCTCTCCCTGACTTCCACCCCTACCCCACCAATAAAACAAAAAACAAAACAAAACAAAAAACCAAAAAAAGTAGTCAGGAAGCCATTGAAAAGAACTCTTAAAGATTGCTATAGGGATTCTGAAATGTGGCTCTTTGCAGCCGATGTCTTTTGGCAGGGGTTGGGTCTGGGAAGAAATCAGATATCTTTTTTTTTTTTTTTTTAGATATTTTCCATTTCAAATGTTATCTCCTTTCCTCATTTCCCCTCTGAAAGTCCCTATCCCACCACCCCCGACTCTGACTCACTCAGCCCACTATTGCCAGGAGGACAGCCCTGGGAACACACCTAGAGTTGACACAGACAAACCTCACTGGGCAATACTGGCACAAGAGCTATCCTGGGGCAGGCTGGACTTGGGATATGTTTTTAGCCTGCCCTTGAGGCAGATTTTGAAGCTCTGGAGCACTGAGAGTCCTGATCCCCTGATGGAAGTCCCTAACTCTCCAGGGGTTCCCTTTAACAGTTGATGCTCTCTCTGTGTCTGGGTTCCTGTCTCAGGAGGCTGAAGGGTAAGGCTGGCCAGATCCTCCTGTGGTAAACAGCTCCCGGCCTGCAGCCAAGGGGCAGCCATACATACCACTCTTCATTTCTCTGCCAGGCACTAAGAGGCCTAGTCTGATCATTGCTGTCATTTGCGGGGAAATGACACCAGAAGTACTGAAGGAATCTAAGGATGAGGTGAGTCTGGCCCATCCCCTCCCCAAGCACTTTGTACATCGTGAGTCTTTAATCAATACCTCCTTTCTCTTAGGCTGATAAAGCTCGGAGCATGGGGGCATATGTTTACTGTGTGGGTCTAGAGGACTCCGAGAGACAAAAGGTAACTTGGCCCAGATAAGCAGGGACCCTCTGAAGCCTAGCCCTAGGGGAACTTTGCTCGGACCTTGGCCTCCCAGGCTTTTGCCTGGACTCAGGGCCTGGGCGGCCAGGCTAACCTTGTGTGCGCCAGCCCGGTTGGGGGATCGGCTGCCCAGCAGAGTGACCGGAACACAGGGGAGGTCACAGCAGCATACACCATCGGCGCTCCCTGGGGGTGCACATGGGCTCCATCTGGTCCACAGACACAATCTGGGGCAAGGCCTCAGGCGGAAGCAGTCAGCTCAACTCTCCGCTTCCGGATCCAGATCAGCCTGGGCGGCCGCACCACATCTCCAGGTCCTGCGAGAGGCTAGCAGGGCTTCCGGGCGGCCAGCTGGGAGAAGTCGGTGTGCTCCAGTGAATCCAGCGGGCCCCGGTGGGAGCCTTCGGGTGCCTGCTTCGGGATCTGATCAGCCTGGGCAGCAGCACCCTGTCTACAGGCAGTGCAGGGGGTAGGCTGTGCACCACAGGCCAACGGGGAAGGGGCAGCTTGCACTGATGAGTCCAGCACTGACAAGACAAACTAACACCAGTGAGAACTTGATGGCAAAAGGCAAACGCAGGAACGTCACTAACAGAAATCAAGGCAATATGGTAACATCTGAACCCAATTCTCCTCTACCAGCATGTCCTGGATACCCCATCACACCAGTAAAACAAGATTTGGATTTAAAATCACTGGTCATGATGCTGGTACAGGAACACATGAAGGACATACTTAAAGAAATTCAGGAGAAAATGGATCAAAAGTTAGAAGCCCTTGCAAGGGAAACACAAAAATCATTGAAAGAAATCCAGGAGAATACAAAAGCCAACAAGGAGGAAACGCAAAAAACCACTTAAAGAAATACAGGAGAACTTTGGTCAACAGGCTGAGGTCATGAAAGAGGAAACACAAAAATCTCTTAAAGAATTACAGGAAAGCACAGACAAGCAAGTGAAGGAGCTAAGCAAAACCATCCAGGATCTAAAATCAGAAGTAGAAACAACTAAGAAAACTCAAAGGGAGACAACTTTGGAGATAGAAAGCCTTGGGAAGAAATCAGGGGACAGAGATGTAAATATCAACAACAGAATACAAGAGATAGAAGAAAGAATCTCAGATGCTGAAGATTCCATAGAAACCATGGACTCAACAGTTAAAGAAAATGCAAAATGCAAAAAGCTTGTAACCCAAAATATCCAGGAAATCCAGGACACAATGAGAAGACCAAACCTAAGGATTATAGGCATAGATGAGAGTGAAGATTTACAACTTAAAGGGCCAGCAAATATCTTCAATAAAATTATGGAAGAAAACTTCCCTAACCTAAAGAGAGAGATGCCCATGAATATACAAGAAGCCTACAGAACTCCAAACAGACTGGACCAGAACAGAAATACTTCCCGTCACATAATAATCAAAACACCAAATGTTCTAAACAAAGAAAGAATATTAAAGGCAGTAAGAGAAAAAGGCCAAGTAACATATAAAGGAAGACCTATCAGAATCACAACAGACTTTTCACCTGAGACTATGAAGGCCAGAAGGTCCTGGGCAGATCTCATGCAGACTCTAAGAGAACACAAATGCCAACCAAAACTACTATATCCAGCAAAACTCTCAATCACCATAGATGGAGAAACTAAGATATTTCATGACAAAACCAAGTTTACCCAATATCTATCCACAAACCCAGCCCTAAAAAGGATAATAGGAGGACAACACCAATACAAGGAGGGAAACTTCACCCTGGAAAAAGCAAGATAGTAACCTTTCATCAAACCCAAAAGAAGTTAACCAATCAAATTTAAAAAATAACGTCGAACATGATAGGAAGTAACAATCACTATTCCTTAATATCTCTTAACATCAATGGAATTAATGCCCCAATAAAAAGACACAGACTAACTGACTGGATACATAAACAGGACCCTAAATTTTGCTGCTTACAGGAAACACACCTCAGGGTCAAAGAGAAACACTACCTTAGAGTAAAAGGCTGGAAGACAATTTTACAAGCAAATGGTCTCAGGAAACAAGCTGGAGTAGCCATTTTAATATCAGATAAAATTGACTTTCAACCCAAAGTCATCAAAAGAGACTCTGAGGGACACTTCTTGCTGGTCAAAGGAAAAATACAACAAGAAGAACTCTCAATCCTGAACATCTATGCTCCAAATGCAAGGGCACCCTCTTTCGTAAAAGAAACTTTATTAAAACTCAAAGCACACATTGCACCTAACACAATAATTGTGGGTGACTTCAACACTGCACTTTCCTCAATGGACCGATCAGGAAAACAGAAACTAAACAGGGACACAATGAAACTAATTGAAGCTTTGGACCAATTAGATTTAACAGATATATATAGAACATTCTATCCTAAAACAAAAGAATATACCTTTTTCTCAGCACCTCATGGTACCTTCTCCAAAATCGACCATATAATTGGTCACAAGACAGACCTCAACAAATATAAGAAGATCGAACTAATCCCATGCCTCCTATCTGATCACTATGGAGTAAAAGTGGTCTTCAATAGCAACAGACACAACAGAAAACCCACATACACGTGGAAACTGAACAATACTCTACTCAATGATACCTTGGTCAAGGAAGAAATAAAGAAAGAAATTAAAGACTTTTTAGAACACAATGAAAATGAAAACACAACATACCCAAATCTTTGGGACACAATGAAAGCAGTGCTAAGAGGAAAACTCATAGCCCTGAGTGCCTCCAAAAAGAAAATGGAGAGAGCATACATTACCAGCTTAATGACACACCTGAAAGCCCTAGAACAAAAAGAAGCTATTTCACCCAGGAGGAGTAGAAGGCGGGAAATCATCAAACTTAGGGCCGAAATCAATCAAGTAGAAACAAAGAGAACCATACAAAAAAATCAACAAAACCAGGAGCTGGTTCTTTGAGAAAATCAACAAGATAGATAAACCCTTAGCCAGATTGACCAAAGGGCACAGAGAAAGTATCCAAATTAACAAACTTAGAAATGAAAAGGGAGATATAACAACAGAAACTGAGGAAATCAAAAAAATCATCAGATCCTACTACAAGAGCCTGTACTCAACACAACTGGAGAATCTGGAGGAAATGGACAATTTCCTTGACAGATACCAAATACCAAAATTAAACCAGGACCAACTAGACCATCTAAACAGTCCCATAATGCCTAAAGAAATATAAGGAGTCATAGAAAGTCTTCCAACCAAAAAAAGCACAGGACCAGATGGTTTCAGTGCAGAATTCTACCAGACCTTCAAAGAAGAGTTAACACCAATACTCTTCAAAATATTCCACAAAATAGAAACAGAAGGAACACTACCCAATTCCTTCTATGAAGCCACAATTACGCTGATACCAAAGCCACACAAAGATCCAACAAAGAAAGAGAACTTCAGACCAATTTCCTTTATGAACATCGATGCAAAAATACTCAATAAAATTCTTGCCAACCGAATCCAAGAACACATCAAAACGATCATCCACCATGATCAAGTAGGCTTTATCCCGGGAATGCAGGGTTGGTTCAATATACGGAAATCCATCAATACAATCCACTACATAAACAAACTCAAAGAACAAAACCACATGGTCATTTCATTGGATGCTGAAAAAGCATTTGACAAAATTCAGCATCCTTTCATGCTTAAAGTCTTGGAGAGAACAGGAATTCAAGGTCCATACCTAAACATAGTAAAAGCAATATACAGCAAACCGGTAGGCAACATCAAACTAAATGGAGAGAAACTTGAAGCAATCCCACTGAAATCAGGGACCAGACAAGGCTGCCCCCTTTCTCCTTATCTTTTCAATATTGTACTTGAGGTACTAGCTCGGGCAATTCGACAACATAAGGAGGTCAAAGGGAAACAAATTGGAAAGGAAGAAGTCAAACTATCATTATTTGCAGACGACATGATAGTCTACCTAAGTGACCCAAAAAACTCCACTAGAGAGCTCCTACAGCTGATAAACAACTTCAGCAAAGTGGCAGGTTATAAAATCAACTCAAGCAAATCAGTGGCCTTCCTATACTCAAAGGATAAGCAGGCTGAGAAAGAAATTAGAGAAATGACCCCCTTCACAATAGCCACAAACAGTATAAAGTATCTTGGGGTGACTCTTACCAAACATGTGAAAGATCTGTATGACAAGAACTTCAAGACTCTGAAGAAGGAAATGGAAGAAGACCACAAAAAATGGGAAAACCTCCCATGCTCATGGATCGGTAGAATCAATATAGTTAAAATGGCCATTTTGCCAAAAGCAATCTACAGATTCAATGAAATACCCATCAAAATCCCAACTCAATTCTTCACAGAGTTAGAAAGAGCAATTATCAAATTCATCTGGAGCAACAAAAAACCCAGGATAGCTAAAACTATTCTCAGCAACAAAAGAAAATCTGGGGGAATCAGTATCCCTGACCTCAAGCAATACTACAGAGCAATAGTGTTAAAAACTGCATGGTATTGGTACAGTGATAGGCAGGAGGATCAATGGAACAGGATTGAAGATCCAGAAATGAACCCACACACCTATGGCCACTTGATCCTCGACAAAGAGGCTGAAAACATCCAATGGAGGTCAGCATGCAGAAGAATGCGAATGGATCCATCCTTGTCTCCTTGTACTAAGCTCAAATCCAAATGGATCAAGGACCTCCACATAAAGCCAGACACTCTGAAGCTAATAGAAAAGAAACTGGGGAAGACCCTTGAGGACATTGGTACAGGGAGAAAATTTCTGAACAGAACACCAATAGCGTATGCTCTAAGAGCAAGAATTGACAAATGGGACCTCATAAAATTACAAAGTTTCTGTAAGGCAAGGACACCATCAAAAGGACAAATCGGCAACCAACAAATTGGGAAAAGATCTTCACCAATCCTACATCAGATAGAGGGCTAATATCCAATATATATAAAGAACTCAAGAAGTTAGACTCCAGAAAACCGAACAACCCTATTAAAAAATGGGGTACAGAGTTAAACAAAGAATTCTCACCTGAAGAACTTCAGATGGCGGAGAAGCATCTTAAAAAATGCTCAACTTCATTAGTCATTAGGGAAATGCAAATCAAAACAACCCTAAGATTTCATCTTACACCAGTCAGAATGGCCAAGATTAAAAATTCAGGAGACAGCAGGTGCTGGAGAGGGTGTGGAGAAAGAGGACACTCCTCCACTGCTGGTGGGGTTGCAAATTGGTACAACCACTCTGAAAAGCAGTCTGGCGGTTCCTCCAAAAACTGGGCACCTCACTTCCAGAAGATCCTGCTATACAACTCCTGGGCATATACCCAGAGGACTCCCCACCATGTAATAAGGATACATGCTCTACTATGTTCATAGCAGCCCTATTTATAATTGCCAGATGCTGGAAAGAACCCAGGTATCCCTCAACAGAAGAGTGGATGCAAAAAATGTGGTATATCTACACAATGGAGTACTATTCAGCCATTAGAAACAATGAATTCATGAAATTCTTAGGCAAATGGATGGAGCTAGAGAACATCATACTAAGTGAGGTAACCCAGACTCAAAAGGTGAATCATGGTATGCACTCACTAATAAGTGGTTATTAACCTAGAAAACTGGAATACCCAAAACATAATCCACACATCAAATGAGGTACAAGAAGAAAGGAGGAGTGGCCCCTGGTTCTGGAAAGACTCAGTGAAACAGTATTCGACAAAACCAGAACGGGGAAGTCGGAAGGGGTGGGTGGGAGGACAGGGGAAGACAAGGGGACTTACGGGACTTTTGGGGAGTGGGGGGCTAGAAAAGGGGAAATCATTTGAAATGTAAATAAATTATATCGAATAAAAAAAATAGGAAAACTCTCAGAGGGGTCAGGAGCCTCCTCTGCACTTCTTGTTTTAGCCTTATTTCTAGGGTCTCCCACTTGGAACCATGGGAGTTTTAGGATTGGTCTCTGTGTGTGTGGTGGGTTTGGCAGGCTTATTAAATCAGGACTGATGCAGAAAGGTAATCAGCATGTACAAGGCTCCATTAAGCTACATTGGTATAGACCCTTGGTGACATGGAAGGAGTTGAGCTGTAGAGCCCACCGATGTTGGCCCAGACATAACTGTTGCCTCTCATGGGGCCTGGAAATCCTGTCTGGGGCCACTATAAACAAGGCAACCAGGGACATACCACCTCTACTTCATGTTTTCCTTGCAGAAAATCAACCAGTGCTCTTAAGAGGATATGGCTTTCAAAATGCAAAGAATCTCAACGAAGTTATTTGTAGATTCAAGTTCAGTGACTCCACGATCGTCAGTAAGTAAACCCTCTCAGTGCCTCAGAGAAATGTATCTTCCACAGAAATCATTCCTCTCAACCAGGCAAGCTTCCCACTAACCCATTCCTAGTGGGTACTGGGAAGCAGTACCAAGAGTGTTCACATAGCATAACCAGCTACCACTCTTCTTATGAACATAAGAAAATAATAAAGCCCCAAGCTTCTAGGGATGGCTGGGGAATAGGCGTCATTGAATCCTTAGGGAGTCTGGGCTGACAGGGACTTGCCCTCACAGCAGCATTTGCCAAGCTTGTCCTCAGTTTGCCTCCTCTCCTGAGTCTGTGTATGGGACAATAGTTGCCAGAATCAGAGCCTAGACCCCCAGTGTACCCAGAACTCCCCCCTACACACACACACACACACACACACACACACACACACACACACACACACACTAGGCATCTGTATACAGAACAACCTAAAATGAAATTTTCTATGGCAACAGGAGTGTTGGGTTTCCTCACTCTGTACCTTACAATATGTCTTCACTCAGCCAGACTCTACTGGGCCTCAGCCCACTCTGACTCAGAGCGGCTGCCTTGGTGAGCCAGATGTATCTGCTTTTCTCCATTCTCCAAGTAGAATGCTGTCCCAGTTAGTGCCCCTTTTTGGAGCCCTCCTTCCTACCCCGAATTCCAACCATTCCATAGATGGGAGCAAACCTTTTCTGCCCCTCCAACAGATTTTAATTATAATGTTCATGACCAGATCCAAATAAGGGCTCAACCTTACCTGGATCAGTTTGCTGGCCCTAAGTCCGTGGTCATACTACCTGTGAGTCCCTGAACCATTTCTACCTTAGAGGACAAAGGGAAGGAAAGCACTATATGTGTAAGATGGAATTTTAACTTTGCATTTTATGTTCCAAGGGCTTGGGATGCTAGCATTACTCATTATGATTTCTCTAATAAAAATGATACACACTGCAAAGTAGAGAAATAGAAATGAATCCCATTAAAACATTAGAACTTATGAATGGTAAGTGTTGTTGACACTTTCAAATATGCAACAATAAGTACTAAAATGTGGTTAAAACAACTCCAGTGAGACAGAGAAACTGCTGGTGTGAGAGATGTGTTCCCAGCAGTTACTGAGAAGTCAGGAATATAACTGGTGTCTTTCTGTTTAGATCACTGATGGGTATGTAGACTTTGCCATTAATATATCCAGGCATCCAAATCTATAGCTGTCATAGAACATTCTAAACAGGTGAGGAGTCTGTTTGTACCAACATTTAAGAATGACCTAGAAACTTAGTTCTGGCAATAGGGAAATGTTTCCTTGTTGTCCCTGGAAGATAGGCATGGCCATTACTAGAGATAGCAAGAGTCCAGAGTCGTCTCTCAGCCTTCTCACCTAGTCTCAGGACTGAGGTCAGCAAGGAACTTTCCGGTCTCTCTCATTGGTGGCCAGAGGGCAGCAGGTACAGAGCTGTGGTTCTCAGCTTTGGGGAGGGGAAACTCAGAGGATTTCAGGAAATGGAGGTCATGACATGGAAGTGATTATCCTCCACGAAGCACAGACGGCAGGACCACCGGGGCTCTCTGAGGCCACGCAGTCCAGTCCACACAGGAGAAAACAACAACCTAAGAAGGTGGGGCGGGACAGGCAGGAAAGCTGGATTCCTTACCAGCAGAGATTGCACCCAGCCCTCTCCTCTGGACCAAGCTTAGGAGGCAAGATGAGAATGTCACGATTATAGTGCCCTTCGCTGGTTTCCACTGAACCTCTCTGCTAGCTTCCCTAGCGTAGTAGGTGGCATCCATACAATATCACCTGCCATTTATCCCAATGTCATCCCTGGCTTCTCTTAATCCAGCCTCCAAAGCCATCAGCAACAACTCTGTGGCCTCCAGTATCTGTACAGCTCCAAAAGAGTCAGAAAGTTTGGAACAAAGAAAGACCTCTCCCCACAGCTGAGCCCACCCACCCTTGCTTGTCCCTCCCTCCTCAGCAACCTTGGCAGATCCGCTGAAACTCATTCCACCCCCTGGCCTCTCCTCACTGGTCTCACTTTAAACATCAGCTCAGAGAGGATGGCCGTGATCCACAGTACCCAGGAATACCAAGAACTGTGTATGACTTTGGAACAGCAGCCATCTTTCATCTGCTTCCACTCATTACCAAGATGTCAGCTCGGCTTGTCATGCATTGCATGGGGTGGCACAGGTAGATGAGCAAAACAATTGACATTCTTCCCCATGTCACTTTCTTTAGATAAAATTCCAACTGATAAGAACTCCACTGTCATGTTTTGTCCTGCACCAAAGATAGAGCAGCCTGGACTGTAAGTAGCCATATTTCTTGGCCCTATGAATCCAGAGACAATGTAGTCTTCATAGTGTACAGCATTTGGTTTCCCCTCTGTTGTAGAGCATCTGTTTGTCTGCAGGTGAGCCCTGGATGCTCTACCACCTGGCCTTGTTGGTGATCCCCATGGGATTGCCCAGTGCCCAGGCTCTCCTCAGAGCTGGGAGCAGAGGATGATAAACAAGAGTATTATCAAGACCTGGTGTTCCAGGCCACCTTCCAAAGCTAAGACAACAAACTTTATAAGTCCAGAGAGTCATACAGGGCATGAAGCATCACTCCCTTGTTTATAGCCTACTGCTATAATGACATCAAAGGCCATGAGGGCCCTTCATGTCCTGAGCCATCCACTTGGCCATAATTGCACAAGTTGACTCCTTGTGCTTTGGGCAATAATCTCTCATGGCTCACCTATCCACTCTGAGAGGCCCAAGGGTTAGAAGTCCAGGGTTGTTACCATGAAGAAAGCCCCTATGCAGGTGCTGATCTCTAAGCTGTTTCTTGTGGTCTACCTTTTTGTGCATTAGAACCATCTTAGTTGAAGTTAGCCTGAACGGAAGAGACTTCCTTGCCCACACCATCCCTGTGAATACTTCTGACTGTGTGAGTATCCCAGAGGGTTCAATAGCCCTAACTAGGGAGAGGCCCTGGGAGGATACAGATTCTCCTGGAAAGTCAAAGATGAGGAGGGGGCTAGGTGAGAGACCCAGGAGTAGCTTATGCCACACAGGCAGTCCATCCTAGTTTCTAGGACAGGAATAAGGGGGTGGGCAGGTGCCAGCCCTGGCAGCAGCTGTGGCCATCACTGCCAACCCTACATGTGGCCTGTGTTTTCAGCCAAGGTGTTTCTAAGTCACAGGGACCTCACAACAGTGCTATCTTCACTCCTTGCTCTAAGCAAGACTGTGACCCTTTGAGGAACGGCCACATGAGCTGAGGCAAGTTTCACACAGTCGAGGTGGGAGGGACGACAAGAAAGGGTCCTATGTCTTGGGAGCAAGCATCAGCCTGGCCTTCTCTCAGAGATTCTGTAGTCCAGCATATTGTCAGCTGAGACCACGGTGACAGCTAAGATCCCAAGAGTGCTGAGGAGCCTAGGCTGTCCTCGCCTGGGTTCAGAGCATGGCCTTGGAGCAAGAGACCTGCTCTCCAACCCTTCTGTGGAACCTTGATACCAGGTAATTTAGGAGAATGGAGAAGAGGCAGAGAGATGGCATGCACTGGGCATCCAGGAAGGGGGCTTCTTGGTGTTCCACATTAAAGCTAGGGTGTTGCTAAGGGAAGTGATCTTCTCTCCCACAGATACCAGTGACCACCACTCCTGCCCCTGAAACCTCTACCCTGCCAACAATTCTGACAGCTTCACCAAAAAGCCCTATCCCCAAAACTACTGTCCCCCATATTATACTCCCCCCTCTTCTACCTCCACCCCTGCCTCTGCCTTCACCAGCCATTGTGCGTCCGCCAGCTGAGCCAAGCAAAGAAGTTTTGCTCAGCACTGTGGTCCTGCTCCTGATGCTGATCCCTGTGGTGCTGTGGTGGGTCTGGTGGCTGTGCTGCACACTGGTGAGTGCTCAGTACCCACCCAGGGACAGGAATCTGGGACAACAACACCCACCGGGACACTTGCAGCCTGCTGAAGCAGGTGCTGAGGATTCTCCAGGGGCTTCCTAGGGGTCAGGTGGAGCTCTCCGGCACAGTAGCAGCATGCGAAGTGCTTACCTTTGTTCCCCAGGGACCATTCTCTGTCCTTTCCCACAGATGAGGGTCGTGTGTTGTGACACAGTTACAACAGAACTGTGTTAGTCACTCCTGTACTGCAACAAAATGCGTGAAATAACCAACTTTGAAAGAAGAAAGTTCTATTTCCCACTCACAGATTTTGAAGGTTTTAGTTCTTAGTGTCCCATCCCTTGGAGCCTGTGGGAAAGCAGCGTATTGTGATGAGATTGTGGGGCAAGGAAGTCCACACCTCATCTCTAGCTCTGAAAGAGGAAGAAGTATTCTAAGACACACTGCCGAGGATTCACTTCCTCCACAGGGTCCTCCGATGTCCACCCTAGGCTGCAACACCTCCATACAGCACATAGGCTGGGATCAAGACTTTAACACTCAAGGCATCTTGGGAAGTTTCCAAACCATAACTGTACATCTCATTCTGTCTGTTTCACCCTCTAGCCTGTCAAGGCACTGCCAACACCTGCACCACAACCAAAGGTGAGTCATTCTTTGTATCCTGATAAGGTCACATTTCAGAGATGTGATGACCAATAAAATATGTCATTGTCGGCCTGTACCCAGGGCCTCCTCCTACCTCAGCAAACACAACGAGGTGAAGGATCTGCAAAGGCTGGGGGTCTCTCAGTATCACCAGATAACGAACATTCCTAGAACCTTCTGATCTAGACCATGGTCAGACAACCAGTATGAACGGCTGCTGTTACTGCTTCAGAGGCTTTCAGGAGACTCCTGAGAATTCTGATTGATACTGAGGCCGCTGAGAGCAGAGCCTTCTGAAATGAGCCCTGCGTCTCATCTCCAAGATAGGGTGTCTCCTGGCTCCTATGGCTGTCTTCATCTCTGTCTCCTGGCAGGGTAGAAGGGTTGGCTGGGCTCAGCTTAGGGACTGAGGGATAAGGAGAGTGAAAGAGTCCCAGATGGCCCCGTGCTGTGAGGGATATCCCCAGGGAAACACAGGGACAACACGGGTAAGCACCTGCAGCTCCCATCAGGTAAGGACCAGAAGTTGTAGAGAGGCTGGGGCAGGTGGCGCCTGGGTTTGGGCTCAGATGGGAGCAGCCTCCCTGTCTTGGTTGGACTGTGCTGGCTGCAGAGTGGCCTGGGTGAGGATGTCTATGCAGAAGCCAGAGACAGATGGAAGGAACGGTTACCTGCTAGTGCTGGCCCACTGTGCAGCAACCAGGCCAGACTTCTGCCAGGCAGGCTGATGCAGGAGAGCCAAGGTCTCAGAAGGAGGCTGTTATTACTTTGAGAAGCTCCGTATATGAAAACTGGGGGGAGGGGACACTCTGCTTTTCTCCCTGGGGAAGACGTCCCCATGGTGTGGGATACATCTTTTCTTTCATCTCCAAACCCAAAGGCCCCACAGTGCCAGGTGTTGTGCAGGGCACACAGTGCCCCTGTTCTAGAAGTGGCAAAGCTCAGACAGGTTTTTCTCCCTTCTACCAGCCCCAGAAGGAAGAAAAGACCCGTCCTCCAGTGCCTCCCCCAGCTCCACCACCACCACCACCACCACCACCACCACCACCACCACCACCACCAGTGAATGCGCCCCCCATTGTGATCATCTGCCGCTGTAACTGCTGCAATGTGTGTGTGAGAACAGGTATAGAGGTAAGAGCCCTGTGAAGGCTGGGATCCAGGCTGGGTTCAGGGGCCCAAGCACACCTAGGTCTGACAGCAGAGGTCTGGGTGTCAGAGAGAATACACCTCTTGGGACAGGTCTGGATAGATATGTTCACAAGGTAACATCCAATGCCTGTGGAAGAGATACACAGAAGCCCACACTACCTGAACTCTCCAAATAATTGAGTCTCCCTTTGGCACTATGTAGGTGTTAGGGCAGTAGCCACTGAGTGCTCTAATTGGCCAATCCCTGGTCCTCAGAGCCATGGTTCCAGACATTGTTCTTTAGACAGTGTTCCAGCCATGGGAAACAGTGTCTCTGACAGTACCCTTAGAATGTGAGTAAGCCAAGACACGCTGAACAGAGGCTCATGAAGCCAGAGATGATAAAAACATAAAGGACCAGCCCTGCAAAACCTCTACCCACTGCAAAAATTGGTAATAAGCCTGTGTCCCGGGACCTCTTCATACACAAGGAGGGAAAGATCTGGCCTGCACGATTCTGCTTCATGCTGAGATGGGCCAGCCGGAAAGGGGGCTGTCAAAGGCTCTACCAAGCATAGCAAACTCCTTGTGTGTCATCAAGCTCTGGAAAGCTGTCATTAAGCCTGAGGTCCCCTTCTTTCCCCAGAAGATCTAAGTCCTTCATGGGGAGGGGGAAACCATCAGAGCAGCACCCTGGGGCCTGGACAGAGAGGACCTATGAGACCAGCACTTAGGAAGGAAGATACCCAGTTTCTATCCTGCTTTGTTCTCTCCCTCAACATTTACTCTCTGAGGGGAACCCGTCCTCCCATTTTGAGAGCCTTAGGTTCCCCATAGTTGTCCAGGCCTGCCTTGTCTTTCCCACACTCGTGGGTGGCCACAGAGAGGTCAATCCGCACCTTCCAGAGAGGGAGGATGCCTCTGTCAATTACAGGGCCTAGCCTGAAGGGCCTGGCCCCACCCACTCAGGGCCTTTGACACCTAGCTGTAGAAGCTAGGCATAGGGTGCCCACCATAAGAGCCATGGATCTTTAGGCCTCTCTGCCATCCTCTTCTCTCTGCCCTTCATAAACTGAGAAAAGCCCAAGACGTGCGACCTGATGCTAAAGAGCCTCCCAGGTGGCTCTTGGATGTGGTCCTTTGAAAGCCATGGTTGATCACTGGGCCACAAAGACTGGCTGGTAGGCATGATTGACAGTGCTGGGTTACCATCTCTGATATGCTTGCCAGATAATAGAAAACCCCAGCTACGACTTAACCTTGTACTCGCCCCCAGTTCCTGTCCCAGGGTATATGCAGTCTTCAACCGCTGACCCTGTCCCAAGATTTTGCATTTGGAAGTCTGGAGTAGAAATCACTTTGGTTTCTAGAACCAAATCACTTTGGTTTCTAAGCCCTTTTTTAGTATGTAGCTCTTCCTCTTCCTGCAAAGTGAGCAGGACAGAGCCCTCCAGCCTGTATACTCACCAGGAAACTCTTGGCATCCTCTCCTTGTGCTCCTCCCATGTATCCCCTTGGGTTACATAGGGCCCCTCACCCAGTCTCCAACACGCCTTTCTATACCCTAGTCCTTAACTGAGCTACAGAGTCCCTTCTGCCAGGTAAGAGCAAGAGCCATTGGTCCCAAGTATTCACATCTGACAGACTTCAGCCTCTAGCACTAAGCCTAGCAGTCTAGTCTAGGGAAGAGAAGACCCTTCCTCCAGGTCCACCCTGTGCTGATGCTGGCACCAACCCTACCCCTTGAGCAGAAACTGCAGGTGCCTAAGCCACACCTTTGTGCCCTCATCTTTGTTGTCTCCCTGCAGGGGCCATACACCAACCTTGGCCTCCTGAAGGACCTCTGTTCTCGAGTTCCCCGCACCTCTGAGACACACTTCTTCCCACCCAAGGAGTACCTGTGTCTGCCCTCCTGCTCCCAGTGCCACCATCTCCAACACAGTCATCCCAGGCTACTTCCTTTGCTCCCTCCTCCTGCCCAGGTGTCTCCCAAAGCCTGCTTGTAACTTCATGCAGCAGACCCATGCAGCAGTCCTCCCAGACATTACAGAATCAAGAGTGAGAGGTCTTTCTTTGCTGCTAATTCGGACCCATGTATCTGTTCTTGGATTTTAATTTTAAAAGAGTTGGACTTATCCGTTTGTTTGGGTTTTTTTGGTTTTTTGTGTTTTTTGCTTTTGTTTTTTCGAGACAGGGTTTCTCTGTGTAGCCCTGGCTGTTCGGGAACTCTCTCTGAACACCAGGCTGGCCTTGAACTCAGAAATCCGCCTGCCTCTGCTTCCCAGAGTGCTGGGATTACAGGCGTGCGACACCACTTATCTTATTAGGAGGTTTGTCATGCAAAAGTAAACCTCAAATGTGTTTCTGGGGCACCCGGAAGGACAAAACTTCACGGTGTCATGTGGCTAGGTGTAGATGAGTTCTACAGATTTGTCACCAGAGCTGTGACACACCACAGGTTTTTAAGACAAGCTCTATATGAAGAACAATCATAAAATCATCCTGCTTTATCCTGAGAGTAAACTTGACAGCTGTGGAAGTATTCCTGGGGCTCTAGGTGTATATCTAGCTTTTTAGATTGGCCAGGGGGATCCCAAACTCAGGTCCTTGTACTTAACTACCTGAGTCACTTTCTAGCCCAGTGGTTCTCAACCTATGGGGCATGACCCCTTTGGGGATCACATATCTGACATCTGGCATATCAGACATCTACATTGTGATTCATAACAGTAGAAAATTACAGTTATAAAGCAGCAACAAAATAATTTTATGGTTGGGGTCTCCACAACATGTGGTGTAGGAACATGTATTTAAGTGTCACAGTATTAGGAAGGTAGAGAAAACTACTACCCTGTTCTAGCTCCTTGGTTACCCTTTGGCTTTGTTCTCTATATAGGGTTTTGTTTTTTTTTTCAAAGAAGTTTCAAGTCACGGATATACAGAGATGCTTAACAAAGGCCAGAGTGTTCTTACTCCACAGTCAGACAGGAAGAAGGGTATAATATAAAGGCTTATGGAGTCTGACTGGCAAGTGGCAGGGCCCCATGTGTAGTCCTATGGAGCAGAGTCCAGAGAGAAGGGACACAGGCATCCCTGGAGTGTATTTACCCTGAGAACATCACCCAAGATGACATATAGGCGTGCCCACATGCAGCCACATGCAAGCTTACAAAGGCTATCTGGACATTAGATCCCTGGAAACCCAGAGAATAAATATTCATGATACTTATGATGCCAAGAAAAATGTAGGCATGCAAGAGAAATTTCATCTATTTCCCTAGAAGCAGTGTGTGTTTGTGACTCTCTCTACCTGGTAACTTCTCTGTGTCTGAATAAGGCTCAGTCCACACTTCTCTGAAGCTCTCCATGTAAATAGTTCTTGTATCCTGCCCTTCTCTGGGATCCCACCTAGCACATGCCAATCCAGCTTGCTAATTCACTGACAGTGAAAGGCCGGTTCATAAACACAGAGGGAGCCTTTGTGCTCTAGCTTCCATGACTTAGAGTCGCAGCCATGCCTGGGGAAGAGCATTGCTCAGGAGCCGTAGGACTTCAGGAGAAAGTTTTCTCCTCTTGGGCCATCCACGGGGACCTTCACCAGACTCTGCGGTGATCAGTGTCAGAGACAAGGGGGAAGAGCAACACCACCAAGTCCCCCTTGTCACTCCCTCCCTGGGGAAAAGGAAGATGGGGTACAGCTGCCACTTAGCTGACCAGCAAGGAGAGTGTGTGTTGTTCAACTCTCCGTTGAGCCTCAGTCCCCATGTCTTAGAAATAAGCAGGACATTTTCAGATAAGTCTCACCTTGGAGCATCACCAAACCAAAATAGAGAAGGTTGATTCTTAGCCTTGACCAGGATAAGAGCAAGATCCCATGACTGAATGTCATCTGAATCATATGATGATGGATCCTTAGAAGAGTCACAATGAGCCAGGATGGGCAAAATAATGAGTAGCCTCCACATAGACTGCCAGGCACTCTTCCTACAAAAGAAGGCACAGGCGGTGCATGACTGGCTGGAGAATAGGTTCTGTTCCCTTCTATACTGACCCGAGCACAGCTTGCATGCCAAGCAGATTCAAAAACAGCTGACTAGATGAGCCTTCCAGGGACCCTCTCAGTGTATGGGGCCCTCAGGGATTCAGCAGGAACAGGAACGGAAGGTTTTCCTTGACACCTACTGAGCAGCCTGGCTCCTGCAGATGTCTGAAAGTCTAGTCTTTACTGTGAGCAATTCCAAGACCCTCAGCTTTCTGTCTGTCTGAGCCCAACTTCCCTGGTCCAAGGCTACCTCTCAGAGACGGAATGCATGGCCACAGAGGATGTATGGATTTTAAGGAAGAAAATCCCTTCCCTGTCTGGCTTCATGCACTGGCTGGTTTTGTGTCAACTTGACACAGGCTGGAGTTATCACAGAGAAAAGAGCTTCAGTTGGGCAAGTGCCTCCATGAGATCCAGCTGTGGGGCATTTTCTCAATTAGTGATCAAGGAGGGAGGGCCCCTTGTTGGTGGTACCGTCCCTGGGCTGGTATTCTTGGGTTCTATAAGAGAGCAGGCTGAGCAAGCCAGGGGAAGCAAGCCAGTAAGAAACATCCCTCCATAGCCTCTGCATCAGCTCCTGCTTCCTGACCTGCTTGAGTTCCAGTCCTGACCTCCTTTAGTGATGAACAGCAATGCAGAACTGTAAGATGAATAAACCCTTTCCTCCACAACTTGCTTCTTGGTCATGATGTTTGTGCAGGAATAGAAATCCTGACTAAGACACTTCAGTTTCTGATTTCCCTTCCCAGAGGCCAGAAATGCAACTCTGCCCCTGGTCAAGGGTGACTGAGCACTGGTGAATCAGGTCTCACACCAACCTCAGCCAAGTCAAAAGACAAGGAGGATTCTCTGCCTTCTCCGGCAGGAAACATACCTACTGTACCAGAGATACTACCAGCAGACATCTCTCTGATGCAGAACTGGGCACCCAGTGGCTCTTTAACACTGAGGAGAGCAATTTCCCCATTTGTTTCAATTTTTCTGTCATTTTTCACAAGACAAGGGTCATAGGGATAGCTGACTGGACACTTGCGTTCTAGGACCCGTAAATCAATATAGAAAAGTCGTCAGTCATATTCCTGCCTCATCAGTATCTCTGATGTGTCCTTTACATGTCTGGGCCCAGAAAGGAATAAATGCATCCTTATATGTGATCATGCATGGACTGCTGACAGTTTCTTCATCCCACTTGAGAACCTTCCCCCATCCTGTTAATTTGAATATATCATGGTTTATTTGAGAGTGCTGGAATACATGCCTTTATATACTACTGCAGACAGTTTTATTCCTTTATTTCCTTCCTTTCTATAGTATGTTTTTTTGTTTTATTTGTATTTTGAAATTGGTAATTAAACAAACCACTTTGGTATTCTGTGTTTCAGCATATGGGCTGTCTCTTCCCCCACAACATTAAGCTGGCTGGCAACCCCCACTCTTCAGATGGGCTACCTCCAGCCTTTGTTGCTTGGAACAATAAGGCGCTTTCACCTTAACTACCAACATTGCCTCAAGGCTTCACCTGAGAACAAGCAGAGACCTCGCCAGGCTGAAAGCAGGCGACCCGCTGAGATCTGGAGCCTAAGACTTCTTCGCCCGGCCTTTGATGTGACCAGTGTCTGGAAGGGGTTGGGTTTTTCCCCTAAGACTATAAATCTTGACATAGAAATATTAAAGTTAGTCTTGACCAGCTTGTCGCCTTGACTCATCTCTCTCTCACCTCCCCCTTCCCGTTAACCTCAGAATTCTCTTCCAGGTAACCCAGTTCGTATGTGGCCGCTGGCGGCCTACAATGGGCATATGTAATAATATGTACATATATATATATATATGTATATATATATATATATATATATATATATATCATAAACACTAAAAAATAAAGCCATGTCCCTGTGACAAGACTGAATTCTACAAGAAATAAAAGGCCTCACTCTATTATTTCTGCCAATTCCCTTCCAGAGTTACCCAGACCTACTTTTCTAGACATCTTCACTAGAAATACAGCCACAAAATCTGATCTTAAAATAAAATATTTTCACAATGGCCCTAATACCTAATTTGAGCACAGAAACATTAATTCCAGCTACCACAGTTATGTGATATTTTAAAATGCTCTGTCTCACCAAGAAGTTAAAATGTGTTACTTAATGTGTGTGAATGTGTCTAAATGTCTCCTAACATGTATATTGTCAGTGGCATTCACAAACAATTAGTGTCATTTTCTTCCAGTCACACCTAAAGGTCTCAAGTGCACAGCCCCGGCCTCCTAGGTATCTTCTTCTCATGCCCCATCCCCTTCTGTGTCTCCCAACTTAACACTGCACACCAGCCTAGGAGATGGGTGTGGATGTTCATCTCCTAAGGCTGATGCAAGGGTCATCTTCCTGGTGTGCTGTGGATGCCTTCTGTGAGGGTGAGAGTCAATCAGGGCCACCTCTCTAAAACCAAGTATTTTCTTCCCACTCAACTTGAAAACTTGATCATTTGTCCTCATTTTTCCATAATGGCTACCGAACATGTTACATCTCCAGATGTTTGGAAATGTCTGTTAGGGAAAGATCTGTGGCTGGTGTGTGGTTCTTAGCCTAGCACCCAGCACACACCCTGGTTGAGATCAGAGATGGAGTCATTTATGGATGGAAATGAAGCCCAGAAAATCAGAATTCACACAGGCAGAGAAGTGGGTAGCTGAGGGGATAATTGAGAGGGATTGCCCCAGCCCATGATTCTGGGTTCTGCACAGTAGATATACTCCCAGTGGCAGCACAGGGCACACACAGCCCACAAGTCTCTGAATTTGGCCCAACCCAGCAGCCATAACCCACTTGCAAGGAGAACAGTTCAGGCACCGGGACTGGAGCCTCTGCGGCTCACACTTCCAAAAGTCTGTAATCTGTAGCCCTGCACCTAAAATGGTGCCAGACTGGGAGGCACACAAGAGAGACCACCAAACCACCGTCAAGCCAAGTCTGCAGCCTGCAGCTCCTGAGGTCGGAAGTCTGCAGCCTGCAGCTCCTGAGAACTGTCTCCTGCTGCCTGGGTCAGCTGTCTGTAACTGAAGCCAGGCTTCAGGTGCCTGTGTAAGGGTGGGACACTTGTCTGGTCCATCGTTGCTGGAGATTACCTTCTGCCTGGAGCCAGCCCCAGCAGAGATGTTTCTTTCTTCTTGGTTCTTCTTGAGGCAGCGGAGCGGGGAAGAGCATCTGCAGGGGCAAGACTCTGTCTTACGAACTTCTGGGGTAAGACTTTGTCTTATGGAAAATTTAGGATTGCTGTATAATAAAAAGTTTACTTATCTAAGTTTAAGTTACTAGGCTAACTTAGCTGACCTGCCTTCTGTGTTCTTCTGAAGCCAGAGATTACAGTCTCAGGCATTTAACACCTCATCCTAAAACAGCAGGAGATTAAGTAAAGGATTAGTTGCTAGAGCCTTTTCCCTATTGTCCAGATGCCTCTTGCTTGTCAGTCTAGGGGGAAGTTAGGAACAATAAACTTCTATTGAACTAGAAGAGAATAACACTTGCGGAAAGAAAAACTTCTACATAAGTGAATATGTATAATCTCACATAAATTCATACATACAGCTTCATACATATTTTCACGCAGTCAGTTGGGCCCAGCTTGCATGCGTTCTCACAATTTCATATTTACACACACACATGCATACATTCTCACAATTACATGCTTACACACACATCCATACTTACAGCATATGGAGCAAAAGACCAAGCACCGGTGCAGAAAGAACTCACTCAATCTGGATGAAAGATGGATTCCAATATTTATTGCATTGAGAAAGAAAAGGTGTTACAGACCGTGGGTCTGCTTAGGGATATCCAGGGTCCTCTGGTCCAGGAAGGCACAGGTCCGGCTGAGATGACAGACAGAACAAACCACGCACACACAGAGGCGGTTTGAACTGAATGTATTTTGGGGGCCATAAGGCAAGGATTTTTATACAGGAAGAGTTGGTATTACCATATCAAAAGATGTAGCCAGTGGGGCAGGCACAATTATCATAGCCATTTGGTACAAGGAAATGCAACATCAGGAACAAAGTTTCTCAAGAAACAGATACAGAGGATCAATTTACAGATGCCATCAAACCTCCTGATTAGAATACAGAGTCACTCATAGTTTACAGCAAACCTTCAAAGAGTTTGAAGTTTCTTATACCACCTGGGTCTTAACAAGTTCTTGTGAGAAATCCTTATCTAACATTTAGCCTTTTATCTTGTGAAACAAAACTTCCTGAGTAAATCAATGCTTTCAGTACCAGAGTGCCCGAGCCATCCTCATATACATACGCGCAGCCATAAAAACCTACATGTGGTTGGAAGGTAGTAATTATGTAAACAACTATGAGGCAAGGCACTGAAATTCTAAAATGGGAGTTGGCGGTCAGTGAGTCGACTTCAAAGACCGGATTATCAGCCAGGCCTTAGGAATCCTGGTGAGAAGAGAAAAGGAGGAAGTCAGGGCAGACTGCTACTTGGGAACTAAGGGCTCATTTTAAATAGCCAGAAAGTAAGAGAGTACAGTAAATTGCCAGGTGAGATTATCAGCTTCCACAGCTTCCAGAGAGTTCCGTTCTTCCCAGGAGACATTTCTTTTCCGCCTCTGTCTGTAAAATATCATTTTTACAGACATCCCTGGGCCACCGTGGCTTCTCTCCCTTTTTTGTTTAATAATGGAAGCGCATATATATCTCTTTTGGCAGTAGAGATGGAGGAAAAGATTAGTCTGAAAATGAGTGGAAGAATCAGAAGAAGAATTATTATTCTGACAATAACAATCTAATGTAACCAACTTACGGGATTCAAAAGCCGTAGGCTGGAAGAAATAGATTGAGCTAGGCCCTCCAAATCAGTGAATCCATCATGTGCCTTGCTCATGGCTGAAATTTGGGTTTTTAATTGAGCCATGTTATGAGTAATATTATTATCCTTCCAGACTCCCAATAGATGATTTTTAGTAAGATTCCAATTATGGTGCTTATCATATGCTAATGGTGTTACGCATATGTACCGAAAATTGGCGTGGCACTTGGTAGAAAGCCGAACCTTTATGTTTTCTATCTCTTGTCCTATATTCCCTAACACATGATTCTAAAGGAATAGCTTTTGATACCTTTACCAAAGTTTTATTATTATAAACAACTCTTAAAATCTTTATTTTAATCTCCCACAAACTTTCTATGGTATGGGGGCTCTTTCACTGGTGGCATCTCATCTGGATCATCAGAAAGAAAAGTTTTATAAGCAGTGGGAAGACAGCTCCTGGGAACTATACATGTCAAATTAACATAATTTGTAAGTCTATATGTATAGAAATTAATCATATAATGTAAGGAAAACAAACTCAAGAGTCTGTAGCTGCTTTTGAGCAGCCACCAACTCTATAGCCTCTTTCATCAAATTTATTTAGCTGCATCCACGTAGGTAGTCTCTTCGGAGCCAGCGAAAGCCCACGCAGTCTTCTCTGTCAGCTCAGGTTGTACAGGTCGGTCTAGGATTCAGACCTTTGGAGCCAGCATACTGTGAAAAGAACATATGCATATCTCCTCTCGGAGGTTATAGTGTTGTCCACTCTCTGAAGTTTATCATTTGCTTTAAGTTGCATTCCTAAACAACTCGAGTCTGGATTGACTTGGCCGTCGGGCGGCGGGAGGGAGCCTTTGCTACTGTCTCTTTAAGAAAATTAAACCACCTTTTTTCTAGCCAGGCTTGCCGCTTGGCTTGGCTTAACTCCGCCTCCCGCACGAATTAAGAGATTGTTAGAAGGCTATATTTGAATTGTATGAGTCTGCCAAAATAGTCTCTTGGTCAGAAACTCATGCTTTGTCTTAATTAAATAGTTGGATTTTTTTGATCTTTACTAGTTTAAAATTGGCTGTTAGATGCCATTGAGGCCTCACAGAAAAACGCCTCACAGAAAAAAAAACTGCACCCCTCGGGGTGGAGCTAGGGCCCATATTGGCCATAGCTTTTTTAACTTTTATAATTCTTAAAATTATCTTAATTATAAAAATAGGTTAAGGATCATAGGCCTTTAACCAGACTGCAAACTCTAGCCAATGGCACATTGGCAATTTTTTATTGTAACTCTTAATATTTTTTTTATAATATTAGAGCATAGCTATAAGTTTGGAAGCAAAACCAAACTTTAAACAATCTATTTTCTTTAAAAATTAATGGCAAACATATTATTTCTACACCTTAAGATTTCTCTGCCAGTTTTTATGTTTAAATGTATGACAATATAATTAATTGAAAAGACTTTATTTTATATTTTATTTTTTATAAGTCTAATTTTTAGGTTAAGATTTACACAAAGCATCATGCCAATTTAAAAGCATCTTAGAGGCCTGTATTTCCTGGGTTGCATCATGTCACATGATTAAGATGGCTATAACTTTGAGCTATCAGTTCTAAACTGACTTTTTGTTATCAACATTATACCTTTTAAATCATGTCTAATAACTTATAGGCTAACACTCTATATATAGTCAAGACATGTAAAATATACTTATACCTTTAAGACCAATTATAAACATGAATAAAATGATTACATGAATTTCATAAACTTAAACCAAACAATTTTTTTCTTTTGGCTGTAATTTTGATAGAATAAAAAGCATTTTTGAATCAAAAACCACAATTGTAGAGATTTTTCTTTTGGTGAAACAACCATTAACCCATTTGTCCTAGACCTGAGGCTGCTAGCTCTTTTTTAAAAGTAGCTTTTTCTCTAACTATATTTGACTCCTTGCTAAATGTGGGACACTTTAAATTAGCCTCCACTGTGTAAATTGTGGCTAGATTAACAGATAGACCGCCAATAGATGAAGGTTTTACCATTTTTTTTTAAAACACGAAACAAACAAACAGTCATTCACACAAATACACGAATAGGACAAAAACATACATGTAGACATGGTGCACCAAGGACAGACGATGATACATAGAAAAGAAGCATGTTTGCTATGCAATTAAACCCATTTACCTTTTTTTTTATGTTTTTAGAATTTTTTGTTTTGAGTCATAACTTGGAGACGTAGTATTAGTGTCTCCCCATAGTAGTTGAAATAAGGGCCTAATTTTTCTGTTATGATTTTAAAATAAGGTCTCATCCAATTAATATTTCCTAATAATTTTTGAAAATCATTTAAATTCCTTAATTTATCTATCCTGATAGATACCTTTTGTGAACCAATATAATGAATTAACTGTCCCAAATAACTTAAAGGCTTATTCTTTTGTATCTTGTCTGGGGCTATTACCAGTCCAAACCTGGTTAATTGTTTAGTCATATAGGATGATATTTCCTCATTAATTGAGGATAATTGATGAGCAATCAAAATATCAACCATATAATGGGCAATGTAGGCTTCAGGATACTTTTCCCTAATTAACATCAAAGCTTGATCCACAAATCTTTGACATAACGTCGGACTATTTTTCATCCCTTGAGGTAATACTTTCCAGTGATATCTTCTATATGGCCTCTTTAGATTTATGGCTGGTACATTAAAAGCAAATCTTTTGCAATCCTCAGGATGTAACCTTATAGTAAAAAAAGCAATCCTGCAAATCTATTACTATTATATCCCATCCCCTTGGGACTGCTACTGGAGATGGCAGTCCTGGCTGTAAGGCTCCCATGTCTACCATGGTGGCATTTACTGCCCTGAGGTCCTGTAATAACCTCCACTTCCCTGACTTTTTCTTTATTACAAATATGGGAGTATTCCAGGGACTGTTACTTTCCTCAAGATGTCCCTTTTCTAAATGTTCCTGCACAAGTTGCTCTATAGCCTGTATTTTTTCTTCCGTTAGGGGCCACTGATCAAGCCATACAGGCTCTTCCGATTTCCAACTTATCTGCATACAACAAGCCCTCAGTGGCCCCTATGAAAAATGCTGTTCACTCAGATTATCTGAGGTCACTAGTCTTACATCCATATCACTCATTATGTCTCTTCCCCATAACGAAAAGGGGAGAGAAGGGATAACATAAGGCTGAATCATGCCTGTCTTTCCCTCTAATTCCCATCTCAGGAACTGTGAGCTTGGAGCCACATTAGAGGCCATCCCTAAGCCTAGCAAAGAGGAGGAAGTCCTCTTACATGGCCAAGAGGAAGGCCAGTCTTTTCCTGCTATGCAGGTCTTATCTGCCCCTGTATCTAAAAGTCCTTGAAGCAGCTTTCCATTCACTCTAACTGTTTTAAAAGGCCTTTCCATTCCAATATTTTGGACCCATGCCACAACATCTGTAGAGCCAAACTTCCCCTGGCCCCGCTCTTGCCTTAGGATCGGATTAGGTAAATTGAGATAGGGCAGGAGCAGAAGCTGAGCTATTCGCTGTCCTTTATGGATTTGTATAGTTTCCTTTAACGGTCTGATCATAACTTTTATTTCTCCTGTGCTATCACTGTCTATTACACCAGGTAAAATTTCAAAATTCTTCTTATAATTGGAACTACGGCCAATTATTAGCCCTACCGTTCCCTGTGGTAAAGTCCCCAAGGTAGAGGTAGAAATCAAGGAGATGCCATCCCATCTAGAGAATATTGCATCTTCAGAGGAGGCTAAGTCCAGGCCAGCACTACCAGGGGTAGCTCTGGGCAAATCATATATAGTAAATTCAGGAGCCTCAGGATTCAGAGAACTCTCATTATTTTCCTCTCTTTCGAGTTTGGGGCTGAGAGGCTGCCCCTCACTTAGTTTTTTGAATTTTCCTCTTTCTTTTCCCCTGTAAGGGGCGTTCCATTCTTGTGGAACTTGGATCTACATTTATCTTTCCAATGCTTGCCTTTCTGGCAACGAAAACAAACTCCTGGAGGAGCACTCCTTCTTTTGGAGTCCCTTTTACTATCTGTTGGACATTGTCTTTGCATAGGTCCTGATTCCCCACATTTATAACATGTGGGCTGGGAGGTTCCCTTTCCTCCTTTACCATAAGTATGTTTAACAAAGGCACTGAATTTCCGTCCCTTCATAACTGCAGCATAGGCTATCCCTTGAACCACTGCTGGTAAGGCATCTATGCAGGCCTTTACATAGTCCTGCACTGTTATCGTTTCTATCTTAAATACTGAAAGAAACATTTGTTCCTGCTTTGATTCAGATTGCCCCATGTTACTACAAAACTTGATTTCTTGCACTTAATCAGTTAGTCTTTACTGGCGGGACTGCAGCTCCCTGGCAAGAGCCAGCCTGTAACCTTGAGAAAAAAGAAGAAAGAAAGAGAAAGATTACCTGCCCAAGGTCCCTGTTCAGGCGCCAGCTGTTACAGACCGTGGGTCTGCTTAGGGATATCCAGGGCCCTCTGGTCCAGGAAGGCACAGGTCCGGCTGAGATGACAGACAGAACAAACCACGCACACACAGAGGCGGTTTGAACTGAATGTATTTTGGGGGCCATAAGGCAAGGAAGAGTTGGTATTACCATATCAAAAGATGTAGCCAGTGGGGCAGGCACAATTATCATAGCCATTTGGTACAAGGAAATGCAACATCAGGAACAAAGTTTCTCAAGAAACAGATACAGAGGATCAATTTAGAGATGCCATCAAACTTCCTGATTAGAATACAGAGTCACTCATAGTTTACAGTGAACCTTCAAAGAGTTTGAAGTTTCTTATACCACCTGGGCCTTAACAAATTCTTGTGAGAAATCCTTATCTAACATTTAGCCTTTTATCTTGTGAAACAAAATTTCCTGAGTAAATCAATGCTTTCAGTACCAGAGAGCCATCCTCATATACATACGTGCAACCATAAAAACCTGCATATAGTTGGAAGGTAGTAATTATGTAAACAACTATGAGGAAAGGTACTGAAATTCTAAAACGGGGGTTGGTGGTCAGTGAGTCGACTTCAAAGACCGGATTATCAGCCAGGCCTTAGGAATCCCAGTGAGAAGAGAAAAGGAGGAAGTCAAGGCAAACTGCTACTTGGGAACTAAGGGCTCATTTTAAATAGCCAGAAAGTAAGAAAGTACAGTAAATTGCCAGGTGAGATTATCAGCTTCCACAGCTTCCAGAGAGTTCCGTTCTTCCCAGGAGGCATTTCTTTTCCGCCTCTGTCTGTAAAATATCATTTTTACAGACATCACTGGGCCACCGCGGCGAAAAGGCTTCCACCCGTTTAATGCTAAATGAATTAAATCCATGTTTGTAAGAAAAAGGCTTTGTTTCTCTTATTAAGACTAAGCCTGCCTTGTCCTTACCATGGGACCTGTCCTGTCCCATGGTAAGTAGAAGGCTGCCTGCTCCTTCTGCTCTCTGCAACATCTTTTTTCTCTTTCCCTCTGCCTCCTGCACATTGTTCACTTAGTTATTTTATGTTACCTATAGCTTCTAAGTTATTCCACTCTGCATTCTCCTTCTAATCTTGTTCTCTTCTGACTAAAATCTCTCCTCAGTTCAGTTCTTCTCTCAGCTCTGTTCCTCTCACTCAGTTCTTCTGGTCTTACTTCTCTTGTCCTCAACCCTTAAACATCTTTCAGAATACATGATGACATGTTACAAAGTTCATCATAAGTTCACACAAAATACCAAGTCATATTGAAATAGAAGTTCACAACAGAAAATGTTTACATGCATATCCATTAGGAGTAATCAACTAGTTATCATTTCTCTTCTCTACAGGTTCGTAGAAAGTTTAAAACCATAACTAAGTTATAAGTGAAGGGTTTTTTTCCCTATATAACCCATTGAGTCTGATTAGAGCTGCAGGTCCACGCGTGGGCCCCCGAGTGTGGACAGCTCTCCTCATGAAAGCATTCCTCCCTCCAGCGGCCCGCAGCTACCAATAGCACTCAATAGGAGAGAAGCTTCAGCATGTACTCAGGCCAAGCTTTGGCTCACAGTTCTGAAGACTCCTGTCAAAGATCAGGAGTTCCTACTACTTTGGGACTTTGAAAAGATGGTACTTCAGGGCAGCATCTGGTGCGGACGGTATATCGAAGAGCTAGAAAACGAAATGGAAGAGATGGAGGTCTCACCTTTCCATTGAAGGATAGGTCCTCAGGGATTAAAGATTTCCCATGAGGCTACAGTATCGATACCTTCCATCTAACCCACAACGATCTGTACAGCATCTAAGAACACATGCGTTTTTTTTTCTTTTCTTCAAAATTAAGTGGAAAAGCAAGCCGCACAGCAGACAATATTGCCACACCTGATAGAAGTCTGCTGTTCAGAATACATACACAGTGTGAATGAGCAAATACGAAAAGATTGACAGCCCCAATGAAAAAAGAACATATGCACACAAACACTTCGTAGGAAGAAACAAATGCCCAGGTCACATGACCAAATGGCCAGGCCCTTTAGGAATGAATAAAAGGCAGATTAAGGCCACAGTCTAAGCTATCTATTCTATAGGAAAACCCATAAAACTATGACAATAAGCCTGCCTTGAACTGTCATGAAAAATGGGGAAAGGACACTAATGTTGTAAAGCCAGTATACTAGATTTGATCAATTTCAATTCGTTACTTATGACTGTCATTATTTTAAAGGCAATAACAAAAGATTTCTGGAGACCCAGTTTATCTTGTAAAATAAAATTATCTTAAAATTAATAAGAGGGAAAGTTGTGATTCTTAAGGACTTTTATGAGCATACAGGCATAAAAGTGATCGTGGCATTTCTAAACGTGATTTCCCTTGCAGTCTGGGTGGCCTGGATTCCTTTTGAATGCGGTTGCGGGGCATCATCTCTCCACGCCATGACCCCCCTCTGCCTCTCCAGGTACTTAGATGAAGAAGGGTGACAGCACTGGGAGCGCCCACCCACACTCCTCTCTGAAGCTCCACAGCCTGGCAAAGCTCTGGCCAGAATGACACCATGCCTGGGGGAGTGATGTCATAAAGGATTCCACAGTCCTGAACTCTCACTGAAGACACTATCTCCTCAAGCTCTGGGCTTCCGTAAAGTCCATGCCCACTGATGCTGTGAAAGAGGCCCAAGCCACAGGGAGAGGCCACAGGTTAGGGTTTCATGACCATTCCAACTGATCCACACTCTAAAGTTCCTCAGCTCTGGTGCCACAGTGAAGAAGCTTCCAGACAATTCCAGACTTTCCTAGTCCTGGGGTATTCCCAGGTTCCCTTTTCAGGGGGACCTCCCCACGCCACCTTAATTGAGGATCTGACTCATGTAACCTAAGATCACAATAAAATGGTCGTGTTAAGTTATCAAGGTTGGGCAGCCTGTCACGACCCACCGCGGAACCTGACAACCGTACACAACCTTCATCTGCTTCTGAAATCAGATGTTGCCTGCTGCTTTCAAGACATACATTTAGCTGCCCTACGCCCCCACTTTCTATACACCCGCCCCTTAGTACTTTGACCTCTTCACCCACAATAACTGATGAATTCAGTCATCTTTTCAGTTAACAAAATATATGGTTTCCTTGAGGTGGTCACCAAAAAATGCCCCATGAGGAGCTGCAATGTAGAAAAGGAGTCCTCATCTGAGACTCCTGCAAAGGTCCTGTGACTGACTCTTGGCATTGTCAGCATGAAGGCAATGAGCACAGGGAAAGGTCACAAAGTCACCATGTCAACCTCCCTGTCCCATCATAACCCTACAGTATTTTACCCCAAGGTAGGGAGAGGATACCCCAGAGCAGGTAGAGTGCCAGGTACAGTGCCGGCTGCCTATAGATTAGAAGCAGTGATCCTCGCCCCTAAATTTAGGCAGATATGATGAAAGAGTCCAACTGACTTTTAACAACACCTCAAGTGCTACTGAATTTTCAAGGGGTCCTGTATAGACCAATGCACAGTTCCTCCATGCCTTTTTTTGGCATTCTTTCTGCTGCTTCTCCTGCTGCTTCCTCCCACTGTAAAGGGTAGGAGCATCCGATACAACAGTCCTGGCTGGAAACTATTTCACAGCCTAGGCAAGGGATTCAGAAGTCCCCATCAAAACCAGATGGAACAAATGAGGCAGAACGTGCCCCAGGTTCAACCGGGAGACGATTGCCAAGGTGTTTTCGACCTCTACCTTGTCCTGGACAAGTAAGTTACCTTCCTGCGCTGTCCCTAGATATTCCTTGGGCATCAGTGGTTGGTCATACTTTGCAGACAGGCAAGGTCATTGTAATCAGACCTCAGGAAGTAGGCGGCCTTCAAGGACTTATTGAATGCAAGGAGACCAACAGGCCTCCTGGATGGCTCTGTCCTCATTACCTAGACTTTGATCTGGTCATCATGACCCTCAGGCCTACGGACTGCTGGGAAGTACCTTTTAACTCCTGCCAACTACCCACAGACAGACTCTACAGAGGTCACCCCTGACCCTGTGGGCACTCTCCCAGCCTTGCTGTCCAGAGTAGCCTTTGTTTACGGCCACAAGGGTGAAGCTTCTTTCTCCCAACTCGAACTCTGTGAAGATCCCGTTTTCCCCCCCAGTGTGGTAGGCAAGCTGAAATGGCTTTTAGACCCCTCTTAGCTGTCAAGGGAGGGAATGGGAACTGGGACATGAACCTCAGAGGGCCTCAGAGCTTCTCACTGTCCCATCTAAGTATCCAAAGTTCTTGGCATACAGAAATTTGTAGTGTGCTCTAAATTTCTATAAACTGGAAATCACATTTGCCCTGATCTCCTGACTTTAGCCATTTGGCTTGTCTGTATTTTTCTCTTATTTTCATGCATGTATGACATGTATTTTTATCATTTCATTACTAGTTATCCCCCTATTAATTCCCTTCTCCGTTAATCTGCCTTCCCACATCTATGTCTGTTTGCTTCATAATGACTCCGTGAGTCCTTGAGACCTCACAGTCCCAGTAGATGAAACTGTTTAGCTACCTTCTGTTCACTACTGGCCCTGATGAAAGTCACCTCTCCTCATGCTTTACCATGGTCTGCAGCAGTAACAAGGCAGCAGGTTGCTTAAAAAAAAAACTGATGAAAGACTGGAAGACTAGGGAGGCTAACACTACCCTCCCTGCCTGCCTGACTAAGCTGTGTCACACCTTAACATATATCTCCTTTGTCTTCAGATCCGGCAGTGTGGGAGACAACTGGATCCACATTTACTCTTTTGTAGAGGGTTTGGTGAAGAAATTCACAAAGTATGGCTTCTTCTGACTGTAGTCTCCTCTGGGCTTCAAGGAGTATCCCTCTGACAGAGAGAGAGAGAGAGAGAGAGAGAGAGCGAAGACCCAGGCTGATGTGCTAACAGTTGGGGGCACAGTGTGGTGATAGACACTTAGTACAGGATGTTCAGGCCAGAGGAGTGGATTGGGGAGCTTGCTGGGGAAAGACAAAGAAAAAGGCAAAACCTCTCAGAGAAAAGTTTCAGGGTCTTAGAGAAACCGTGATGTGACCTGAGTCCTCAAGGTGAGAAACTGAATGGGGTCAGGTGTAATTAAAAACCACAGTTCTTATCAGACACAACTTAAGAGAGGCATCCATGGCTCACAGGTTCAGAGGGTTTCAGTCCATCCTTCACAGGCATGGCAAGAGAGGCATGTAGCCAAGGCTATTCACACCATGATACACCAAGAAGAAAGTAAACAGTAGGGACAGGGGCCGGGCTACAACTATTAATGATCTGCCCTTGATCTTCTTCAAGCATCTAGCACCATCTAAATATTCAACAGCTACGCAAAAGAGTGTCACCAGATGGAGAACAAAGGCTCAACATGAGATTGTGAGGGATGTTTCCAATTCAAACTATAGCAGTTAACTTCTGTAAATGAGTGATCCTAGACTGGGGAGTCAAGATAATGCAGGAAAGGCTAGAAGAGGAGGACCATGGGTGGGTTGGGGACAAAGTCATAGTAGACCTCATGCTAAGCCAAGGGGATCTGATTTCCTACTCTAACTCATAGTGAGACAGGAAGGGGAGGTATGTATGTGAAGGGCTTCTCGGAGAGGGACAGAGACAGAGACAGAGAGACAGAGAGAAACAGAGACAGAGAGAGAGAGAGAGAGAGAGAGAGAGAGAGAGAGAGAGAGAGAGAGAGAGAGAGAGAGAGAGAGAGATGTTACAGACTGTGGGTCTGCTAAGGGATATCCAGGGTCCTCTGGTCCAGGAAGGCACAGGTCTGGCTGAGATGACAGACAGAACAAACCACGCACACACAGAGGCGGTTTGAAATGAATGTATTTTGGAGCTATAAGGCAAGGATTTTTATACAGGAAGAGTTGGTATTACCATTTCAAAAGATGTAGCCAGTGGGGCAGGCACAATTATCATAGCCATTTGGTACAAGGAAATGCAACATCAGGAACAAAGTTTCTCAAGAAACAGATACAGAGGATCAATTTACAGATGCCATCAAACTTCCTGATTAGAATACAGAGTCACTCATAGTTTACAGCAAACCTTCAGAGTTTGAAGTTTCTTATACCACCTGGATCTTAACAAGTTCTTGTGAGAAATCCTTATCTAACATTTAGCCTTTTATCTTGTGAAAACAAAACTTCCCGAGTAAATCAATACTTTCAGTACCAGAGTGCCCGAGCCATCCTCATATACATACGTGCAACCATAAAAACCTGCATGTGGTTGGAAGGTAGTAATTATGTAAACAACTATGAGGCAAGGCACTGAAATTCTAAAACGGGGGTTGGCGGTCAGTGATTCGACTTCAAAGACCGGATTATCAGCCAGGCCTTAGGAATCCTGGTGAGAAGAGAAAAGGAGGAAGTCAGGGCAGACTGCTACTTGGGAACTAAGGGCTCATTTTAAATAGCCAGAAAGTAAGAGAGTACAGTAAATTGCCAGGTGAGATTATCAGCTTCCACAGCTTCCAGAGAGTTCCGTTCTTCCCAGGAGGCATTTCTTTTCCACCTCTGTCTGTAAAATATCATTTTTACAGACATCACTGGGCCACCGCGGCAGAGAGAGAGAGAGAGAGAGAGAGAGAGAGAGAGAGAGAGAGAGAGAGAGAGAGAGAGAGAATAATCTTGAGTTGGAATGTGAAGAAAGGTGTCTGTAATGGTTTGTATATGCTTGGCCCAGGGAGTGGCACTATTAGGAGATGTGGCCTTGTTGGAGTAGGTGTGTCACTGTGGGTGTAGGCTTGAGACCCTCACCCTAGCTGCCTGGAAGTTAGTCTTCCACCAGCAGCCTTCAGATGAAGATGTAGAACTCTCAGCTCCTCTTACATCATGCCTGCCTAGATGCTGCCATGCTCCAACCTTGATGATAATGGACTGAAACTCTGAACTTGTAAGCCAGCCCCAGTTAAATGTTGTCCTTATAAGAGTTTCCTTGGTCATGATGTCTGTTCACAGCAGTCAAACCCCAACAAAGACAGTAGCTACAGATGCAAAGAATTTGATATCAGGGTCCAGGGATGAGGATGCCCCCACTGGAGAGTGTGGGAGCCTCTTTGCCTATTCAGATGCAAGCACGTGTGTGTGTGTGTGTGTGTGTGTGTGTGTATGAAAAAGAAAAAGGGTCAGAGGGTGGGGAATAGAAGAGAGATGAAGTATGGGATGAATCAGGGTTGTCCTGACACTCTTCTGTGGACCTGTGGGTCCATGTGCTTATCCATGGGCTTTAGAATCCTTTGCCAAATTGGCCTTAAGTCCTTACCTCTGAATGTCCTCCATGCATCAGAGATGGGGTGGGGGCAGGGACTTGGTGCTTGCCTGCTCCCTGGCAGGCTGATCTTGTATGTTGGCTTCTCAGTGGTTTTGCTTTGTCTCCAGCCCTAACCTGCGGCTCTCCATCATAACCTACTCGACAGAGGCTGAGGTTATCCTGCCACTCACCTCGGACAGGTAGGCAGGTATTCCTCTGAATCCTGAAGATAGCCTAGTGTCCAGGGATCTTGAAGAAACAGAGGACTTGTAGAGACCTCTGGCATCTCTTAGCATTGCCCTTACTAGGGAGCTCATGTACCCAAATTGATCCCCAGCCTTAGTTTACTAGCAGCCTTGAGCCTGTACTTAAGCAGAATGGACCTGATGCTTCTAGAAGCTCTCCACTCCTGAATCTTACCTATGTCCTGTCTAGAATAACAGATGGGACCCAGGTGAGCTATGTATGTTAGTACCTTTAGAATAATGGCCTGTGCATAGTCTTCTATGAACAAGTTGTTCTCTGCTTGGAAAAGTGGAGCAGGGAAACGGCTGGGAAATCCCAAGGGAAGTAGCAGAGTATGGGGGCGGGGAACATCGGGCCTTGTGATCATAAGGAAGCTTCACCACGGGTCATGAGTCACCTTTATTGAGTTACCATACAGGAAGGTATGGGAACAGGTAGCCATAAAGAGATAGCTCAGAACTACTATGCCAAGAATCCCAGAGGTATGAAGCTGGGGATTTTGACTGAGAGGGAGGGAAGGTCAACTTTGGGTGCTCTTCCAGAGATTCCATCCAGAGTTAGAGAAATGGAAAGAAGAGTGGGACATCTAGGATTGGGGTGTCTGAGTGTATGAAAAACCTCTGTCCTCTGTACTAGAGAAATAGCAGGAGCAGAGAGTTAAGGGAGACCAGTCGGCCTCAGAGGAGACTAGAGTCTCTAAATTTATGGACATAAATAGCACCCCAGGTCCATCTGGGAGGTAGGGCAGGAAGAGACTGGCTCTCCAGAGTCCAGGTAAGGCCTGGCTTAGTGTAATCTCGTGGCTTGGTTTTGGAGAGACTTGATTAGATTCGAGTGGCAGAGAGAATTCCTGGGGGTGACTCTGGCAGGGAGTTCAGCAGAGCTGCAGAGCATAGGAGAGGCTGGGCAGGGCAAGGGGTTGTCCTGGGCTGAGGGGAGGAATTGAGTCTGGGCCGGGGTAGAGGGTTGAGATAGACACTGTAGAAGATGGTTGGCTAGGCCAATCAGAAGGATAGATTCTAGGGCCAGAGAGAGGGGTAGATGCTGAGATGGGAGAAAGCTATGGGCAGGGCAGAGAGAAAGAGGTAGGCTGTACATAGGGTGAGCTGGACTGGGCTGTGCTGGCCAACGGAGGAGGGCAGAACTGGAGTGAGAAATCCCTGGTTTGACCCCCACTGGGCATGCTGAACATTATCATGTCATCTTTTAGTGATGTATACCTGGGCCAGGCATGCATAGGGCCCTCAAAGCTCAACTCTGGCATGTCCTCTCTGTTCCCCAACAGGAAGCCGCCTTTGAGTTGATTGTGAATCACCTTGCTATGCCTGTTTAACCTTCTCACATCAGATTATTCTGAACCTCATAAACCCACCTATCTTGTCCTAGAATGACCATCAGGCCCCACCCTGCTCCCCTCAGTGTGTTCTGTCTGTTTTAATAACACTGGACAGGCCATATTGCTTCTAGCCTAGAGAGCAACACAGATGCCTTATGGACAGTCCTGAAGGCCTGACTCTCTGTGGAATCCATGGTTGGGCTCATATCTAAGTAGTTTGGCCATTGCCTTTGGCAGTCTAGAGGGAAGGGAGTCAAGCCAGAGCCCTGTGACAGTGGGAATAGGTACTGGTCAGTAACACAGCAGGCTTGCATGGCCCCTTCAGCCCTACCCAGTGAAGAACAGACTGCCCAGAAGGAGAGTGACTTTGGCATTACTTTGCCCATTTAGAATGTGGACACCCCCCTCAGAATCCCTAGTTTAAATGCGTATTCCAAGCTGTTCTCCAAGGAGTTAACAGGCAAGGTCTCTGACCAAATCTCCAAGGTCTGGGTAACCCATAATGTAAACGAACTCAAAGAAAATTGAACCTTCCCCTGGGTCCCATCAGGGTCAGAGAAAGGTCCAACTCAGAAAGGAAAGACGATGCCTCTTATCTGGTGACCTCCCTAAGCCAGGGGTCTGCACAGTGAGCAAGGCCACAGGATGACTGGGAGACATCTTGCTGCTGTCGATAGCCCAATGCCACCTTTCTTTTTTATTCTCTCTAGAAACGAAATCAATAAGGGCCTTCTGGTGCTGAAGAACATAGAGCCTCTGGGGTTAACGCACAGGCTAAAAGGACTGAAAAAGGTACAGACACCTACAGCGGGCCCTGCCTAGAGGACCTCTGGGGTCATCTCACTGTGTCACCATTGCTATTTTGTTTTGGTATTTTTTTGTTTTCATTTTTTCCACCAGGCAAATGAACAGATCCGAAGAACCAACTTGCGAGGTGAGCTGTCTGTCCCTTCAGCGAGGCGGAGCCCACAGAGTCCAGTTCCCTGCTGGGTCTATGTGCAGATCTTGGACCTCTTCAAGTCTGACTCTTGAAACCAGTGCTCCTCTCCCTGCACAGCAGGCCCCTCTGAACACAGCACCCCACTCTGTGCTTCTGAGCATGCTTCTGAGCATGCTTCTGAGGCGGCCGGATGCTGCGTGTGGTCACCTGTAGGCTCTGTTCTCACTGGTCCTTGGCCCACAGATATGCTTGCCAACAGAACCAAGAGAGCCCGAGAGCCTAACAGACTGAGAAGCCTGGGCCTGGACCAGGGCTCAGTTTTCCTCTGGCTCTCAAGTCTTCTCTCTATCTCTTACTTTTTTTGGTCAGCTTCCTAAGCCCATGAATCAACCATGCCCAGTCAAGATCTGTGTCCCTGTGGATTACAGGCCTTTAGTACATGTCTAGAATATGTAGAATCCAGTGGGGAAATTTGATGAGATGTCATTGGGTGTCCTGCCTAAGGCTTTCTGAAGTGTGGTCTTTCAGTGAGCAAGAAGGTAGATTATATTAACTAGATGCCTAGTTAATATAATGAGAGTTATATGTTATTATGCTGAGTGTCATCACATGACGTTCACACGCTGAATTCCTAACATCTAAGCCTATCTCCCCAAGGCTGCTTATCTGTATGGTTATATCTTAGCTGAAGTTCAGGTCTAGTCTTTAACAGATGTCTCTGATTTGAGGGTTAGGATCCTGGAGGAGACTCTCCAGCCACAAGGCGGATCAAGGTGGCATCTCTATAGATGTGCAGAGCAAAGCATTTGCTCTTGGTCTCTGCTTATATACTTTCCAGTGGGTATCATGGGGTTCTAGGACTGTGTCTGGTTGTCTTAGGTGAGTGATGTCACAGAGTCCTGGTTATCAGGTGCATCCTTGGGTATGGTGGGAATCCTAAGCTATATTTTACATGTCTAAAAGGCAATTTTATTATGCTCATGACAGGCCTTGACTTTCTGGGCTTCCTGTTCCTACTAACTTGTTCCCAAGGATGTATAAAACGCTGGCCCCAGACTCTACCTGTCTCACTAGGGCATCCTCAGTAAGGAAGGCCTTCCTTGTCCCCTCACCTGCCCAGGGAGAGACTGGGCTTATGGCTCAATAACTAGACTGCCCTTAGGACAGAGGTTCACAGCACAGGGAGGAGAGGAGAGGCAAGGTCTGCTGGTAGGGTTCCAAATATCTGTAGACTAGCTAGTAAAGAAAGCCTTTTCACTCTAAGACCAAGGGTAAGGAACAAGCAGCCTTACCACAGAGGACCATGCTGAATCTGCAGCCTCAACCACTAGGCAAGCCCTAGGGTCTTTCCCTCCCAGCCCACCCACTTGTTTCTTCTGTAGGCCGGAAAGTCAACAGTGTGATTATTGCTCTGATCTACGGGTTATTACTACTGAAGCCATATGTTGACACGATAGAAGAGGTGAGTCCAGTCCACAGGGATCAGCGCTTTGCCTCTGGTGTTTGGGGATTTATTTTCAGTGCCTTTCTTTCTTTTCAGGCCAAAAAAGCCCGGAAAATGGGAGCAATCATTTACACCGTGGGTGTTTTTATGCATAGCAAACAACAGGTACTTCAGACCCAGTGACCAAGTGCAGTGCCCCTGAGTATCCTAGATGGTAAAGCCCTCTTTACAATACCAAGAGGGTAGGATGCTCACCTACCCAAAGGTTAAATTTAAGTAAGCAAACCCCTTACACTGAATGGGCCAGAGAGTTTCCCATTCCTTAAGGCTGGGCTCTAAATGAAAGCCAGTGAGTGCACTAATATCACCACAGCTCCAGGGCAACAGTTCCTGTCACAAGTCTGGGAACCTGTTATGTCACAATTCTAGTTCCTCACACTGAGGTTCGAGCCAATTATTTTTCTCCTATCACAGTTGGTGAATATTGCAGGCGACCCAAATCACTGTTTTGGGGTCGATGAAGGGTTCGCTGCTCTGGAGAAAGTTATTGACCCAGTGAGTATGTGGGGCATGGAAGACTGTGGAAACACCGTCTGCATTCCCTGAGGCCTACTATACAGTCCATCTCTCGCTCTTTCTCTCTCTCTCCCCCTCAGCTTACGTCAAATTCCTGTACTGAAATACTGTCCGTGCAGCCTACCTTCGTGTGTGCTAAAGGTAAGGACAGAGACAGATAGGTCCTGGGCAGATGGCAGAGCTCAGAAATACAAGCACGTGTGTGTGTGTGTGTGTGTGTGTGTGTGTGTGTATGTGTGTGTGTGTTGTAATGTGCACAGGTGCGTGCATGTGTGAGGCGTGCACTGAACACACAGCCTGCGTGTTGTATCTCCATGGTGTGGGTGGAAGATGTGACCTGTGTTTTTTGACAACTATTATTGATAATCCACTTGACAAAGTCTAAAATTACCTAGAAAGCAAACCTCTTAGAGTGACTGTGAGCAAGTGAGCAAGTTTCTAGACTGGCTTCATTGAAGGGGGAAAACCCACTCTAAATACAGGCGGCCTAAGCCAATGACTGGAGGTCCCACTCTGAGTAGACAAAAAGAAAAGCCGTCTGCCAGCATCCATCTCTCTTTCTCCTCATGGCTATGGAATAAGATAAGCAAAAACCTCAAGCTTCTGACAAAATGACTTCTCCCAGTCCATGACGGACTGAACTCTTAAAACTGCCAACTGAAATAAGCCCTTCCTTTGAGTTTATTTTGTCTGGCAGCATCAAGAAAAAGTAATACAGAAAACTGGTATCAGGAATAAGACTGTTATAGAATCGTGTCATTCTTGAGCCTTTGAAGATCGTTGGTAGGAAAGAAAATGAGCCAAGGTTTGGAACTCTGAGACAGAAAAGCTGAAAATGCTCTGAGCAGAGCTTAAGGGGTTGTTGAAAGGACTTTCGGCACCAGGATGAAAGGGCTTAAAAGGAGAGTATAGGGGGTTAGATGAGTGTGGCTAGGCGGCATGAGGGAAGGTGTGCAGGCGGGCCCTTGCCTGGGCACCTCTGCCCCTGAGGGACCACACACACACAGACATGATATAGAATAGAGTTTATTCAGAGTAGGGGATGGGAGAGAGAGAGAGAGAGAGAGAGAGAGAATAGAGAGAGTGAGAGAGAGAGAGAGAGAGAATAGAGAGAGTGAGAGAGTGGAGGCCAGCCATGACCATATGGAGGGGGAAGAGCCCCAGGGGCAGAGAGGTGAGAGAGTGTGGGAGAGCAGAGAGCAAAGAGGGAGAGGAGGAGCAAGTAGCCCCTCTTATAGTGGGCCAGATCTCTGGGGCGGGGCATACCTGGCTATTGCCAGGTAGGTGTGGGGTGGAGCTTAGACAAAACCCCAACAGTTGTTCTAGGGGAAGTTTGGGAAACCAGTGTGTCAAGGGAAATGTTTACAGTGGAGGCCTAGGAGTCCATGGGGAACCTGGGTAGAGGCCACTCAAGGTGTGTTCTGACAGGAACTCTGGCCTTATTGTGCTGGTGTCTCAAGAGCTTGAGTGAAGCTGTGTTCAAACTCCAAGGACTAATCTATTTGACAGCAGAAATCTCAAGACAAAAAATAGCACCCAGTGAGTGTCATGGTAATGTCTCACTATTAACCAGGACTGCAAAAGAGATTCATGGGAGCAAAAAAGATAAGAAAAAAATGTGGTATTTGACAAGATGGGGGAGGATTTTAAGGTTGTAAAACAGCTAGTAAAGAGAAAACACCATTGAGAATTGTTTAAAGTCCTTAGCATCCTTTAGCATCTTTAAAGAGAAATCCTCTCAGAACAAGGACAACTGGAAAGGGACCCTGCAGGCAAGATACCACCAGCACCACCACCACCACCACCAGCACCACCACCAGCACCACCACCACCACCACCACCACCACCACCACCACCACCACCTATAAACTGGTTCACCTTTTGAAATGCAAATTTTTAAAAAGAGCTTGAACTCAGTAGAGATTACCAATTCAAAAAGAACTTTCTAGGGAAGTGTTTTCTCAGATTCAGCAACCAAGACCTATAGATGCCACTACAGCTTTGTCCCAAAGGGAACTCAACTTCATCCCAAGCTGACAGCAGAACTTGACAGTGTCATTCACATGGCAATGGTTTTGTGGACACGCAAGATGCAAGATTGAGGTAACAAGGACTTCTGAGAGGTCCTTAGGCCACCCAATTTGTAGCAGGATCAGAGTACCAGAGAGAAGAGACCCTAATAGGTCTTTGATTGAAGCTTATATCATAATGGAGACCCCAGCACCTTAGAGATGTTAGAACCACGGGACATCCATTGAAGAAAGCTGCAGGAATACGGTGGAGCTACCCAAAGAGAAGCTATGTGTGCTGGAGGAATCAGAGGCTGCCTGCTGAAAGGGTAAGCCCTTTGAACCCAATGTTTCCAGTCAGAGTTGACACAGGCTGGATTTCCATGATGGCCTGTACCCTGGAACTGTGAATCAAAATAACCCCTTCTTTCCTAAGTTGCTTGTTTCAGACACTTTGGTACAGTAATGAGAAAGTAATTAATACATTTATACACTGTTTGAGGGCGGTCTGTGCCCATGCATTTCTATGCAGAAATGTGTGTGGGTAGGAAATTTGGATTGTGTGTGCATGTGTATGTTGGTGACATAAATGGTACACATGTGTATGAGGAATATATGTGTGCGCATAATATTTTTTATAGTATAAGTATGGAAAATTAAGTTGGAGTAGTTTGTATCAAGTGTATGTCCTCTGTGTGCTGCATATGTTTTGTAAGTGGATTTAAAAAAAAGGAGATGACTGTTCCTAGATATGGTGGTGGAGAAAGTTTATTATAGATAAAAGAGAGCACAGTCAGAGGCAGGGACATCTGGGAGAGTCCAGAGCGATCATGACCAGGCTGAGCTGGGCCATCTGAGGGAAGAGGAAAGGGTCAGACCAAGAGCCAGGAAGGCAAAGGGTAGATAAAGGGCCGAGTAACCAAAATGGTTGGATTACATAGGGAAGGGCATCTGGGGGAAGGGCAGCCCAGCCCCTGGGCTGGAGAAGTTTAGAGGAAGGGGCTATGTTAAATAGGCACCTCATTTTTTGTCCTGGGTTTGAGACCTAACAGTAGGTAGAAAAATCTAAATGCAACAGTTCTATGGTAAGGTTTATACGTATGTATGTAATGTGTCTTGGGAGAATATTATGGGAAGGAGGTACATGTGTGGTTTAATATGAGGGACGTGAATATTTATAGTATAGGTGGTGTTTGTGGGCTGCCTGGTAGAGGTGTCTTGTGCGTGGTAAGTGAGCTTTGGTGGATATATGTGAACCATGTGTAAATGTGTGGTATATGTGACATGATAGGACCCTGGGAGGGCTGCGGAGGGAGTGGCTCAAGCAGGCATGGGAGGAGAAAGTCTGATATGTAATTGTGCTTTGTATGTTGGTGTGGGGTTCTGAGGTGTGGAGTATTATGGTGTGGAGGGTAGATAGTGTGTATATACCACATGATGTATTTATATGGCATGTGCTACATGTATGAGTCTTAATGTAGTATGTGGTGTGTAGTATATATTTATGGGATTTGTGACATGCATTTATGTTATCTGGTATATCAGAGTAGTATATGTGATATCTGTGGTATTTTTACAACTGTGAGTATGGAATAAATCATGTGTGTTGCTTTGTGTAGGGCATAGAATATGTCCATTTGTTAGTACGTATGTGATAGTAAAGAACTTGGTGTGTGTGTGTGTGTGTGTGTGTCTGTGTTATACATGATATATATGATTAAATATGTAATATTTCTAAAGGGAACATGGTGTTTGGGTGTTTATATTTTATGGTTACATATGCCTTAGGCAGCATACATGCACATGTAGTTTATAATATGTATTATAGTTAGTATGTGTGTGGAACACAGTACATATAATATGTGCATATGATGTATGTGTATCTATGATGGTGCTGGGGGGGGAGGATGAGCATTTATGGAGTGGCTGTGCTTTAGGTATAGTATCATGTACGCATGGAAGGCACACACTGTGATAACATTGGGATGTGCATGCAGTTACTACCTATTTATCTCAAAACAAAAGGTGTCATTATAAGGCTAGGAAGAGTGGGGGATCGTGTCCACAGGTGGAAATGAACCCTTGAGCACAGTGGGCATCTATGTTGCTCCTGGAAACAAGAGGAAACACCTATGCCTGGAAAAGATACCCACAAAGATAGCCTTGCTTACTTCACCGCGGCATTGTCATGGCCAACACCTGACCTCCAGGACCAGAACTGACGAGGACAACCTCCATCTATCACAAGGTCCCTGCATCAGTGTGCCAAAGACACGCACGTTTGGTTCCGAGGGAAGGATGTCTTGCTTTGCCAGAACCTGCATACAGACTTGTCCTGAGTTGCTAGAACTTTGCACTCTACAGGAAGCCCTGAGCCTCTGTCTCCCACTGGGAACAGCTAGGTCTTCCTCTGCCTGCCGGCTCAGGCAGCTAAGGCCTGGCCTCCATAGTTTTCAGTGGGAGCCCAAGGCTTGAGATGACAGGGCCCTGCTCACATTGAGCTGTGTTCCCCTCAGCATCTATGTGAGGCAAAGTGGCGCCACATATGTGGGAGCTGCAGTGTGTTCTTCGGTGGACAGAAATAAGTTGGGGCATTAGGTTGGCGGGTGTAGCATCTAGAGGCTGGTAGACATTACAGGCAGATACATATTTGTATCCTAGTCATTGGCTCTAGGCTGCTCCTGCCCCTCCCCATGTCCCCATGTGGAAGACTCCGAAGCCTGCTGTGTTGACGGGTGAAGGGAGGCGTGCTTCTGGGTTAAAGACAAAAGCAAAATCACCCAGGCCTCCGTGTCTAGACAACTGAGACAAAGCCCAGGTAAAACACGAGCTGTCAATCTTCCCTCGCTGGGGCTGAAGCAAGGCGACAAGCGCCTGCAGACATTAGCTTAGCCACTGACCTGTCAAACTGTGGAATACCTTTCAACTGTCCAAGTACTAACCAGGCCTGTCACCCACACACAAAAAAAAAAAAAACCCTAAAGAATCAACTAACCTGGGCCCATAGCGGCTCACAGAGATGGAACCGCCAACCAGGGAGCATGTGTGGGACACACCCAGGCATCCCACACATATGTCACAGTTGGGCAGCTGGATCTTTATGTGGGACTCCTAAAGCAGGAGCAGAGACTGTCGGGGACTCTGCTGCCTGCCTTTGGATCCCTTTCCCCTGACTGGACTGCCTTGTCTAGCTACAGCAGGAGAAGGTGAGCCAGGTCTTACTGCAACTTGATATGACAGGGCTGGTTGATACTCACGGGAGGCCTCCTCTTTTCTGAAGAGAAATGGAGAAGGAATAGATGGGGCATGGGTGGGGGCTACAGGAGTGAAGGGATAGGAAAATGCAGTTGGGAAGGGAATTAATTAAAAATAATTGCAAAATCAAAAATTGTAATTGTATCTACTGTGGACTCAGAGGCAACTTCATTAAAGCAGTTTTTCATAGTTAGAAGTAAAGGAGGAGGAGAAAGAAGAGGAGGAGGAGGAGGAGGAGGAGAATGAGGAGGAGGAGGAGACCTGTCACTTCCGGGGAATCCTAAGGCTTCCTGTACCTCCAAATGAAGCAGAATTAGCTGTTGGCTTGAAATCGCACCAAAGTCAACCTGTGTGCTATGGAGTCTGGGGAGGAACCTTGTAAAGAGAGTCCTTAATCAACTACCCTAAGGCACTGAAATGCATGGGGGACAGTAATGAATGAGACCCAGGCCCCTAAGTAGCCGTGAAAGCAAATGAGGACAGGGTGGAGGAGTCCTGCCTGCAGAACCTCCTGTCAGCTGTCCTCTCTGTGTCCTTTCTATATTGGTGTCAGCGTCAGGGAACTGCTCCTCTGATGTTAGAAGACCTTGCTAATCCCCAGAGTGATGGGGAAGATGAGAATGAAGAAGAAGGTGCTGGCCTCTGGCCCTGTGTCTGAGACTGTCCAGCTCCTGGGAGGGACTCTCTAAGGTGCCAGGGACTGGACCTGTTCTCTCTGTCCCAGTCCCAGCTCCTGAGGTCTGTATTTCCACACCATAGATCACAGGGGGAAAATGATATTCTTCATTCTCAATGGTACCACAGGTAGGGAACTAGCCCCTCCCTTGTGCAAAGGAGGCCCTAGCTGTGCTACCGTGCCCGTGTTGATTAAGGAGTGCATGAGATCTCAGAGCAGGAAGGTTTCAGCTGAGCTGGTCTAGCTTGGAACAGGCTGGGACTCTCTTGTGGAGTTTGGACTTGTTGGGTCAGGGATCACAGTAAGGCTATGCAAGCCCCCTCCGGCTACATTAGCACAGAAGTGCAGTGACAGCAGATGCGGATTTGCCTCCTCTACAAGTCCCATGGGTGATGGTTCAGACACTGGGGCTGTTTCGTAAAGGCACCTGAGAATTCCATCTTCAGGGCAGCCTTCTGTGAAAGGTGAGACTAGGGAGAACCCTGCTCCCTGCTCTTCCTTGCCCCAACGAGTCTATGTTGTTCTTGCAGACGCCTACCAAGTAAATGTTAACGACGTAAAGCAAGTTATTTGCAGATTCACGTTCAATGACGCCAGAGTCGTTGGTAAGTAGCCCCTTGGTACCTCTGGGGTGCACTATTACCACACGGGACCATTTCCCTAAGTCAGCCAAGCCTCCTGCCTTTGCTGACCATGTTCCACAGGTATGGGGAGCTAAAGGCAGCATAGGCCAAGAAAAAGGACTAAGCAGCCGGCCTAGCCATTCTCCCTTTATACAAGCATGGGGGAAGAATAAACCCTTCAGTTCCCAAGGGCTTCTAGAGGCTGGCACGATGCTGGCCTGACCCGTGCAGCATCCATTTAGCCTGTCTTCTTGAGAGCTGAATACCAGGACCTAGAGTCTACAGAGCAGCATCCCCAGACTAAGTCTAGAAGATGCCTAGAAAACCCTTTCTGGGAAGGCCAGAATTACATCACAGAGAGACCAGGGATTGGGAAGTTGGAAGCCAAGCCAGTGGGTATCCAGCTTGGCGCTTGGCATTTGCCCCAGCTCAGTGGACCAGGATGATACTGTCTGTCAAAGAGTGGGAGTAGTCTTCAGTCACAGTCACAAAATACTTCTCAGGCTCCCACCAATGCAGGGAAAGAAAAACTCTCTTCCCTTTCATGGCTTTTCCTGTTCTGTAAACAAGCATCCGCCCACCCACTTCCTGGGTCTAACCTTGGATACCATTACTTTCATCCTGCCCCTGTACCCAGCCCACCAGCAGGTTGTGATGCCTTCAGGTCCAAGTTGGACCTGGAGCCTTCCTAGCCCCTGACAGATCTATAACACTGGCAGGGAAGCCCAAGTTTCTACCCACAATTCCTCGCTCACTCACTCCCTTGGCAAGCTTGGCACCTCGCCAGGTGCCTCCTTCACTTCCCACAGAGCCCCAACCCTCAGACCACACCCTGACCAGTCCTAGCCCAAATAGCAGCAACCCACCCAGAATCTATTTCAGTGGATTTGGCACACCAAACACAAGTACCCAGAAGTGTGCCTGGTCCTGAAGCACCCACGGCCTACTCTCAGTAAGTCTCGACCCACCGAGTCCAGTTCCCTACCACTATCATCACTGAGCACCTTTAAATTCCAGGCAAGGCATCATTTCATGTGTAAATACTTCTGCTTCCTTAAATATGACGTCATCCTTCTAAAAGAAGGGGCGAGTCACCTGAGCACCTGTCTCTCCTGCAACATGCCCACTGCTCTCTCTGCTCAAAGCACTCTGCACTCTGACTTTTATGTCCTGTGTTTCTAGTTTGGCTCTCACCCCTAACAAATGCAGCCTAGGATGCAAGAGGCCTCCCTACAGGTGCCTGCTGAGAGCTGTTCAGTGCTGGGCAGGTGTCCTCTAACAAAAACAAGAGGCAGGGGGCAGAAGGCAGTCCTCAACCAGGGTCAGTTCTCAGCCAGGGCTGACAGTGGAAAAAGGACATCCATATTGATAATCTTGTGTCATTTTCTTTTAGATGAGAGTCCCAGTGGTGTAAATGAACACAGCATAACTTGTCCTGGACCAAAAATTAAAAATACTGGAGAGTAAGTGCTCCTTGCTGGGGGCCTTAGAGTCCAATGGTCAGTGTTTATCAGAGTGAGGAAGTGCCTTTGCCTGGATGCCTTAATGGGGAGCTTATGGTTTGTGTCTGCCAGCTCGTGGAAAATCTGGGGTGTCCCCTCTGCTATAGAGCACCTGTCTTCCACCTGTGGGTTCCATTTCCTTTCTATATGCCCCTGGTAGTGACCCTGGTGGTATTCAGGAATACATAGTGCCCAGGCTCTGCTGAGGACAGGATGCAGAAGACAATGGGTTCGAGGGTTCAAACCTGCATTTGAGCACCTTCCTGGTTCTTTAGCTGCTGGCCACTAGGACCATATGACATGCAGGCCTCTTATGGCAGCCTGGTACGCAACTGTCACCATCACTGCAGAGGTTGACGCTTTATGCTTTGGGGGGGGGGGGTAGTTTCTCTGCCTACCTGTCCACTCTCGGGGAGTCCCTGTGCTAGGATTTCAGCATCATTACACTGGTGATTGATGTGTGCAAACAGTTTGAGCAAACTGAATGGGAACAGGACTCTTCCCATCATCCAATCTCTTTTCTGTGCCTTAGGGATTTTATTCTTCAAGTCAGTCTAAACAATGGCATCTCCTTCATTGGGAACATAACCCAATGTTATTATAACATTGTCATATATAACCAGTCATTATAACCAGTACCAACTGCATTAGTACTAGGGTAAGTTCCCAAAGATAAAGCAGGTCCACATAGAAATCAAAAGATAATCCAAACAAGGTGGTGTGGGCGGGGCGGTACCCAAAAGTAGCAGTAGACACTGGTTAGGTAGTCTGCTGCATTTCCTAGAGGAGCCGCCTGGAATAAGTATGCGCCTCTCTGCCAGAGATGGTCTAGGACATGAAGGGTATACAGCATCTCCTCTTGGATGTTCCAGGCCTAGGGATCCAGGGTTTACAACATCAGTAGCCAAAGATGTGCGCCAGTGAATGGGGTCCCCATTAGCTGAGATGGACCCAAATTTACTCAGGCCTACCCCCACCTACCCTTCTTGATGATACCTGTCATTTGCAGTGTCCCCAGCCTCCAGCTGTGTCCCCTCTCCCTGGCTGCCCCCTCTGTGGGCTTACTAGCACGAGCAGGACGTCCTCTCCCATTGTGGCAGGGCGAAGCTGTCAGTCATGTATACCAGCTCATGCCAGGGCCCCGAGGAGAAAATGGTCGTTCTTCATGTACTGCCTCTCCAGCTGCACGTCAGTCTTCCAAGCACAGGAGAAGGAGCTTTATGTTCACTTGTGACTATTCTTGAATTCTTCTCAAGTTTCAGAGGGAGGAGAAGTGAGCTTCTTGTGCAGAGCTAGGAGACACAGAGATTTCAATGCCTTAGAAGGCAGACCCACACTCCCGGCCCCACCTCTTTAGTAGCTCAGTCACCTGACCCTTTCCCAGAGATCTGGACTAGTAGTATCCTGTGGCCAAGACCACGGTGAGAACCGCCATCCTCAGACCATGGAAGATCTTGGGTTCAGATCTCTTAGATTCTGAGCTTGGAAGAGAGGAAGGGTCGGCTGCCCTCTGAGGACCAGCCTGGGCCACTAACCCCACTGTAGCCTGTGTGTGTCAAGGCAAACTGGGTGAAGATAGTGTGTGTGCAAATAGAAAGCCAGGAGTGGGCACAGGGAAAGAAGCCACTGATGCTATCAGCCACAGGGAGGTACAACCAGAGACACAACCAGCCAGCCACTGAAAAAAGACCCAGACAAAGTCAGCACTACTCCCAACCAGGGATCCCAAGGCAGCGCGGTGTTCAACTGGTCCTGGCTGATGTTCCTGCCAATCGTGCTGGGGACTCTGCTCTTGCTGTGCTGCACTTGGAAGTTTTGCCTAAAGGTAAGCGTCTGCAGCCCACCCCCCACCCTCTTGCCCTGGCACCCACACGCAAGCCCTCCCTCCAAGGGACAGAGTCCTATGCCAGCACTATAATCCAGCCTGCTGGCAAGTTCCCATCTGATCCAAGGCCCCCCACATCATCCAGGGGAGGCACAAACTCTTAGTATTAAATACCCGAACTCTAGGCCTGCCTGGGCTCTAGGAATCCTCCAGCCTAGCTGGCACAGAAATTCGGTCTGAGACGCTTGGCCTGTAAGCTAAGGTTGGCTCCAGAAAGAGGCCATCCCAGCACCCTTAGACCAGGACAATTGTGGATCAGCTACACATCCACAGAGTTCATGTGGGCCAAACCTCATAGCTGTCTGTGTATGTCAGGGCAGGGCCCCTCATGCAGGGCCAGTGGCCCCATATGCACGGTGATGCTTATCAGGCAAGATTAGGAACTCCCTGGGCAGACCTACCATTCCATTCATGCTATACTGGTGGTATGTCAGGTACAGCTCCACACTGGACTGCAAAGGCAGGAGACTAAGCACAGCCTTCTTCCCCCACCATGGACTTCAGTCACTGTTCAGGATGGAGGGTGAAATGCCAGGCATGGAAAGATGGAACTAGGGCTTGGCATAAACAAAGCAGGATCCAAGATGGTGCTAGCTAAGCATCCTGGGGACAGGGTGGGAAAAGACAGAGGAGCCAGTGAACTAGGATGGAAGGAACCTGGGTGGAGAGCCAGAGAAAGAACAGAATAGTGACCCTGCAGAGAGCGTGCAGCACAGAGCTGTCAGGACCCATCTCCTCCCAGGAACACAGTGAACAGAAAAACCTGGGGACGAAACTAGAGAGAGGGTAAGGAGATATGAGGAGGCTGAAGGACAGAGCTTCTGCCAAGGGAAAGGATGTCCCAGCAACGCCTCAGGTGGGGCTGGAACAGGTGTGCAGGACGTCAGCCATAGGCCTCTCCAGGGACCGGCCCCTTGGTTCAGATCCCTCCTACCGGACAGGCATGTGGCTGCCTTGGGCCAGGTGGAGCCTAAAGGGTGCAGCACCACAGGCACTGGGCACCCCCACCCAGGCACGCACTCCCAGCCCATGTCCCTGCTCTAAGCCAGGGTCCCCTCTGTCTGCAGAGCCCACCCTACCCATTCCAGCCCACCTCTTTCTGTTCACATTCCAGCATAAGGATCAGTCGCAGCCACCTCCCCCACAGTCAGAGAAGGTGAGTTTGGGAGGTCAGGGATGGAGGGAGGGTGACACTCTACACTGAGAGGTATCATGGAGGCTGAGCCCAGAGGATCTCACTTCTTTAATGGTGAATAGGGTGGGGATAAGGGATGCAGATCAAAGATAATATGGGAATGCTATGGGATTCAAAATAACGTTACCCAGACAACACCACTGCCAGACTCAAAACATTTCCCGACCAGGGCTTCGGTAGGTAGCACAGTCAGCACCTTGGCAAACTGTTCCAGCGTATGCTGTACCCTTCCCCCCCTGCAACTAGTTGGCTAGCGGGCACCCAACTCTTCCGATGGCTACCTCCGGCCTTTGTTCTACAAACAAAGGGACTCCACACCTCGGCTATCGACACCGCCCCCAGGCCGGCGTTCACCTGAGCTCTCAGGCAGTAGGCAGACGACCCGCTGAGACTTGGAGCCAGAGAATTCACAGCACCGCCTTTGAAGCTACCGACTTCTGGGGGGTTGGCCGATCCCCCAAATGTCTATAAAACCTGTCTTCAATTTATTAAAAGCAGTCTTGACCAGAATCCTAGGCTTGACTCAAATCCCTTGTCTGTGTCCCTGTTCCCCAAGATTCTTTCAACAGGTAACCTGGTTCACATGTAGCCGCTGGCGGCTACATACTGGCGCCTGAACGTGGGAGACCTGGCACGAGAGAATTCCTGAGGTGGCCCTATCCAGCGAAGCTTCGCAGAAAAAAGGTGAAAATTAATGGTATCTGCACGGTAAGCAACATAGAAGTTAAAACTAGCGCTAGTGAATTCGTGTCTATCATTGTGAGTGCAAGGAAGAGATACAGTTTTTCAAGCATATTGTGTGCACCCGACACAGGAGTTGCTTGGGTTAAAAGGATAGGAAAAAATGGGACAGGAAAGTTCGCGCGAGATCTGCGCACGCAACATTCAAGAGTTGCTTCAGGCAAAAGGGATTGGGTTTGAAGAGGAAAGATTAGAAGATTTCTTGGACCAGATATATTCCTGTTGTCCTTGGTTCCGAGAAAAACGAACGTTAAATGAGAGAACTTGGCTGAGAATTGGTAATTCGCTAAAGGCAGCCAAGGCAGACAATATCACCCTCTGCCTTTGGACTCTGATTAAGGACATCATAGATGAAGGGAGTTTGGAAGAATTAGGTGTTATTCATGAAAGTGAGGATTTTCAAGTAAAAGGCCATGTGGAGAGGATCCCTGTTATAGAAAATTCTCCACAACCTGAGTCTCGTAAACAAAGAGACAGTTCTGATGAGTCTGTGGTTAGGAAAAAAATAGCTCATCCCGAGAAAGGAGCAATTGAAGTTCATGGAGAAACTTGGCCCTCTGTAGCGCCATCCGCGCCGCCTGTGACCTTGATGGCAGAGGCCGAAATCCAGAAGGATATGCAATTACAAAAGTTAGAGTTTGAAATTAAATTGCAGAAATTGACTAATGAGTTACAGGAGCTAAAAAGGGTCTCTAATACTAGAGAGAACAATAACTCGGAGACCCGCCAGTCGCCATTAGAAAGAGTTATAAACCAGGCCCGCGGAGAGGGGCAGGATACGTCAGAAATCTTAGCTTTTCCAGTCCTTGAGATAGAAGACCAGGACAATGTGGTCAGACAATATCAGACCTTGGAATTTAAGGTGATAAAAGAGTTAAAGCTAGCCGTAGCCCAGTACGGCCCGACAGCTCCCTTTACACAGGCGTTGTTGGATACTGTGATTGAGTCGAATCTAACTCCACAGGATTGGAAAACGCTGTGTAAAGCTACGTTGTCGGGGGGAGATTTCTTGCTCTGGAGTTCTGAATGGCGTGAGGCTTGCAAAAGAACCGCTGCCACTAACACTCAAGCAGGCCATCCAGAATGGAATGCGGAGATGTTGTTGGGGGAAGGCCTATTTGAAGGAAATAATAACCAGATTGGGTTTCCCATCGCAGTGTATGCGCAGATTGCGGTGGCCGCCCGCCGTGCTTGGACTCTGTTACCAGCTAAGGGAGATATTAGTGGAAATCTAACAGCTGTGAAACAGGCTCCCGACGAACTCTTTCAGGATTTCGTAGACAGATTGCTGAAAACGGCTAATAGAATTTTTGGAAACTCTCAGGCAGAGAATCCGCTGGTTACGCAACTAGCCTATGAGAATGCTAATGCGGCCTGCCGAGAGGCCATTAGACCCCAGAGAGGAAAGACAGACCTAGCCGGTTACATTCGCCTTTGTTCTGAGATCGGTCCTTCCTATAATCAGGGTTTAGCTATAGCTGCAGCGCTGCAGGGAACAACTATTCAAGGAATTCTGTCACAAAGACGAGGAAATAGGAGATGTTTTAAATGTGGTAGTCTGGGTCATTTTAAGAGTGATTGTCCTGATAATAAGCCCAGTATAAACGGGCAATCAGGTGGTCCACCAGGAACGTGCCATAAGTGTAGAAAAGGAAATCAATGGGTTAAGAGAGACAAGTCAAAAAATAACTTCCAAGGTAGACCCGTGTCGGGAAACGGGGGGAGGGGCCAGCCCCAGGCCCCGATGCATCAGACTGTCTGTGGGGCACAGCTACTGCCGAGCCAAGGAAATCCATCCTTGACCTCACCAGAGCTACACCAGGAAGTGCAGGGCTGGACCTCTGTTGCATCTGCAATGCCGTACTAACTCCAGAGATGGGAGTTCAGGTTTTGCCCACGGGAGTTTTTGGGCCATTACCTGAAGGTACTTGGGGATTGTTGTTAGGACGAAGCAGTTCTACTGTGAAGGGACTACAGATTTATCCAGGAGTCATAGACAGTGATTATGAGGGAGAAATTAAAATTATGGCTGCTTCCTCTCGTGGTGTCATAAGTATTCCAGCTAATCAAAGAATTGCCCAGTTAGTCTTGGTGCCCTTACATGCACTGCCTTCCAAATTCATTAAAGATAAGAGAGGGGAGGAGGGCTTTGGCTCCTCCGGAGTGTTCTGGGTTCAGTCTATTACTAATAAAAGACCTAACCTTAAATTGACTATTGAAGGAAAGAGTTTTGAAGGATTAATAGATACGGGAGCTGATGTTACAATTATTAAGGGACAGGACTGGCCGTCTAATTGGCCTTTGACAGAGACCCTAACGCATCTGCAAGGAATCGGTTATGCAAATAATCCGAAACAGAGCGCTAGACTTCTAACTTGGAAAGATGCAGATGGAAATTCAGGACAAATTCGGCCTTTCGTGATGCAGAAGTTGCCTACCACGCTCTGGGGCAGAGACCTGTTATCTCAGATGAATTTAATTCTGTGTAATCCTAATGAAATTGCCTCTAAGCAAAAGACAGTGTCGGAGGAATCCGAGCCTACTCGGGGGCTTGGATATGAAGGACAAGGCACTAGTAGGTTTAAAAACCCCCAGGCAAACCCTAACTCTAGAAGTCTGGGGCATTTTCAGTAATGGCCACTATCTCTCCTGCACCCCACGCCGATAAAATTCAATGGCTTAGCGACATTCCAGTGTGGGTTGATCAGTGGCCTTTAACTAAAGAGAAATTGGAGGCTGCCTCGCTTTTGGTGCAGGAACAGTTAGAGGCAGGACATCTTATAGAGTCATTATCTCCATGGAACACGCCGATATTCGTAATTAAAAAGAAGTCCGGCAAATGGAGATTGTTACAGGATTTAAGAAAGGTAAATGAAACAATGTTGCCCATGGGAACCTTACAAACAGGTCTTCCATCTCCCGTGGCTATTCCAAAAGGGTTTCATAAAATAGTCATAGATTTAAAAGATTGTTTCTTTACCATTCCTTTGCACCCTGAAGACTGCAAAAGGTTTGCGTTCAGTGTTCCTTCTATTAACTTTGCAGAGCCTATGAAAAGGTTTGAATGGACCGTGCTTCCCCAGGGCATGGCAAACAGCCCCGCCTTGTGCCAGAAATTCGTAGCACAGGCCATTCAACCTGTGAGACAGAAATGGCCAGATATTTACTTTATCCATTTCACAGATGATTTTCTAATTGCAGGAAAAAATCCTCAGACCTTGCTTTTATGTTTTAGAGATTTGCAGCAAGCCCTGGTCGCTAAAGGGCTGCAGATAGCTCCAGAGAAGATTCAGATTCAGGAGCCATATAACTATCTAGGTTTTAAACTTACGGACCAGTCAATTTTTTCCCAGAAGATAATTATCCGCAGGGACAATTTGAAAACTTTAAATGATTTTCAGAAATTATTGGGTGACATTAATTGGCTTCGGCCGTATTTAAAACTTACCACAGGGGAATTACAACCTTTATTTGATATTCTTAAAGGAAATACCGATCCGACATCCCCTAGGGTATTAACTTCAGAAGGACTTTTTGCCTTACAGACAGTGGAGAAAGCTATTGAGAACCAATTTATTACCTATATAGATTATTCCTTACCTCTGCATCTGCTAATTTTTAATACTACTCATTCGCCTACAGGATTATTATGGCAAAAGGCTCCTCTGATGTGGATTCATTTGAGGGTGTCTTCTAGGCGTAATATCTTGCCATATTTTGAAGCAGTGGCCCAAGTAATTATGCTTGGTAGAAAGCAGGCATTGACTTATTTCGGTAAGGAACCGGACTTTATTATACAACCTTACAGTGTAAATCAGGATGAATGGCTAAAACAGCATAGCACAGATTGGCTGCTGGCTCAGATTGGTTTTAAAGGGTGTATAGACAATCATTATCCTCAAGACAAGTTAATAAAGTTTTTAAATATGCATGAGGTCGTATTTCCAAAAATGACATCTCTACAGCCGCTGCAGAATGCACTCCTAGTGTTCACAGATGGTTCATCAAAAGGAAAAGCCGGATATCGTGTTAACAATCAACAGGTGGTCGTAGAAACGCCTGGGTTATCTGCTCAGTTATCAGAGCTTACAGCAGTGCTGTGTGTTTTTCAAACTGTAAATAGTACGTTTAATCTCTTTACTGACAGTGCTTATGTTGCATTTTCGATACCGCAACTAGAAACCTGTGGCATGTTTAATTTTAATACGCCAGCTGGATCCTTGTTTTCACAATTGCAAGGTATCATTCTTGCTAGAAAAAATCCTTTTTATATAGGACATATTAGATCTCACTCGGGTCTCCCTGGACCTCTGGCTCAGGGCAATGAGTGCATTGACAAAGCACTAATTGGTCAAGTCTTGGCACTCACACCCATAGAATTGGCAAAACGTGATCATGATAAATTTCATCTTTCGAGTCATACGTTGAGACTCCGCCATAAGATCACAAAAGAACAAGCTAGAATGATCGTAAAGCAATGCCCTAATTGTCTCACTTTAGCACCAGTGCCCCATTTAGGGGTTAATCCACGTGGCCTGGTGCCCAATCAAATTTGGCAAATGGATGTAACTCACTATGCGGAGTTTGGGAAATTAAAATTTATACATGTTTGCATTGATACGTGCTCAGGACTTATTTTTGCTTCCCTGCATACCGGAGAAGCCTCTAGAAATGTAATTGATCATTGTTTACAAGCCTTTAATACCATGGGAGTACCCAAGGTCATTAAGACAGACAATGGACCAGCCTACACTGGTAAGAACTTTATCTCATTTTGTAAAGAATTTAATATAAAACTTAAAACTGGAATTCCTTATAATCCAATGGGGCAAGGAATAGTGGAGCGCGCCCATCGCACGCTTAAAAATTGGCTTATTAAAACTAAGAAGGGAAATTTATATCCCCCTCGGTCCCCAAAGTCACATCTTGCCTTTGTTCTATTCGTTTTAAATTTTCTCCAAACGGATGCGGAAGGCCAGTCTGCCGCTGACAGGCATTGGCATCCGGCTACTTCCAATTCCTACGCCATGGTTAAGTGGCGGGATCCTTTAAATAATTCTTGGAAAGGCCCAGACCCCGTTTTGATATGGGGAAGAGGCGCGGTATGCGTTTTTTCACAAGAACAGGACGAGGCGCGTTGGTTGCCAGAAAGATTGGTAAGACAAGTGGATTCGACCCCAAAAACGGTTGGTAAGTATATTTAGGTCAGAAGGCTGTTTTCCAAGCCGCCCCACTCATTTGGGGAGATATAGTTCCTTTGTTTTCTTGCAAATTAAGTTGCAAGCCAGGCCTTTTGCCTGAGTGGATTCCACCCCCAAACTGTAGGTAAGTATAATTAATTCAAAGGCTGTTTTTCAAGCCACCTCCCAGTTGCTTGGGGAGGCATAGTTCCTTTGTGTTCATGCAAACTAAGTTGCCGGCCAGGGCTCTTCCCTGAGGCCACTGAATTTCAATTAAACCAAAAACCGGTTTGACCTCCCAAGACTAACCAGACAGGTTCTCTTAATCTCCTTTTATATTTGAAGCAGATAACACTCAGAAGACGAAATTCCTTCAGCAATGGCCCTAGGTGGAAGATGGGTTGCCTTTTCAGCTAGCCAACGCTTAGCCGCAGAGAATTTACTCTGCCAGTGGAAGTCCTCGGAGATGAGGCTGCTTGATACTCGGAATCATGCGTGTTTGTTGTCACAACAAACATGGGCATCAGTTGAGGTGCGAGGCGAGGCACTGCAAGGGAAAGGGAAAAAATTCCTGGCTCCGAGTTTCCCTGAAAAGCACGCCCAGCTGCATGGGGGTTTGACATCGTAAGACCGTCCTGAAAAAGGCGGTCTAGCCCCCCCCCTGAAAAAAGATGTCGGTAACACTTAAGGGGGCTGTGGCCAATGCTTTCACTCACTGATGAATGCCCGTCATCCATTGGATGAACTTAATCATTTCCACTGAGTGGTTTTAAATTTAATAATTAAGGGGGAATTGTACCCTTCCCCCCCTGCAACTAGTTGGCTAGCGGGCACCCAACTCTTCCGATGGCTACCTCCGGCCTTTGTTCTACAAACAAAGGGACTCCACACCTCGGCTATCGACACCGCCCCCAGGCCGGCGTTCACCTGAGCTCTCAGGCAGTAGGCAGACGACCCGCTGAGACTTGGAGCCAGAGAATTCACAGCACCGCCTTTGAAGCTACCGACTTCTGGGGGGTTGGCCGATCCCCCAAATGTCTATAAAACCTGTCTTCAATTTATTAAAAGCAGTCTTGACCAGAATCCTAGGCTTGACTCAAATCCCTTGTCTGTGTCCCTGTTCCCCAAGATTCTTTCAACAGGTAACCTGGTTCACATGTAGCCGCTGGCGGCTACAGTATGCAGCTGCCCGTTGATGAACTGGTATCTTTCGATGGATCCTGTAGTACTCTCTATAGAATGCAGAGGTTAAAAAAAATGGGTTCTTAGTATAGGGACACCATGTGTCAGATCCAGGCTCAGAGACCTTGGGCTTCTTCTACACTTATCTCCATCATCTGCTGGAAGAGCCAAGGGGTTCACTAAGTGCAGCCTAGAGAACCCAGGGCTGGGGAAGATCGGGATATCCTAACTGACCCTGAGCTGTGAGGGGTGTCCCCAGGTGAGCACAGGGACCCAGTGAGGAGATGACTGTTCCTTCTTTAGGATGGGGACCAGAAGAGGTCATGAAAGGCTGGGGCAGACAGAGCCTATACCCGGGCCTGTTCTGGGGTAGGAACAGCTTCCCTGTCTGTGGGACAGGGCTGGCTTCAGTGTAGCCTGGAAGTCTGCCTCTGTGAAGGCCAGAGCCGGGTGGAGGAGGCAGTCATCGTATCACCTTCTGGCTGCACAACCTCCAGGCTAGGCTTCTGCCAGCAAGAGTGGCCTCAGGAGAAGTGAGAACACTGAAGCAGATGTTGGCACTTCAGGAAGCTCAGTGTCTACAAACCAAAAGGGCTTTGATTATTCTTCTTAGGATTGAATTCCCCGGTAGGGAGGCCTTCCATCCACTGCACAACCTTAGATGACTGAACCCACACTGCAGATGCTCTGTGAGTGTGCCCTGTCCACACACTGCAACAAGACACAGACCAGTTCATTTCACTTCTAGGATCCAGAAAAACAGAGCCCTCCTCCTGAATCGCCACCTGGTCCTCCTGATCCTGGTCCTGCTCCTTCTCCTGGTCCTGTGCCTGGTCCTGCTCCTGCTCCTGCTCCTTCTCCTGCTCCTGCTCCTGCTTCTCCTCCTGCTCTTACTTCTGCTTCTCCTCCTGCTCCTGCTGCTTCTCCTGCCCCTGTTTCTTCTCCAGCCCCATTACCTGTCAACACAAACCCTACTGTGATCGTTACCTGCTGTGGCTGTGGGAAGAGAGACATGCAGGTAACTGGGAGATGGGCAGGCTGTAACCTCTAGGCTTGGCTGGGGAGGGCAGGCACAGCCAACCATCACAACAAAAGTCTTAGTGTGGGAGGGACACAGAACATGTATTACTTTGTCTGAGGACGCCTGGACCCCTGTCTCTTCCCCGTGGCTGGAGGAGAGGATACACAGAGTGCTCCACAATTGCTTGCCCCCTCTTTTGCAGTGTCCAGTTCTGGACATGGCCACTGTGCCCCCATCTTGCCAGTCTCCAGTTCCCATGTCTTGGACTCAGCCCCAGCAGTGTCTTTGATGCCACCCTTAGTCTGAGAATGAACGAGCCAAGATGTATTGGGTGTATCCCATGCAAAGTCAGATACAATAAAAACAGAAAGGACCCGTCCTGAAAACTGGTCAAATGCCAGTGGCCCTGGCCAGCCTAGATCAAGACTTCTTATATACAAGCAAAAGAGCTTATCTATTGATCCCGAGGACCACTGAGTTACAGCATCGAGTTACAGGATAAAGGGAGGTGACCTGGAGCTCTTAAAGAGCATCTCAAGCTTCTTGTGTGGAGTTGAGCCCCAGGAGGCAAACAGCCATTTATCTGAAGCCTCCCTCCTATGAGGTCCAGGCCACCCCAAGAAAGGGGGGAGATCCCATATGTAGCCCCGACAGGAACAGAGCAAAGGGCGAGTGAGCCCCGCTCCCCCTGCCGTCTTCCCCCCGGCTTTGTAGGTTTCCTCCCTGCTCTGTCTCTGTCTGTGGTGAGGCTGTGACTTCCTCCTGAGAGCCCTGCCTGCCTATTCCCTGCCTGTGAGCTACAAAGAGATCAACGAAGGTCTCCTGAAAAGAAAATGGCCACTGCCAACGGCTTGCCCCACCCTCTCCATCAGGCTCACAGAGTCCACAAGGCTGAGACCATGAGGCGTTCTCCAGTGAGGCCTGCTTTCTTGCCTCTCCAGTTTCCTCTACTTTAGCCTGGCCTGTAGTTCCTGACCCTTATTGAGACATGGGCCTCTGGCCTACTTGACTAATATGGCCGAGTTCTGTCCTTTCCCTAGGCCTTCTACCCAGACAGAGCCTTCACAAAACACATCACTCCCCCCTGGAGGCCTCTGCTTGCCACCACACACTCCTCGGGCCTCCCAACATCTCCAAAGGCAGCACCTGAGGCATCTTCCCACTCCAAACACTGTTTTGTCCCCACTTGTCCTGAATTCTCTTTGTTCAACAATGACCACTCAAGCCTTTAGACTGGTCTCTCTGGGGAGAGGATGTGTTTTGTGGTCTTGTGTCTGTGTTGACAGAGTTCTAGGTAATTGGACCCAGTGTCCCTGGGGGCAGGGGGCAGGGGGAGCTCCCATGACATGCTGCTGAGTGCTTAGGGTCACATCTGCTTTTCAGGGAGAACTGGACACAAACTACTATCACCCGAACCACCAAATGCCATTGGTTTGGTGCCATCCCAAGACGCAGGTGAGCCAGACAGAGGGAAGCCCTAAGGCACAGAATGGCCACTACTCTCATAGTTTAAATTTTTAAGTTTTGTGGTTTTGCAGTTTAATGTGAGCCATGTATCGTGTGTTAGCTGGGAGTTCCAGGTCCCTTCAGGGAGACAGTGTGACGTAAGCGAAGTGGAGCCTGAAGTCCCCTGAAAAGCACAAAGTTAAGTGCCAGCTGGAACCTGTAGCTTTCCAAGGCACGAAGTATGCTGTCACTGCTAAACCCACTATAGGGACAAATAAAGGTGTAGGCTGGGAACTGGTTAGGTCAGGGACTCAGGAGGGCCTCCCGACCTAAAGCTTCCTCAGGACAGGCAGCCTAGAGCAAACACTAGCCCAGCCCAGCCGGCAAGCTCAGCCAGTTTCTGTATGAAAGCACTCTGAGCAAGGGGGTTGGGGGCCTTGAGCCCAGCCTAGCAGCAAGGAGTCCGGGCAGCACTCAGGGTTCCTGCCCACGCCATCTTCCACTACAGGGCATGTCATGCTTTCTGAAGGCCCCTTCAGGCAGAGCCACAACCAGACCCTCTCTGGCAAGCAACAAAACAACAGGGATAAGTCCCTGGTAGAACTGAGGGTGCCTCTCCTTCCCTCTTAGAAACAGGGGAAGCTGCTTCAAAGTTACTCTTCCTGGTTGGGAGTGGCGCGCGCACATTGGCACACACACATGCACACGCATAAATGCACACACGCGTACATACATACACATACATACACACATATATGCACACACAGACACACAGACATACACACATATACACATATACATACATACTTACACACACATATAGATACACACATACAGACACATACACACACATACACATGCACAGACACGTACATACAAATACACACACATACACACGCATACACGCGTACATACATACATACACATACACACATATATGCACACACAGACACACAGACATACACACATATACACATATACATACATACATACACACACATACAGACACATACACACACACATACACATGCACAGACACATACATACAAACACACACATATACATACACACAAACACACACAAATATAAACACACACACACACACACACAGACTTGAAAGGGTCTCAGAAAGCTAATAAACCTCCATAGGGATGGCCCGGCCTTGAGTTTAGAGACCCTGCTTCCTAGAACCTCGTCTAGCTGCTTGTTTGTTCCAGTGAATTCACATGTTTTTGTACTTCAACAAATCATAACCCAGGAAACTCTTCAGAAGTTTTAGGTCAAGCACAAACCTGGGCATTTTTTATAGTAGACGTAGTGGTTTTGCTTCCCCCTGCTGGAGCTGCTTGGAGCCTGGCTCTCATTTTATCCTCACAAATGCCTCAGAAAAACTATAACTCAGATTTGAGAATGAGAGACATAGAAAGGTTCTGTAACAATCTCTCTCCCTGACTTCCACCCCTACCCCACCAATAAAACAAAAAACAAAACAAAACAAAAAACCAAAAAAAGTAGTCAGGAAGCCATTGAAAAGAACTCTTAAAGATTGCTATAGGGATTCTGAAATGTGGCTCTTTGCAGCCGATGTCTTTTGGCAGGGGTTGGGTCTGGGAAGAAATCAGATATCTTTTTTTTTTTTTTTTAGATATTTTCCATTTCAAATGTTATCTCCTTTCCTCATTTCCCCTCTGAAAGCCCCTATCCCACCACCCCCGACTCTGACTCACTCAGCCCACTATTGCCAGGAGGACAGCCCTGGGAACACACCTAGAGTTGACACAGACAAACCTCACTGGGCAATACTGGCACAAGAGCTATCCTGGGGCAGGCTGGTGGATATGTTTTTAGCCTGCCCTTGAGGCAGATTTTGAAGCTCTGGAGCACTGAGAGTCCTGATCCCCTGATGGAAGTCCCTAACTCTCCAGGGGTTCCCTTTAACAGTTGATGCTCTCTCTGTGTCTGGGTTCCTGTCTCAGGAGGCTGAAGGGTAAGGCTGGCCAGATCCTCCTGTGGTAAACAGCTCCCGGCCTGCAGCCAAGGGGCAGCCATACATACCACTCTTCATTTCTCTGCCAGGCACTAAGAGGCCTAGTCTGATCATTGCTGTCATTTGCCGGGAAATGACACCAGAAGTACTGAAGGAATCTAAGGATGAGGTGAGTCTGGCCCATCCCCTCCCCAAGCACTTTGTACATCGTGAGTCTTTAATCAATACCTCCTTTCTCTTAGGCTGATAAAGCTCGGAGCATGGGGGCATATGTTTACTGTGTGGGTCTAGAGGACTCCGAGAGACAAAAGGTAACTTGGCCCAGATAAGCAGGGACCCTCTGAAGCCTAGCCCTAGGGGAACTTTGCTCAGACCTTGGCCTCCCAGGCTTTTGCCTGGACTCAGGGCCTGGGCGGCCAGGCTAACCTTGTGTGCGCCAGCCTGGTTGGGGGATCGGCTGCCCAGCAGAATGACCGGAACACAGGGGAGGTCACAGCAGCATACACCATCGGCGCTCCCTGGGGGTGCACACGGGCTCCATCTGGTCCACAGACACAATCTGGGGCAAGGCCTCAGGCGGAAGCAGTCAGCTCAACTCTCTCTGCTTCCGGATCCAGATCAGCCTGGGCGGCCGCACCACATCTCCAGGTCCTGCGAGAGGCTAGCAGGGCTTCCGGGCGGCCAGCTGGGAGAAGTCGGTGTGCTCCAGTGAATCCAGCGGGCCCCGGTGGGAGCCTTCGGGTGCCTGCTTCGGGATCTGATCAGCCTGGGCAGCAGCACCCTGTCTACAGGCAGTGCAGGGGGTAGGCTGTGCACCACAGGCCAACGGGGAAGGGGCAGCTTGCACTGATGAGTCCAGCACTGACAAGACAAACTAACACCAGTGAGAACTTGATGGCAAAAGGCAAACGCAGGAACGTCACTAACAGAAATCAAGGCAATATGGTAACATCTGAACCCAATTCTCCTCTACCAGCATGTCCTGGATACCCCATCACACCAGTAAAACAAGATTTGGATTTAAAATCACTGGTCATGATGCTGGTACAGGAACACATGAAGGACATACTTAAAGAAATTCAGGAGAAAATGGATCAAAAGTTAGAAGCCCTTGCAAGGGAAACACAAAAATCATTGAAAGAAATCCAGGAGAATACAAAAGCCAACAAGGAGGAAACGCAAAAAACCACTTAAAGAAATACAGGAGAACTTTGGTCAACAGGCTGAGGTCATGAAAGAGGAAACACAAAAATCTCTTAAAGAATTACAGGAAAGCACAGACAAGCAAGTGAAGGAGCTAAGCAAAACCATCCAGGATCTAAAATCAGAAGTAGAAACAACTAAGAAAACTCAAAGGGAGACAACTTTGGAGATAGAAAGCCTTGGGAAGAAATCAGGGGACAGAGATGCAAATATCAACAACAGAATACAAGAGATAGAAGAAAGAATCTCAGATGCTGAAGATTCCATAGAAACCATGGACTCAACAGTTAAAGAAAATGCAAAATGCAAAAAGCTTGTAACCCAAAATATCCAGGAAATCCAGGACACAATGAGAAGACCAAACCTAAGGATTATAGGCATAGATGAGAGTGAAGATTTACAACTTAAAGGGCCAGCAAATATCTTCAATAAAATTATGGAAGAAAACTTCCCTAACCTAAAGAGAGAGATGCCCATGAATATACAAGAAGCCTACAGAACTCCAAACAGACTGGACCAGAACAGAAATACTTCCCGTCACATAATAATCAAAACACCAAATGTTCTAAACAAAGAAAGAATATTAAAGGCAGTAAGAGAAAAAGGCCAAGTAACATATAAAGGAAGACCTATCAGAATCACAACAGACTTTTCACCTGAGACTATGAAGGCCAGAAGGTCCTGGGCAGATCTCATGCAGACTCTAAGAGAACACAAATGCCAACCAAAACTACTATATCCAGCAAAACTCTCAATCACCATAGATGGAGAAACTAAGATATTTCATGACAAAACCAAGTTTACCCAATATCTATCCACAAACCCAGCCCTAAAAAGGATAATAGGAGGACAACACCAATACAAGGAGGGAAACTTCACCCTGGAAAAAGCAAGATAGTAACCTTTCATCAAACCCAAAAGAAGTTAACCAATCAAATTTAAAAAATAACGTCGAACATGATAGGAAGTAACAATCACTATTCCTTAATATCTCTTAACATCAATGGAATTAATGCCCCAATAAAAAGACACAGACTAACTGACTGGATACATAAACAGGACCCTACATTTTGCTGCTTACAGGAAACACACCTCAGGGTCAAAGAGAAACACTACCTTAGAGTAAAAGGCTGGAAGACAATTTTACAAGCAAATGGTCTCAGGAAACAAGCTGGAGTAGCCATTTTAATATCAGATAAAATTGACTTTCAACCCAAAGTCATCAAAAGAGACTCTGAGGGACACTTCTTGCTGGTCAAAGGAAAAATACAACAAGAAGAACTCTCAATCCTGAACATCTATGCTCCAAATGCAAGGGCACCCTCTTTCGTAAAAGAAACTTTATTAAAACTCAAAGCACACATTGTACCTAACACAATAATTGTGGGTGACTTCAACACTGCACTTTCCTCAATGGACCGATCAGGAAAACAGAAACTAAACAGGGACACAATGAAACTAATTGAAGCTTTGGACCAATTAGATTTAACAGATATATATAGAACATTCTATCCTAAAACAAAAGAATATACCTTTTTCTCAGCACCTCATGGTACCTTCTCCAAAATCGACCATATAATTGGTCACAAGACAGACCTCAACAAATATAAGAAGATCGAACTAATCCCATGCCTCCTATCTGATCACTATGGAGTAAAAGTGGTCTTCAATAGCAACAGACACAACAGAAAACCCACATACACGTGGAAACTGAACAATACTCTACTCAATGATACCTTGGTCAAGGAAGAAATAAAGAAAGAAATTAAAGACTTTTTAGAACACAATGAAAATGAAAACACAACATACCCAAATCTTTGGGACACAATGAAAGCAGTGCTAAGAGGAAAACTCATAGCCCTGAGTGCCTCCAAAAAGAAAATGGAGAGAGCATACATTACCAGCTTAATGACACACCTGAAAGCCCTAGAACAAAAAGAAGCTATTTCACCCAGGAGGAGTAGAAGGCGGGAAATCATCAAACTTAGGGCCGAAATCAATCAAGTAGAAACAAAGAGAACCATACAAAAAAATCAACAAAACCAGGAGCTGGTTCTTTGAGAAAATCAACAAGATAGATAAACCCTTAGCCAGATTGACCAAAGGGCACAGAGAAAGTATCCAAATTAACAAACTTAGAAATGAAAAGGGAGATATAACAACAGAAACTGAGGAAATCAAAAAAATCATCAGATCCTACTACAAGAGCCTGTACTCAACACAACTGGAGAATCTGGAGGAAATGGACAATTTCCTTGACAGATACCAAATACCAAAATTAAACCAGGACCAACTAGACCATCTAAACAGTCCCATAATGCCTAAAGAAATATAAGGAGTCATAGAAAGTCTTCCAACCAAAAAAAGCACAGGACCAGATGGTTTCAGTGCAGAATTCTACCAGACCTTCAAAGAAGAGTTAACACCAATACTCTTCAAAATATTCCACAAAATAGAAACAGAAGGAACACTACCCAATTCCTTCTATGAAGCCACAATTACGCTGATACCAAAGCCACACAAAGATCCAACAAAGAAAGAGAACTTCAGACCAATTTCCTTTATGAACATCGATGCAAAAATACTCAATAAAATTCTTGCCAACCGAATCCAAGAACACATCAAAACGATCATCCACCATGATCAAGTAGGCTTTATCCCGGGAATGCAGGGTTGGTTCAATATACGGAAATCCATCAATACAATCCACTACATAAACAAACTCAAAGAACAAAACCACATGGTCATTTCATTGGATGCTGAAAAAGCATTTGACAAAATTCAGCATCCTTTCATGCTTAAAGTCTTGGAAAGAACAGGAATTCAAGGTCCATACCTAAACATAGTAAAAGCAATATACAGCAAACCGGTAGGCAACATCAAACTAAATGGAGAGAAACTTGAAGCAATCCCACTGAAATCAGGGACCAGACAAGGCTGCCCCCTTTCTCCTTATCTTTTCAATATTGTACTTGAGGTACTAGCTCGGGCAATTCGACAACATAAGGAGGTCAAAGGGAAACAAATTGGAAAGGAAGAAGTCAAACTATCATTATTTGCAGACGACATGATAGTCTACCTAAGTGACCCAAAAAACTCCACTAGAGAGCTCCTACAGCTGATAAACAACTTCAGCAAAGTGGCAGGTTATAAAATCAACTCAAGCAAATCAGTGGCCTTCCTATACTCAAAGGATAAGCAGGCTGAGAAAGAAATTAGAGAAATGACCCCCTTCACAATAGCCACAAACAGTATAAAGTATCTTGGGGTGACTCTTACCAAACATGTGAAAGATCTGTATGACAAGAACTTCAAGACTCTGAAGAAGGAAATGGAAGAAGACCACAAAAAATGGGAAAACCTCCCATGCTCATGGATCGGTAGAATCAATATAGTTAAAATGGCCATTTTGCCAAAAGCAATCTACAGATTCAATGCAATACCCATCAAAATCCCAACTCAATTCTTCACAGAGTTAGAAAGAGCAATTATCAAATTCATCTGGAGCAACAAAAAACCCAGGATAGCTAAAACTATTCTCAGCAACAAAAGAAAATCTGGGGGAATCAGTATCCCTGACCTCAAGCAATACTACAGAGCAATAGTGTTAAAAACTGCATGGTATTGGTACAGTGACAGGCAGGAGGATCAATGGAACAGGATTGAAGATCCAGAAATGAACCCACACACCTATGGCCACTTGATCCTCGACAAAGAGGCTGAAAACATCCAATGGAGGTCAGCATGCAGAAGAATGCGAATGGATCCATCCTTGTCTCCTTGTACTAAGCTCAAATCCAAATGGATCAAGGACCTCCACATAAAGCCAGACACTCTGAAGCTAATAGAAAAGAAACTGGGGAAGACCCTTGAGGACATTGGTACAGGGAGAAAGTTTCTGAACAGAACACCAATAGCATATGCTCTAAGAGCAAGAATTGACAAATGGGACCTCATAAAATTACAAAGTTTCTGTAAGGCAAGGACACCATCAAAAGGACAAATCGGCAACCAACAAATTGGGAAAAGATCTTCACCAATCCTATATCAGATAGAGGGCTAATATCCAATATATATAAAGAACTCAAGAAGTTAGACTCCAGAAAACCGAACAACCCTATTAAAAAATGGGGTACAGAGTTAAACAAAGAATTCTCACCTGAAGAACTTCAGATGGCGGAGAAGCATCTTAAAAAATGCTCAACTTCATTAGTCATTAGGGAAATGCAAATCAAAACAACCCTAAGATTTCATCTTACACCAGTCAGAATGGCCAAGATTAAAAATTCAGGAGACAGCAGGTGCTGGAGAGGGTGTGGAGAAAGAGGACACTCCTCCACTGCTGGTGGGGTTGCAAATTGGTACAACCACTCTGAAAAGCAGCCTGGCGGTTCCTCCAAAAACTGGGCACCTCACTTCCAGAAGATCCTGCTATACAACTCCTGGGCATATACCCAGAGGACTCCCCACCATGTAATAAGGATACATGCTCTACTATGTTCATAGCAGCCCTATTTATAATTGCCAGATGCTGGAAAGAACCCAGGTATCCCTCAACAGAAGAGTGGATGCAAAAAATGTGGTATATCTACACAATGGAGTACTATTCAGCCATTAGAAACAATGAATTCATGAAATTCTTAGGCAAATGGATGGAGCTAGAGAACATCATACTAAGTGAGGTAACCCAGACTCAAAAGGTGAATCATGGTATGCACTCACTAATAAGTGGTTATTAACCTAGAAAACTGGAATACCCAAAACATAATCCACACATCAAATGAGGTACAAGAAGAAAGGAGGAGTGGCCCCTGGTTCTGGAAAGACTCAGTGAAACAGTATTCGACAAAACCAGAACGGGGAAGTCGGAAGGGGTGGGTGGGAGGACAGGGGAAGAGAAGGGGGCTTACGGGACTTTCGGGGAGTGGGGGGATAGAAAAGGGGAAATCATTTGAAATGTAAATAAATTATATCGAATAAAAAAAATAGGAAAACTCTCAGAGGGGTCAGGAGCCTCCTCTGCACTTCTTGTTTTAGCCTTATTTCTAGGGTCTCCCACTTGGAATCATGGGAGTTTTAGGATTGGTCTCTGTGTGTGTGGTGGGTTTGGCAGGCTTATTAAATCAGGACTGATGCAGAAAGGTAATCAGCATGTACAAGGCTCCATTAAGCTACATTGGTATAGACCCTTGGTGACATGGAAGGAGTTGAGCTGTAGAGCCCACCGATGTTGGCCCAGACATAACTGTTGCCTCTCATGGGGCCTTGGAAATCCTGTCTGGGGCCACTATAAACAAGGCAACCAGGGACATACCACCTCTACTTCATGTTTTCCTTGCAGAAAATCAACCAGTGCTCTTAAGAGGATATGGCTTTCACAATGCAAAGAATCTCAACGAAGTTATTTGTAGATTCAAGTTCAGTGACTCCACGATCGTCAGTAAGTAAACCCTCTCAGTGCCTCAGAGAAATGTATCTTCCACAGAAATCCTTCCTCTCAACCAGGCAAGCTTCCCACTAACCCATTCCTAGTGGGTACTGGGAAGCAGTACCAAGAGTGTTCACATAGCATAACCAGCTACCACTCTTCTTATGAACATAAGAAAATAATAAAGCCCCAAGCTTCTAGGGATGGCTGGGGAATAGGCGTCATTGAATCCTTAGGGAGTCTGGGCTGACAGGGACTTGCCCTCACAGCAGCATTTGCCAAGCTTGTCCTCAGTTTGCCTCCTCTCCTGAGTCTGTGTATGGGACAATAGTTGCCAGAATCAGAGCCTAGACCCCCAGTGTACCCAGAACTCCCCCCTACACACACACACACACACACACACACACACACACACTAGGCATCTGTATACAGAACAACCTAAAATGAAATTTTCTATGGCAACAGGAGTGTTGGGTTTCCTCACTCTGTACCTTACAATATGTCTTCACTCAGCCAGACTCTACTGGGCCTCAGCCCACTCTGACTCAGAGCGGCTGCCTTGGTGAGCCAGATGTATCTGCTTTTCTCCATTCTCCAAGTAGAATGCTGGCTCAGTTAGTGCCCCTTTTTGGAGCCCTCCTTCCTACCCCGAATTCCAACCATTCCATAGATGGGAGCAAACCTTTTCTGCCCCTCCAACAGATTTTAATTATAATGTTCATGACCAGATCCAAATAAGGGCTCAACCTTACCTGGATCAGTTCGCTGGCCCTAAGTCCGTTGTCATACTACCTGTGAGTCCCTGAACCATTTCTACCTTAGAGGACAAAGGGAAGGAAAGCACTATATGTGTAAGATGGAATTTTAACTTTGCATTTTATGTTCCAAGGGCTTGGGATGCTAGCATTACTCATTATGATTTCTCTAATAAAAATGATACACACTGCAAAGTAGAGAAATAGAAATGAATCCCATTAAAACATTAGAACTTATGAATGGTAAGTGTTGTTGACACTTTCAAATATGCAACAATAAGTACTAAAATGTGGTTAAAACAACTCCAGTGAGACAGAGAAACTGCTGGTGTGAGAGATGTGTTCCCAGCAGATACTGAGAAGTCAGGAATATAACTGGTGTCTTTCTGTTTAGATCACTGATGGGTATGTAGACTTTGCCATTAATATATCCAGGCATCCAAATCTATAGCTGTCATAGAACATTCTAAACAGGTGAGGAGTCTGTTTGTACCAACATTTAAGAATGACCTAGAAACTTATTTCTGGCAATAGGGAAATGTTTCCTTGTTGTCCCTGGAAGATAGGCATGGCCATTACTAGAGATAGCAAGAGTCCAGAGTCGTCTCTCAGCCTTCTCACCTAGTCTCAGGGCTGAGGTCAGCAAGGAACTTTCCGGTCTCTCTCATTGGTGGCCAGAGGGCAGCAGGTACAGAGCTGTGGTTCTCAGCTTTGGGGAGGGGAAACTCAGAGGATTTCAGGAAATGGAGGTCATGACATGGAAGTGATTATCCTCCACGAAGCACAGACGGCAGGACCACCGGGGCTCTCTGAGGCCATGCAGTCCAGTCCACACAGGAGAAAACAACAACCTAAGAAGGTGGGGCGGGACAGGCAGGAAAGCTGGATTCCTTACCAGCAGAGATTGCACCCAGCCCTCTCCTCTGGACCAAGCTTAGGAGGCAAAATGAGAATGTCACGATTATAGTGCCCTTCGCAGGTTTCCACTGAACCTCTCTGCTAGCTTCCCTAGCGTAGTAGGTGGCATCCATACAATATCACCTGCCATTTATCCCAATGTCACCCCTGGCTTCTCTTAATCCAGCCTCCAAAGCCATCAGCAACAACTCTGTGGCCTCCAGTATCTGTACAGCTCCAAAAGAGTCAGAAAGTTTGGAACAAAGAAAGACCTCTCCCCACAGCTGAGCCCACCCACCCTTGCTCGTCCCTCCCTCCTCAGCAACCTTGGCAGATCCGCTGAAACTCATTCCATCCCCTGGCCTCTCCTCACTGGTCTCACTTTAAACATCAGCTCAGAGAGGATGGCCGTGATCCACAGTACAGGAGTACCAAGAACTGTGTATGACTTTGGAACAGCAGCCATCTTTCATCTGCTTCCACTCATTACCAAGATGTCAGCTCGGCTTGTCATGCATAGCTTGGGGTGGCACAGGTAAATGAGCAAAACAATTGACATTCTTCCCCGTGTCACTTTCTTTAGATAAAATTCCAACTGATAAGAACTCCACTGTCATGTTTTGTCCTGCACCAAAGATAGAGCAGCCTGGACTGTAAGTACCCATATTTCTTGGCCCTATGAATCCAGAGACAATGTAGTCTTCATAGTGTACAGCATTTGGTTTCCCCTCTGTTGTAGAGCATCTGTTTGTCTGCAGGTGAGCTCTGGATGCTCTACCACCTGGCCTTGTTGGTGATCCCCATGGGATTGCCCAGTGCCCAGGCTCTCCTCAGAGCTGGGAGCAGAGGATGATAAACAAGAGTATTATCAAGACCTGGTGTTCCAGGCCACCTTCCAAAGCTAAGACAACAAACTTTATAAGTCCAGAGAGTCATACAGGGCATGAAGCATCACTCCCTTGTTTATAGCCTACTGCTATAATGACATCAAATGCCATGAGGGCCCTTCATGACCTGAGCCATCCACTTGGCCATAATTGCACAAGTTGACTCCTTGTGCTTTGGGCAATAATCTCTCATGGCTCACCTATCCACTCTGAGAGGCCCAAGGGTTAGAAGTCCAGGGTTGTTACCATGAAGAAAGCCCCTATGCAGGTGCTGATCTCTAAGCTGTTTCTTGTGGTCTACCTTTTTGTGCATTAGAACCATCTTAGTTGAAGTTAGCCTGAACGGAAGAGACTTCCTTGCCCACACCATCCCTGTGAATACTTCTGACTGTGTGAGTATCCCAGAGGGTTCAATAGCCCTAACTAGGGAGAGGCCCTGGGAGGATACAGATTCTCCTGGAAAGTCAAAGATGAGGAGGGGGCTAGGTGAGAGACCCAGGAGTAGCTTATGCCACACAGGCAGTCCATCCTAGTTTCTAGGACAGGAATAAGGGGGTGGGCAGGTGCCAGCCCTGGCAGCAGCTGTGGCCATCACTGCCAACCCTACATGTGGCCTGTGTTTTCAGCCAAGGTGTTTCTAAGTCACAGGGACCTCACAACAGTGCTATCTTCACTCCTTGCTCTAAGCAAGACTGTGACCCTTTGAGGAATGGCCACATGAGCTGAGGCAAGTTTCACACAGTCGAGGTGGGAGGGACGACAAGAAAGGGTCCTATGTCTTGGGAGCAAGCATCAGCCTGGCCTTCTCTCAGAGATTCTGTAGTCCAGCATATTGTCAGCTGAGACCACGGTGACAGCTAAGATCCCAAGAGTGCTGAGGAGCCTAGGCTGTCCTCGCCTGGGTTCAGAGCATGGCCTTGGAGCAAGAGACCTGCTCTCCAACCCTTCTGTGGAACCTTGATGCCAGGTAATTTAGGAGAATGGAGAAGAGGCAGAGAGATGGCATGCACTGGGCATCCAGGAAGGGGGCTTCTTGGTGTTCCACATTAAAGCTAGGGTGTTGCTAAGGGAAGTGATCTTCTCTCCCACAGATACCAGTGACCACCACTCCTGCCCCTGAAACCTCTACCCTGCCAACAATTCTGACAGCTTCACCAAAAAGCCCTATCCCCAAAACTACTGTCCCCCATATTATACTCCCCCCTCTTCTACCTCCACCCCTGCCTCTGCCTTCACCAGCCATTGTGCGTCCGCCAGCTGAGCCAAGCAAAGAAGTTTTGCTCAGCACTGTGGTCCTACTCCTGATGCTGATCCCTGTGGTGCTGTGGTGGGTCTGGTGGCTGTGCTGCACACCGGTGAGTGCTCAGTACCCACCCAGGGACAGGAATCTGGGACAACAACACCCACCGGGACACTTGCAGCCTGCTGAAGCAGGTGCTGAGGATTCTCCAGGGGCATCCTAGGGGTCAGGTGGAGCTCTCCGGCACAGTAGCAGGATGCGAAGTGCTTACCTTTGTTCCCCAGGGACCATTCTCTGTCCTTTCCCACAGATGAGGGTCTTGTGTTGTGACACAGTTACAACAGAACTGTGTTAGTCACTCCTGTATTGCAACAAAATGCGTGAAATAACCAACTTTGAAAGAAGAAAGTTCTATTTCCCACTCACAGATTTTGAAGGTTTTAGTTCTTAGTGTCCCATCCCTTGGAGCCTGTGGGAAAGCAGCGTATTGTGATGAGATTGTGGGGCAAGGAAGTCCACACCTCATCTCTAGCTCTGAAAGAGGAAGAAGTATTCTAAGACACACTGCCGAGGATTCACTTCCTCCACAGGGTCCTCCGATGTCCACCCTAGGCTGCAACACCTCCATACAGCACATAGGCTGGGATCAAGACTTTAACACTCAAGGCATCTTGGGAACAGTTTCCAAACCATAACAGTACATCTCATTCTGTCTGTTTCACCCTCTAGCCTGTCAAGGCACTGCCAGTACCTGCACCACAACCAAAGGTGAGTCATTCTTTGTATCCTGATAAGGTCACATTTCAGAGATGTGATGACCAATAAAATACGTCATTATCCGGCCTGTACCCAGGGCCTCCTCCTACCTCAGCAAACACAACGAGGTGAAGGATCTGCAAAGGCTGGGGGTCTCTCAGTATCACCTGATAATGAACATTCCTAGAACCTTCTGATCTAGACCATGGTCAGACAACCAGTATGAACGGCTGCTGTTACTGCTTCAGAGGCTTTCAGGAGACTCCTGAGAATTGTGATTGATACTGAGGCCGCTGAGAGCAGAGCCTTCTGAAATGAGCCCTGCGTCTCATCTCCAAGATAGGGTGTCTCCTGGCTCCTATGGCTGTCTTCATCTCTGTCTCCTGGCAGGGTAGAAGGGTTGGCTGGGATCAGCTTAGGGAATGAGGGATAAGGAGAGTGAAAGAGTCCCAGATGGCCCCGTGCTGTGAGGGATATCCCCAGGGAAACACAGGGACAACACGGGTAAGCACCTGCAGCTCCCATCAGGTAAGGACCAGAAGTTGTAGAGAGGCTGGGGCAGGTGGAGCCTGGGTTTGGGCTCAGATGGGAGCAGCCTCCCTGTCTTGGTTGGACTGTGCTGGCTGCAGAGTGGCCTGGGTGAGGATGTCTATGGAGAAGCCAGAGACAGATGGAAGGGACAGTTACCTGCTAGTGCTGGCCCACTGTGCAGCAACCAGACCAGACTTCTGCCAGCCAGGCTGACGCAGGAGAGCCAAGGTCTCAGAAGGAGGCTGTTATTACTTTGAGAAGCTCCGTATATGAAAACTGGGGGGGAGGGGACACTCTGCTTTTCTCCCTGGGGAAGACGTCCCCATGGTGTGGGATACATCTTTTCTTTCATCTCCAAACCCAAAGGCCCCACAGTGCCAGGTGTTGTGCAGGGCACACAGTGCCCCTGTTCTAGAAGTGGCAAAGCTCAGACAGGTTTTTCTCCCTTCTACCAGCCCCAGAAGGAAGAAAAGACCCGTCCTCCAGTGCCTCCCCCAGCTCCACCACCACCACCACCACCACCACCACCACCACCACCACCACCACCAGTGAATGCGCCCCCCATTGTGATCATCTGCCGCTGTAACTGCTGCAATGTGTGTGTGAGAACAGGTATAGAGGTAAGAGCCCTGTGAAGGCTGGGATCCAGGCTGGGTTCAGGGGCCCAAGCACACCTAGGTCTGACAGCAGAGGTCTGGGTGTCAGAGAGAATACACCTCTTGGGACAGGTCTGGATAGATATGCTCACAAGGTAACATCCAATGCCTGTGGAAGAGATACACAGAAGCCCACACTACCTGAACTCTCCAAATAATTGAGTCTCCCTTTGGCACTATGTAGGTGTTAGGGCAGTAGCCACTGAGTGCTCTAATTGGCCAATCCCTGGTCCTCAGAGCCATGGTTCCAGACATTGTTCTTTAGACAATGTTCCAGTCATGGGAAACAGTGTCTCTGACAGTACCCTTAGAATGTGAGTAAGCCAAGACACGCTGAACAGAGGCTCATGAAGCCAGAGATGATAAAAACATAAAGGACCAGCCCTGCAAAACCTCTACCCACTGCAAAAATTGGTAATAAGCCTGTGTCCCGGGACCTCTTCATACACAAGGAGGGAAAGATCTGGCCTGCACGATTCTGCTTCATGCTGAGATGGGCCAGCCCGAAAGGGGGCTGTCAAAGGCTCTACCAAGCATAGCAAACTCCTTGTGTGTCATCAAGCTCTGGAAAGCTGTCATTAAGCCTGAGGTCCCCTTCTTTCCCCAGAAGATCTAAGTCCTTCATGGGGAGGGGGAAACCATCAGAGCAGCACCCTGGGGCATGGACAGAGAGGACCTATGAGACCAGCACTTAGGAAATAAGATACCCAGTTTCTATCCTGCTTTGTTCTCTCCCTCAACATTTACTCTCTGAGGGGAACCCGTCCTCCCATTTTGAGAGCCTTAGGTTCCCCATAGTTGTCCAGGCCTGCCTTGTCTTTCCCACACTCGTGGGTGGCCACAGAGAGGTCAATCCGCACCTTCCAGAGAGGGAGGATGCCTCTGTCAATTACAGGGCCTAGCCTGAAGGGCCTGGCCCCACCCACTCAGGGCCTTTGACACCTAGCTGTAGAAGCTAGGCATGGGGTGCCCACCATAAGGGCCATGGATCTTTAGGCCTCTCTGCCATCCTTTTCTCTCTGCCCTTCATAAACTGAGAAAAGCCCAAGACGTGCGACCTGATGCTAAAGAGCCTCCCAGGTGGCTCTTGGATGTGGTCCTTTGAAAGCCATGGTTGATCACTGGACCACAAAGACTGGCTGGTAGGCATGATTGACAGTGCTGGGTTACCATCTCTGATATGCTTGCCAGATAATAGAAAACCCCAGCTACGACTTAACCTTGTACTCGCCCCCAGTTCCTGTCCCAGGGTATATGCAGTCTTCAACCGCTGACCCTATCCCAAGATTTTGCATTTGGAAGTCTGGAGTAGAAATCACTTTGGTTTCTAAGCCCTTTTTTAGTATGTAGCTCTTCCTCTTCCTGCAAAGTGAGCAGGACAGAGCCCTCCAGCCTGTATCCTCACCAGGAAACTCTTGGCATCCTCTCCTTGTGCTCCTCCCATGTATCCCCTTGGGTTGCATAGGGCCCCTCACCCAGTCTCCAACACGCCTTTCTATACCCTAGTCCTTAACTGAGCTACAGAGTCCCTTCTGCCAGGTAAGAGCAAGAGCCATTGGTCCCAAGTATCCACATCTGACAGACTTCAGCCTCTAGCACTAAGCCTAGCAGTCTAGTCTAGGGAAGAGAAGACCCTTCCTCCAGGTCCACCCTGTGCTGATGCTGGCACCAACCCTACCCCTTGAGCAGAAACTGCAGGTGCCCAAGCCACACCTTTGTGCCCTCATCTTTGTTGTCTCCCTGCAGGGGCTGTACACCAACCTTGGCCTCCTGAAGGACCTCTGTTCTCGAGTTCCCCGCACCTCTGAGACACACTTCTTCCCACCCAAGGAGTACCTGTGTCTGCCCTCCTGCTCCCAGTGCCACCATCTCCAACACAGTCATCCCAGGCTACTTCCTTTGCTCCCTCCTCCTGCCCAGGTGTCTCCCAAAGCCTGCTTGTAACTTCATGCAGCAGGCCCATGCAGCAGACCCATGCAGCAGACCTCCCAGACATTACAGAATCAAGAGTGAGAGGTCTTTCTTTGCTGCTAATTCAGACCCATGTATCTGTTCTTGGATTTTAATTTTAAAAGAGTTGGACTTATTCGTTTGTTTGGGGTTTTTTTGGTTTTTTGTGTTTTTGCTTTTGTTTTTTCGAGACAGGGTTTCTCTGTGTAGCCCTGGCTGTTCGGGAACTCTCTCTGAACACCAGGCTGGCCTTGAACTCAGAAATCTGCCTGCCTCTGCTTCGGATTACAGGCGTGCTGGGATTACAGGCGTGCGACACCACTGCCCTGCGGACTTTTTCTTATTAGGAGGTTTGTCATGCAAAAGTAAACCTCAAATGTGTTTCTGGGGCACCTGGAAGGACAAAACTTCACGGTGTCATGTGGCTAGGTATAGATGAGTTCTACAGATTTGTCACCAGAGCCGTGACACACCACAGGTTTTTAAGACAAGCTCTATATGAAGAACAATCATAAAATCATCCTGCTTTATCCTGAGAGTAAACTTCACAGCTGTGGAAGTATTCCTGGGGCTCTAGGTATATATCTAGCTTTTTAGATTGGCCAGGGGGATCCCAAACTCAGGTCCTTGTACTTAACTACCTGAGTCACTTTCTAGCCCAGTAGTTCTCAACCTATGGGGCATGACCCCTTTGGGGATCACATATCTGACATCTGGCATATCAGACATCTATATTATGATTCATAACAGTAGAAAATTACAGTTATAAAGTAGCAACAAAATAATTTTATGGTTGGGGTCTCCACAACATGTGGTGTAGGAACATGTATTTAAGTGTCACAGTATTAGGAAGGTAGAGAAAACTACTACCCTGTTCTAGCCCCTTGGTTACCCTTTGGCTTTGTTCTCTATATAGGGGTTTTTTTTTTTTCAAAGAAGTTTCAAGTCACGGATATACAGAGATGTTTAACAAAGGCCAGAGTGTTCTTACTCCACAGTCAGACAGGAAGAAGGGTATAATATAAAGGCTTATGGAGTCTGGCTGGCAAGTGGCAGGGCCCCATGTGTAGTCCTATGGAGCAGCGTCCAGAGAGAAGGGACACAGGCATCCCTGGAGTGTATTCACCCTGAGAACATCACCCAAGATGACATATAGGCGTGCCCACATGCAGCCACATGCAAGCTTACAAAGGCTCTCTGGACATTAGATCCCTGGAAACCCAGAGAATAAATATTCATGATACTTATGATGCCAAGAAAAATGTAGGCATGCAAGAGAAATTTCATCTATTTCCCTAGAAGCAGTGTGTGTTTGTGACTATCTCTACCTGGTAACTTTTCTGTGTCTGAATAAGGCTCAGTCCACACTTCTCTGAAGCTCTCCATGTAAATAGTTCTTGTATCCTGCCCTTCTCTAATCTGGGATCCCACCTAGCACATGCCAATCCAGCTTGCTAATTCACTGACAGTGAAAGGCCGGTTCATAAACACAGAGGGAGCCTTTGTGCTCTAGCTTCCATGACTTAGAGTCGCAGCCCAGCCTGGGGAAGAGCATTGCTCAGGAGCCGTAGGACTTCAGGAGAAAGTTTTCTCCTCTTGGGCCATCCACGGGGACCTTCACCAGACTCTGCGGTGATCAGTGTCAGAGACAAGGGGGAAGAGCAACATCACCAAGTCCCCCTTGTCACTCCCTCCCTGGGGAAAAGGAAGATGGGGTACAGCTGCCACTTAGCTGACCAGCAAGGAGAGTGTGTGTTGTTCAACTCTCCGTTGAGCCTCAGCCCCCATGTCTTAGAAATAAGCAGGACATTTTCAGATAAGTCTCACCTTGGAGCATCACCAAACCAAAATAGAGAAGGTTGATTCTTAGCCTTGACCAGGATAAGAGCAAGATCCCATGACTGAATGTCATCTGAATCATATGATGAGGGATCCTTAGAAGAGTCACAATGAGCCAGGATGGGCAAAAGAATGAGTAGCCTCCACATGGACTGCCAGGCACACTTCCTACAAAAGAAGGCACAGGCGGTGCATGACTGGCTGGAGAATAGGTTCTGTTCCCTTCTATACTGACCCGAGCACAGCTTGCATGCCAAGCAGATTCAAAAACAGCTGACTAGATGAGCCTTCCAGGGACCCTCTCAGTGTATGGGGCCCTCAGGGATTCAGCAGGAACAGGAACGGAAGGTTTTCCTTGACACCTACTGAGCAGCCTGGCTCCTGCAGATGTCTGAAAGTCTAGTCTTTACTGTGAGCAATTCCAAGACCCTCAGCTTTCTGTCTGTCTGAGCCCAACTTCCCTGGTCCAAGGCTACCTCTCAGAGACGGAATGCATGGCCACAGAGGATGTATGGATTTTAAGGAAGAAAATCCCTTCCCTGTCTGGCTTCATGCACTGGCTGGTTTTGTGTCAACTTGACACAGGCTGGAGTTATCACAGAGAAAAGAGCTTCAGTTGGGCAAGTGCCTCCATGAGATCCAGCTGTGGGGCATTTTCTCAATTAGTGATCAAGGAGGGAGGGCCCCTTGTTGGTGGTACCGTCCCTGGGCTGGTATTCTTGGGTTCTATAAGAGAGCAGGCTGAGCAAGCCAGGGGAAGCAAGCCAGTAAGAAACATCCCTCCATAGCCTCTGCATCAGCTCCTGCTTCCTGACCTGCTTGAGTTCCAGTCCTGACTTCCTTTAGTGATGAACAGCAATGCAGAACTGTAAGATGAATAAACCCTTTCCTCCACAACTTGCTTCTTGATCATGATGTTTGTGCAGGAATAGAAACCCTGACTAAGACACTTCAGTTTCTGATTTCCCTTCCCAGAGGCCAGAAATGCAACTCTGCCCCTGGTCAAGGGTGACTGAGCACTGGTGAAACAGGTCTCACACCAACCTCAGCCAAGTCAAAAGACAAGGAGGATTCTCTGCCTTCTCTGCCAGGAAACATGCCTACTGTACCAGAGATACTACCAGCAGACATCTCTCTGATGCAGAACTGGGCACCCAGTGGCTCTTTAACACTGAGGAGAGCAATTTCCCCATTTGTTTCAATTTTTCTGTCATTTTTCACCAGACAAGGGTCATAGAGATAGCTGACTGGACACTTGCGTTCTAGGACCCGTAAATCAATATAGAAAAGTCATCAGTCATATTCCTGCCTCATCAGTATCTCTGATGTGTCCTTTACATGTCTGGGCCCAGAAAGGAACAAATGCATCCTTATATGTGATCATGCATGGACTGCTGACAGTTTCTTCATCCCACTTGAGAACCTTCCCCCATCCTGTTAATTTGAATATATCATGGTTTATTTGAGAGTGCTGGAATACATGCCTTTATATACTACTGCAGACGGTTTTATTCCTTTATTTCCTTCCTTTCTATAGTATGTTTTTTTGTTTTATTTGTATTTTGAAATTGGTAATTAAACAAACAACTTTGGTATTTTGTGTTTCAGCATATGGGCTGTCTCTTCCCCCACAACATTAAGCTGGCTGGCAACCCCCACTCTTCAGATGGGCTACCTCCAGCCTTTGTTCCTTGGAACAATAAGGCGCTTTCACCTTAACTACCAACATTGCCTCAAGGCTTCACCTGAGAACAAGCAGAGACCTCGCCAGGCTGAAAGCAGGCGACCCGCTGAGATCTGGAGCCTAAGACTTCTTGGCCCGGCCTTTGATGTGACCAGTGTCTGGAAGGGGTTGGGTTTTTCCCCTAAGACTATAAATCTTGACATAGAAATATTAAAGTTAGTCTTGACCGGCTTGTCGCCTTGACTCATCTCTCTCTCACCTCCCCCTTCCCGTTAACCTCAGAATTCTCTTCCAGGTAACCCAGTTCGTATGTGGCCGCTGGCGGCCTACAATGGGCATATGTAATAATATATACATTATATATATATATATATATATATATATATATATATCATAAACACTAAAAAATAAAGCCATGTCCCTGTGACAAGACTGAATTCTACAAGAAATAAAAGGCCTCACTCTATTATTTCTGCCAATTCCCTTCCAGAGTTACCCAGACCTACTTTTCTAGACATCTTCACTAGAAATACAGCCAGAAAATCTGATCTTAAAATAAAATATTTTCACAATGGCCCTAATACCTAATTTGAGCACAGAAACATTAATTCCAGCTACCACAGTTATGTGATATTTTAAAATGCTCTGTCTCACCAAGAAGTTAAAATGTGTTACTTAATTTGTGTGAATGTGTCTAAATGTCTCCTAACATGTATATTGTCAGTGGCATTCACAAACAATTAGTGTCATTTTCTTCCAGTCACACCTAAAGGTCTCAAGTGCACAGCCCCGGCCTCCTAGGTATCTTCTTCTCATGCCCCATCCCCTTCTGTGTCTCCCAACTTAACACTGCACACCAGCCTAGGAGATGGGTGTGGATGTTCATCTCCTAAGGCTGATGCAAGGGTCATCTTCCTGGTGTGCTGTGGATGCCTTCTGTGAGGGTGAGAGTCAATCAGGGCCACCTCTCTAAAACCAAGTATTTTCTTCCCACTCAACTTGAAAACTTGATCATTTGTCCTCATTTTTCCATAATGGCTACCGAACATGTTACATCTCCAGATGTTTGGAAATGTCTGTTAGGGAAAGATCTGTGGCTGGTGTGTGGTTCTTAGCCTAGCACCCAGCACACACCCTGGTTGAGATCAGAGATGGAGTCATTTATGGATGGAAATGAAGCCCAGAAAGTCAGAATTCACACAGGCAGAGAAGTAGGTAGCTGAGGGGTTAATTGAGAGGGATTGCCCCAGCCCATGCCTTCTGGGTTCTGCACAGCAGATATAGTCCCAGTGGCAGCACAGGGCACACACAGCCCACAAGTCTCTGAATTTGGCCCAACCCAGCAGCCATAACCCACTTGCAAGGAGAACAGTTCAGGCACCGGGACTGGAGCCTCTGCGGCTCACACTTCCAAAAGTCTGTAATCTGTAGCCCTGCACCTAAAATGGTGCCAGACTGGGAGGCACACAAGAGAGACCACCAAACCACCGTCAAGCCAAGTCTGCAGCCTGCAGCTCCTGAGGTCGGAAGTCTGCAGCCTGCAGCTCCTGAGGACTGTCTCCTGCTGCCTGGGTCAGCTGTCTGTAACTGAAGCCAGGCTTCAGGTGCCTGTGTAAGGGTGGGACACTTGTCTGGTCCATCGTTGCTGGAGATTACCTTCTGCCTGGAGCCAGCCCCAGCAGAGATGTTTCTTTCTTCTTGGTTCTTCTTGAGGCAGCGGAGCGGGGAAGAGCATCTGCAGGGGCAAGACTTTGTCTTACTAACTTCTGGGGTAAGACTTTGTCTTACGGAAAATTTAGGATTGCTGTATAATAAAAAGTTTACTTATCTAAGTTTAAGTTACTAGGCTAACTTAGCTGACCTGCCTTCTGTGTTCTTCTGAAGCCAGAGATTACAGTCTCAGGCATTTAACACCTCATCCTAAAACAGCAGGAGATTAAGTAAAGGATTAGTTGCTAGAGCCTTTTCCCTATTGTCCAGATGCCTCTTGCTTGTCAGTCTAGGGGGAAGTTAGGAACAATAAACTTCTATTGAACTAGAAGAGAATAACACTTGCGGAAAGAAAAACTTCTACATAAGTGAATATGCATAATCTCACATAAATTCATACATACAGCTTCATACATATTTTCACGCAGTCAGTTGGGCCCAGCTTGCATGCGTTCTCACAATTTCATATTTACACACACACATGCATACATTCTCACAATTACATGCTTACACACACATCCATACTTACAGCATATGGAGCAAAAGACCAAGCACCGGTGCAGAAGGAACTCACTCAATCTGGATGAAAGATGGATTCCAATATTTATTGCATTGAGAAAGAAAAGGTGTTACAGACCGTGGGTCTGCTTAGGGATATCCAGGGTCCTCTGGTCCAGGAAGGCACAGGTCCGGCTGAGATGACAGACAGAACAAACCACGCACACACAGAGGTGGTTTGAACTGAATGTATTTTGGGGGCCATAAGGCAAGGATTTTTATACAGGAAGAGTTGGTATTACCATATCAAAAGATGTAGCCAGTGAGGCAGGCACAATTATCATAGCCATTTGGTACAAGGAAATGCAACATCAGGAACAAAGTTTCTCAAGAAACAGATACAGAGGATCAATTTACAGATGCCATCAAACCTCCTGATTAGAATACAGAGTCATTCATAGTTTACAGCAAACCTTCAAAGAGTTTGAAGTTTCTTATACCACCTGGGCCTTAACAAGTTCTTGTGAGAAATCCTTATCTAACATTTAGCCTTCTATCTTGTGAAAACAAAACTTCCTGAGTAAATCAATGCTTTCAGTACCAGAGTGCTGGAGCCATCCTCATATACATACGTGCAACCATAAAAACCTGCTCATAGTTGGAAGGTAGTAATTATGTAAACAACTATGAGGCAAGGCACTGAAATTCTAAAATGGGGGTTGGCGGTCAGTGAGTTGACTTCAAAGACTGGATTATCAGCCAGGCCTTAGGAATCCTGGTGAGAAGAGAAAAGGAGGAAGTCAGGGCAGACTGCTACTTGGGAACTAAGGGCTCATTTTAAATAGCCAGAAAGTAAGAGAGAACAGTAAATTGCCAGGTGAGATTATCAGCTTCCACAGCTTCCAGAGAGTTCCGTTCTTCCCAGGAGACATTTCTTTTCCGCCTCTGTCTGTAAAATATCATTTTTACAGACATCCCTGGGCCACCGTGGCTTCTCTCCCTTTTTTGTTTAATAATGGAAGCGCATATATATCTCTTTTGGCAGTAGAGATGGAGGAAAAGATTAGTCTGAAAATGAGTGGAAGAATCAGAAGAAGAATTATTATTCTGACAATAACAATCTAATATAACCAACTTACGGGATTCAAAGGCCGTAGGCTGGAAGAAATAGATTGAGCTAGGCCCTCCAAATCATCATGTGCCTTGCTCATGGCTGAAATTTGGGTTTTGAATTGAGCCATGTCATGAGTAATATTATTATCCTTCCAGACTCCCAATAGATGATTTTTAGTAAGATTCCAATTATGGTGCTTATCATATGCTAATGGTGTTACGCATATGTACCGAAAATTGGCGTGGCACTTGGTAGAAAGCCGAACCTTTATGTTTTCTATCTCTTGTCCTATATTCCCTAACACATGATTCTAAAGGAATAGCTTTTGATACCTTTACCGAAGTTTTATTATTATAAACAACTCTCAAAATCTTTATTTTAATCTCCCACAAACTTTCTATGGTATGGGGGCTCTTTCACTGGAGGCATCTCATCTGGATCATCAGAAAGAAAAGTTTTATAAGCAGTGGGAAGACAGCTCCTGGGAACTATACATGTCAAATTAACATAATTTGTAAGTCTATATGTATAGAAATTAATCATATAATGTAAGGAAAACAAACTCAAGAGTCTGTAGCTGCTTTTGAGCAGCCACCAACTCTATAGCCTCTTTCATCAAATTTATTTAGCTGCATCCACGTAGGTAGTCTCTTCGGAGCCAGCGAAAGCCCACGCAGTCTTCTCTGTCAGCTCAGGTTGTACAGGTCGGTCTAGGATTCAGACCTTTGGAGCCAGCATTCTGTGAAAAGAACATATGCATATCTCCTCTCGGAGGTTATAGTGTTGTCCACTCTCTGAAGTTTATCATTTGCTTTAAGTTGCATTCCTAAACAACTCGAGTCTGGATTGACTTGGCCGTCGGGCGGCGGGAGGGAGCCTTTGCTACTGTCTCTTTAAGAAAATTAAACCACCTTTTTTCTAGCCAGGCTTGCCGCTTGGTTTGGCTTAACTCCGCCTCCCGCACGAATTAAGAGATTGTTAGAAGGCTATATTTGAATTGTATGAGTCTGCCAAAATAGTCTCTTGGTCAGAAACTCATGCTTTGTCTTAATTAAATAGTTGGATTATTTTGATCTTTACTAGTTTAAAATTGGCTGTTAGATGCCATTGAGGCCTCACAGAAAAACGCCTCACAGAAAAAAAAACTGCACCCCTCTGGGTGGAGCTAGGGCCCATATTGGCCATAGCTTTTTTAACTTTTATAATTCTTAAAATTATCTTAATTATAAAAATATGTTAAGGATCATAGGCCTTTAACCAGACTGCAAACTGTAGCCAATGGCACATTGGCAATTTTTTATTGTAACTCTTAATATTTTTTTTATAATATTAGAGCATAGCTATAAGTTTGGAAGCAAAACCAAACTTTAAACAATCTATTTTCTTTAAAAATTAATGGCAAACATATTATTTCTACACCTTAAGATTTGTCTGCCAGTTTTTATGTTTAAATGTATGACAATATAATTAATTGAAAAGACTTTATTTTATATTTTATTTTTTATAAGTCTAATTTTTAGGTTAAGATTTACACAAAGCATCATGCCAATTTAAAAGCATCTTAGAGGCCTGTATTTCCTGGGTTGCATCATGTCACATGATTTAGATGGCTATAACTTTGAGCTATCAGTTCTAAACTGACTTTTTGTTATCAACATTATACCTTTTAAATCATGTCTAATAACTTATAGGCTAACACTCTATATATAGTCAAGACATGTAAAATATACTTATACCTTTAAGACCAATTATAAACATGAATAAAATGATTACATGAATTTCATAAACTTAAACCAAACAATTTTTTTCTTTTGGCTGTAATTTTGATAGAATAAAAAGCATTTTTGAATCAAAAACCACAATTGTAGAGATTTTTCTTTTGGTGAAACAACCATTAACCCATTTGTCCTAGACCTGAGGCTGCTAGCTCTTTTTTAAAAGTAGCTTTTTCTCTAACTATATTTGACTCCTTGCTAAATGTGGGACACTTTAAATTAGCCTCCACTGTGTAAACTGTGGCTAGATTAACAGATAGACCGCCAATAGATGAAGGTTTTACCATTTTTTTTTAAACCACGCACACACAGAGGCAGTTTGAACTGAATGTATTTTGGGGGCCATAAGGCAAGGAAGAGTTGGTATTACCATATCAAAAGATGTAGCCAGTGGGGCAGGCACAATTATCATAGCCATTTGGTACAAGGAAATGCAACATCAGGAACAAAGTTTCTCAAGAAACAGATACAGAGGATCAATTTACAGATGCCATCAAACTTCCTGATTAGAATACAGAGTCACTCATAGTTTACAGTAAACCTTCAAAGAGTTTGAAGTTTCTTATACCACCTGGGCCTTAACAAATTCTTGTGAGAAATCCTTATCTAACATTTAGCCTTTTATCTTGTGAAACAAAATTTCCTGAGTAAATTAATGCTTTCAGTACCGGAGAGCCATCCTCATATACATACGCGCAGCCATAAAAACCTGCATGTAGTTGGAAGGTAGTAATTATGTAAACAACTATGAGGAAAGGTACTGAAATTCTAAAACGGGGGTTGGTGGTCAGTGAGTCGACTTCAAAGACCGGATTATCAGCCAGGCCTTAGGAATCCCAGTGAGAAGAGAAAAGGAGGAAGTCAAGGCAAACTGCTACTTGGGAACTAAGGGCTCATTTTAAATAGCCAGAAAGTAAGAAAGTACAGTAAATTGCCAGGTGAGATTATCAGCTTCCACAGCTTCCAGAGAGTTCCGTTCTTCCCAGGAGGCATTTCTTTTCCGCCTCTGTCTGTAAAATATCATTTTTACAGACATCACTGGGCCACCGCGGCGAAAAGGCTTCCACCCGTTTAATGCTAAATGAATTAAATCCATGTTTGTAAGAAAAAGGCTTTGTTTCTCTTATTAAGACTAAGCCTGCCTTGTCCTTACCATGGGACCTGTCCTGTCCCATGGTAAGTAGAAGGCTGCCTGCTCCTTCTGCTCTCTGCAACATCTTTTTTCTCTTTCCCTCTGCCTCCTGCACATTGTTCACTTAGTTATTTTATGTTACCTATAGCTTCTAAGTTATTCCACTCTGCATTCTCCTTCTAATCTTGTTCTCTTCTGACTAAAATCTCTCCTCAGTTCAGTTCTTCTCTCAGCTCTGTTCCTCTCACTCAGTTCTTCTGGTCTTACTTCTCTTGTCCTCAACCCTTAAACATCTTTCAGAATACATGATGACATGTTACAAAGTTCATCATAAGTTCACACAAAATACCAAGTCATATTGAAATAGAAGTTCACAACAGAAAATGTTTACATGCATATCCATTAGGAGTAATCAACTAGTTATCATTTCTCTTCTCTACAGGTTCGTAGAAAGTTTAAAACCATAACTAAGTTATAAGTGAAGGGTTTTTTTCCCTATATAACCCATTGAGTCTGATTAGAGCTGCAGGTCCACGCGTGGGCCCCCGAGTGTGGACAGCTCTCCTCATGAAAGCATTCCTCCCTCCAGCGGCCCGCAGCTACCAATAGCACTCAATAGGAGAGAAGCTTCAGCATGTACTCAGGCCAAGCTTTGGCTCACAGTTCTGAAGACTCCTGTCAAAGATCAGGAGTTCCTACTACTTTGGGACTTTGAAAAGATGGTACTTCAGGTCAGCATCTGGTGCGGACGGTATATCGAAGAGCTAGAAAACGAAATGGAAGAGATGGAGGTCTCACCTTCCCATTGAAGGATAGGTCCTCAGGGATTAAAGATTTCCCATGAGGCTACAGTATCGATACCTTCCATCTAACCCACAACGATCTGTACAGCATCTAAGAACACATGCGTTTTTTTTTCTTTTCTTCAAAATTAAGTGGAAAAGCAAGCCGCACAGCAGACGATATTGCCACACCTGATAGAAGTCTGCTGTTCAGAATACATACAGTGTGAATGAGCAAATACGAAAAGATTGACAGCCCCAATGAAAAAAGAACATATGCACACAAACACTTCGTAGGAAGAAACAAATGCCCAGGTCACATGACCACATGGCCAGGCCCTTTAGGAATGAATAAAAGGCAGATTAAGGCCACAGTCTAAGCTATCTATTCTATAGGAAAACCCATAAAACTATGACAATAAGCCTGCCTTGAACTGTCATGAAAAATGGGGAAAGGACACTAATGTTGTAAAGCCAGTATACTAGATTTGATCAATTTCAATTCGTTACTTATGACTGTCATTATTTTAAAGGCAATAACAAAAGATTTCTGGAGACCCAGTTTATCTTGTAAAATAAAATTATCTTAAAATTAATAAGAGGGAAAGTTGTGATTCTTAAGGACTTTTATGAGCATACAGGCATAAAAGTGATCGTGGCATTTCTAAACGTGATTTCCCTTGCAGTCTGGGTGGCCTGGATTCCTTTTGAATGCGGTTGCGGGGCATCATCTCTCCACGCCATGACCCCCCTCTGCCTCTCCAGGTACTTAGATGAAGAAGGGTGACAGCACTGGGAGCGCCCACCCACACTCCTCTCTGAAGCTCCACAGCCTGGCAAAGCTCTGGCCAGAATGACACCATGCCTGGGGGAGTGATGTCATAAAGGATTCCACAGTCCTGAGCTCTCACTGAAGACGTTATCTCCTCAAGCTCTGGGCTTCCGTAAAGTCCATGCCCACTGATGCTGTGAAAGAGGCCCAAGCCACAGGGAGAGGCCACAGGTTAGGGTTTCATGACCATTCCAACTGATCCACACTCTAAAGTTCCTCAGCTCTGGTGCCACAGTGAAGAAGCTTCCAGACAATTCCAGACTTTCCTAGTCCTGGGGTATTCCCAGGTTCCCTTTTCAGGGGGACCTCCCCACGCCACCTTAATTGAGGATCTGACTCATGTAACCTAAGATCACAATAAAATGGTCGTGTTAAGTTATCAAGGTTGGGCAGCCTGTCACGACCCACCGAGGAACCTGACAACCGTACACAACCTTCATCTGCTTCTGAAATCAGATGTTGCCTGCTGCTTTCAAGACACACATTTAGCTGCCCTACGCCCCCACTTTCTATACACCCGCCCCTTAGTACTTTGATCTCTTCACCCACAATAACTGGTGAATTCAGTCATCTTTTCAGTTAACAAAATATATGGTTTCCTTGAGGTGGTCACCAAAAAATGCCCCATGAGGAGCTGCAATGTAGAAAAGGAGTCCTCATCTGAGACTCCTGCAAAGGTCCTGTGACTGACTCTTGGCATTGTCAGCATGAAGGCAATGAGCACAGGGAAAGGTCACAAAGTCACCATGTCAACCTCCCTGTCCCATCATAACCCTACAGTATTTTACCCCAAGGTAGGGAGAGGATACCCCAGAGCAGGTAGAGTGCCAGGTACAGTGCCGGCTGCCTATAGATTAGAAGCAGTGATCCTCGCCCCTAAATTTAGGCAGATATGATGAAAGAGTCCAACTGACTTTTAACAACACCTCAAGTGCTACTGAATTTTCAAGGGGTCCTGTATAGACCAATGCACAGTTCCTCCATGCCTTTTTTTGGCATTCTTTCTGCTGCTTCTCCTGCTGCTTCCTCCCACTGTAAAGGGTAGGAGCATCCGATACAACAGTCCTGGCTGGAAACTATTTCACAGCCTAGGCAAGGGATTCAGAAGTCCCCATCAAAACCAGATGGAACAAATGAGGCAGAACGTGCCCCAGGTTCAACCGGGAGACGATTGCCAAGGTGTTTTCGACCTCTACCTTGTCCTGGACAAGTAAGTTACCTTCCTGCGCTGTCCCTAGATATTCCTTGGGCATCAGTGGTTGGTCATACTTTGCAGACAGGCAAGGTCATTGTAATCAGACCTCAGGAAGTAGGCAGCCTTCAAGGACTTATTGAATGCAAGGAGACCAACAGGCCTCCTGGATGGCTCTGTCCTCATTACCTAGACTTTGATCTGGTCATCATGACCCTCAGGCCTACGGACTGCTGGGAAGTACCTTTTAACTCCTGCCAACTACCCACAGACAGACTCTACAGAGGTCACCCCTGACCCTGTGGGCACTCTCCCAGCCTTGCTGTCCAGAGTAGCCTTTGTTTACGGCCACAAGGGTGAAGCTTCTTTCTCCCAACTCGAACTCTGTGAAGATCCTGTTTTCCCCCCCCAGTGTGGTAGGCAAGCTGAAATGGCTTTTAGACCCCTCTTAGCTGTCAAGGGAGGGAATGGGAACTGGGACATGAACCTCAGAGGGCCTCAGAGCTTCTCACTGTCCCATCTAAGTATCCAAAGTTCTTGGCATACAGAAATTTGTAGTGTGCTCTAAATTTCTATAAACTGGAAATCACATTTGCCCTGATCTCCTGACTTTAGCCATTTGGCTTGTCTGTATTTTTCTCTTATTTTCATGCATGTATGACATGTATTTTTATCATTTCATTACTAGTTATCCCCCTATTAATTCTCTTCTCCGTTAATCTCCCTTCCCACATCTATGTCTGTTTGCTTCATAATGACTCCGTGAGTCCTTGAGACCTCACAGTCCCAGTAGATGAAACTGTTTAGCTACCTTCTGTTCACTACTGGCCCTGATGAAAGTCACCTCTCCTCATGCTTTACCATGGTCTGCAGCAGTAACAAGGCAGCAGGTTGCTTAAAAAAAAAACTGATGAAAGACTGGAAGACTAGGGAGGCTAACACTACCCTCCCTGCCTGCCTGACAAAGCTGTGTCACACCTTAACATATATCTCCTTTGTCTTCAGATCTGGCAGTGTGGGAGACAACTGGATCCACATTTACTCTTTTGTAGAGGGTTTGGTGAAGAAATTCACAAAGTATGGCTTCTTCTGACTGTAGTCTCCTCTGGGCTTCAAGGAGTATCCCTCTGACAGAGAGAGAGAGAGAGAGAGCGAAGACCCAGGCTGATGTGCTAACAGTTGGGGGCACAGTGTGGTGATAGACACTTAGTACAGGATGTTCAGGCCAGAGGAGTGGATTGGGGAGCTTGCTGGGGAAAGACAAAGAAAAAGGCAAAACCTCTCAGAGAAAAGTTTCAGGGTCTTAGAGAAACCGTGATGTGACCTGAGTCCTCAAGGTGAGAAACTGAATGGGGTCAGGTGTAATTAAAAACCACAGTTCTTATCAGACACAACTTAAGAGAGGCATCCATGGCTCACAGGTTCAGAGGGTTTCAGTCCATACTTCACAGGCATGGCAAGAGAGGCATGTAGCCAAGGCTATTCACACCATGATACACCAAGAAGAAAGTAAACAGTAGGGACAGGGGCCGGGCTACAACTATTAATGATCTGCCCTTGATCTTCTTCAAGCATCTAGCACCATCTAAATATTCAACAGCTACACAAAAGAGTGTCACCAGATGGAGAACAAAGGCTCAACATGAGATTGTGAGGGATGTTTCCAATTCAAACTATAGCAGTTAACTTCTGTAAATGAGTGATCCTAGACTGGGGAGTCAAGATAATGCAGGAAAGGCTAGAAGAGGAGGACCATGGGTGGGTTGGGGACAAAGTCATAGTAGACCTCATGCTAAGCCAAGGGGATCTGATTTCCTACTCTAACTCATAGTGAGACAGGAAGGGGAGGTATGTATGTGAAGGGCTTCTCGGAGAGGGACAGAGACAGAGACAGAGAGACAGAGAGAAACAGAGACAGAGAGAGAGAGAGAGAGAGAGAGAGAGAGAGAGAGAGGTTACAGACTGTGGGTCTGCTAAGGGATATCCAGGGTCCTCTGGTCCAGGAAGGCACAGGTCCGGCTGAGATGACAGACAGAACAAACCAGGCACACACAGAGGCGGTTTGAACTGAATGTATTTTGGAGCTATAAGGCAAGGATTTTTATACAGGAAGAGTTGGTATTACCATTTCAAAAGATGTAGCCAGTGGGGCAGGCACAATTATCATAGCCATTTGGTACAAGGAAATGCAACATCAGGAACAAAGTTTCTCAAGAAACAGATACAGAGGATCAAGTTACAGATGCCATCAAACTTCCTGATTAGAATACAGAGTCACTCATAGTTTACAGCAAACCTTCAGAGTTTGAAGTTTCTTATACCACCTGGGCCTTAACAAGTTCTTGTGAGAAATCCTTATCTAACATTTAGCCTTTTATCTTGTGAAAACAAAACTTCCTGAGTAAATCAATACTTTCAGTACCAGAGTGCCCGAGCCATCCTCATATACATACGTGCAACCATAAAAACCTGCATGTGGTTGGAAGGTAGTAATTATGTAAACAACTATGAGGCAAGGCACTGAAATTCTAAAACGGGGGTTGGCGGTCAGTGAGTCGACTTCAAAGACCGGATTATCAGCCAGGCCTTAGGAATCCTGGTGAGAAGAGAAAAGGAGGAAGTCAGGGCAGACTGCTACTTGGGAACTAAGGGCTCATTTTAAATAGCCAGAAAGTAAGAGAGTACAGTAAATTGCCAGGTGAGATTATCAGCTTCCACAGCTTCCAGAGAGTTCCGTTCTTCCCAGGAGGCATTTCTTTTCCGCCTCTGTCTGTAAAATATCATTTTTACAGACATCACTGGGCCACCGCGGCAGAGAGAGAGAGAGAGAGAGAGAGAGAGAGAGAGAGAGAGAGAGAGAGAGAGAGAGAGAATAATCTTGAGTTGGAATGTGAAGAAAGGTGTCTGTAATGGTTTGTATATGCTTGGCCCAGGGAGTGGCACTATTAGGAGATGTGGCCTTGTTGGAGTAGGTGTGTCACTGTGGGTGTAGGCTTGAAACCCTCACCCTAGCTGCCTGGAAGTTAGTCTTCCACCAGCAGCCTTCAGATGAAGATGTAGAACTCTCAGCTCCTCCTGCATCATGCCAGCCTAGATGCTGCCATGCTCCAACCTTGATGATAATGGACTGAAACTCTGAACTTGTAAGCCAGCCCCAGTTAAATGTTGTCCTTATAAGAGTTTCCTTGGTCATGGTGTCTGTTCACAGCAGTCAAACCCCAACAAAGACAGTAGCTACAGATGCAAAGAATTTGATATCAGGGTCCAGGGATGAGGATGCCCCCACTGGAGAGTGTGGGAGCCTCTTTGCCTATTCAGATGCAAGCACGTGTGTGTGTGTGTGTGTGTGTGTGTGTGTGTGTGTGTGTGTGTGTGTGTATGAAAAAGGAAAAGGGTCAGAGGGTGGGGAATAGAAGAGAGATGAAGTATGGGATGAATCAGGGTTGTCCTGACACTCTTCTGTGGACCTGTGGGTCCATGTGCTTATCCATGGGCTTTAGAATCCTTTGCCAAATTGGCCTTAAGTCCTTACCTCTGAATGTCCTCCATGCATCAGAGATGGGGTGGGGGCAGGGACTTGGTGCTTGCCTGCTCCCTGGCAGGCTGATCTTGTATGTTGGCTTCTCAGTGGTTTTGCTTTGTCTCCAGCCCTAACCTGCGGCTCTCCATCATAACCTACTCGACAGAGGCTGAGGTTATCCTGCCACTCACCTCGGACAGGTAGGCAGGTATTCCTCTGAATCCTGAAGATAGCCTAGTGTCCAGGGATCTTGAGGAAACAGAGGACTTGTAGAGACCTCTGGCATCTCTTAGCATTGCGCTTACTAGGGAGCTCATGTACCCAAATTGATCCCCAGCCTTAGTTTACTAGCAGCCTTGAGCCTGTACTTAAGCAGAATGGACCTGATGCTTCTAGAAGCTCTCCACTCCTGAATCTTACCTATGTCCTGTCTAGAATAACAGATGGGACCCAGGTGAGCTATGTATGTTAGTACCTTTAGAATAATGGCCTGTGCATAGTCTTCTATGAACAAGTTGTTCTCTGCTTGGAAAAGTGGAGCAGGGAAACGGCTGGGAATTCCCAAGGGAAGTAGCAGAGTATGGGGGCGGGGAACATCGGGCCTTGTGATCATAAGTAAGGAAGCTTCACCACGGGTCATGAGTCACCTTTATTGAGTCACCATACAGGAAGGTATGGGAACAGGTAGCCATAAAGAGATAGCTCAGAACTACTATGCCAAGAATCCCAGAGGTATGAAGCTGGGGATTTTGACTGAGAGGGAGGGAAGGTCAACTTTGGGTGCTCTTCCAGAGATTCCATCCAGAGTTAGAGAAATGGAAAGAAGAGTGGGACATCTAGGATTGGGGTGTCTGAGTGTATGAAAAACCTCTGTCCTCTGTCCTAGAGAAATAGCAGGAGCAGAGAGTTAAGGGAGACCAGTCAGCCTCAGAGAGGAGACAAGAGTCTCTAAATTTATGGACATAAATAGCACCCCAGGTCCATCTGGGAGGTAGGGCAGGAAGAGACTGGCTCTCCAGAGTCCAGGTAAGGCCTGGCTTAGTGTAATCTCGTGGCTTGGTTTTGGAGAGACTTGATTAGATTCGAGTGGCAGAGAGAATTCCTGGGGGTGACTCTGGCAGGGAGTTCAGCAGAGCTGCAGAGCATAGGAGAGGCTGGGCAGGGCAAGGGGTTGTCCTGGGCTGAGGGGAGGAATTGAGTCTGGGCCGGGGTAGAGGGTTGAGATAGACACTGTAGAAGATGGTTGGCTAGGCCAATCAGAAGGATAGATTCTAGGGCCAGAGAGAGGGGTAGATGCTGAGATGGGAGAAGGCTATAGGCAGGGCAGAGAGAAAGAGGTAGGCTGTACATAGGGTGAGCTGGACTGGGCTGTGCTGGCAAACGGAGGAGGGCAGAACTGGAGTGAGAAATCCCTGGTTTGACCCCCGCTGGGCATGCTGAACATTATCATGTCATCTTTTAGTGATGTATACCTGGGCCAGGCATGCATAGGGCCCTCAAAGCTCAACTCTGGCATGTCCTCTCTGTTCCCCAACAGGAAGCCGCCTTTGAGTTGATTGTGAATCACCTTGCTATGCCTGCTTAACCTTCTCACATCAGATTATTCTGAACCTCATAAACCCACCTATCTTGTCCTAGAATGACCATCAGGCCCCACCCTGCTCCCCTCAGTGTGTTCTGTCTGTTTTAATAACACTGGACAGGCCATATTGCTTCTAGCCTAGAGAGCAACACAGATGCCTTATGGACAGTCCTGAAGGCCTGACTCTCTGTGGAATCCATGGTTGGGCTCATATCTAAGTAGTTTGGCCGTTGCCTTTGGCAGTCTAGAGGGAAGGGAGTCAAGCCAGAGCCCTGTGACAGTGGGAATAGGTACTGGTCAGTAACACAGCAGGCTTGCATGGCCCCTTCAGCCCTACCCAGTGAAGAACAGACTGCCCAGAAGGAGAGTGAATTTGGCATTACTTTGCCCATTTAGAATGTGGACACCCCCCTCAGAATCCCTAGTTTAAATGCGTATTCCAAGCTGTTCTCCAAGGAGTTAACAGGCAAGGTCTCTGACCAAATCTCCAAGGTCTGGGTAACCCATAATATAAACGAACTCAAAGAAAATTGAACCTTCCCCTGGGTCCCATCAGGGTCAGAGAAAGGTCCAACTCAGAAAGGAAAGACGATGCCTCTTATCTGGTGACCTCCCTAAGCCAGGGGTCTGCACAGTGAGCGAGGCCACAGGATGACTGGGAGACATCTTGCTGCTGTCGATAGCCCAATGCCACCTTTCTTTTTTATTCTCTCTAGAAGCAAAATCAATAAGGGCCTTCTGGTGCTGAAGAACATAGAGCCTCTGGGGTTAACGCACATGCAAAAAGGACTGAAAAAGGTACAGACACCTACAGCGGGCCCTGCCTAGAGGACCTCTGGGGTCATCTCAGTGTGTCACCATTGCTATTTTGTTTTTGTATTTGTTTGTTTTCATTTTTTCCACCAGGCAAATGAACAGATCCGAAGAACCAACTTGCGAGGTGAGCTGCCTGTCCCTTCAGCGAGGCGGAGCCCACAGAGTCCAGTTCCCTGCTGGGTCTATGTGCAGATCTTGGACCTCTTCAAGTCTGACTCTTGAAAGCAGTGCTCCTCTCCCTGCACAGCAGGCCCCTCTGAACACAGCACCCCACTCTGTGCTTCTGAGCATGCTTCTGAGGCGGCCGGATGCTGCGTGTGGTCACCTGTAGGCTCTGTTCTCACTGGTCCTTGGCCCACAGATATGCTTGCCAACAGAACCAAGAGAGCCCGAGAGCCTAACAGACTGAGAAGCCTGGGCCTGGACGCCAGGGCTCAGTTTTCCTCTGGCTCTCAAGTCTTCTCTCTATCTCTTACTTTTTTTGGTCAGCTTCCTAAGCCCATGAATCAACCATGCCCAGTCAAGATCTGTGTCCCTGTGGATTACAGGCCTTTAGTACATGTCTAGAATATGTAGAATCCAGTGGGGAAATTTGATGAGATGTCATTGGGTGTCCTGCCTAAGGCTTTCTGAAGTGTGGTCTTTCAGTGAGCAAGAAGGTAGATTATATTAACTAGATGCCTAGTTAATATAATGAGAGTTATATGTTATTATGCTGAGTGTCATCACATGACGTTCACACGCTGAATTCCTCACATCTAAGCCTATCTCCCCAAGGCTGCTTATCTGTATGGTTATATCTTAGCTGAAGTTCAGGTCTAGTCTTTAACAGATGTCTCTGATTTGAGGGTTAGGATCCTGGAGGAGACTCTCCAGCCACAAGGCGGATCAAGGTGGCATGTCTATAGATGTGCAGAGCAAAGCATTTGCTCTTGGTCTCTGCTTATATACTTTCCAGTGGGTATCATGGGGTTCTCGGACTGTGTCTGGTTGTCTTAGGTGAGTGATGTCACAGAGTCCTGGTTATCAGGTGCATCCTTGGGTATGGTGGGAATCCTAAGCTATATTTTACATGTCTAAAAGGCAATTTTATTATGCCCATGACAGGCCTTGACTTTCTGGGCTTCCTGTTCCTACTAACTTGTTCCCAAGGATGTATAAAACGCTGGCCCCAGACTCTACCTGTCTCACTAGGGCATCCTCAGTAAGGAAGGCCTTCCTTGTCCCCTCACCTGCCCAGGGAGAGACTGGGCTTATGGCTCAATAACTAGACTGCCCTTAGGACAGAGGTTCACAGCACAGGGAGGAGAGGAGAGGCAAGGTCTGCTGGTAGGGTTCCAAATATCTGTAGACTACCTAGTAAAGAAAGCCTTTTCACTCTAAGACCAAGTGTAAGGAACAAGCAGCCCTACCACAGAGGACCATGCTGAATCTGCAGCCTCAACCACTAGGCAAGCCCTAGGGTCTTTCCCTCCCAGCCCACCCACTTGTTTCTTCTGTGGGCCGAAATGTCAACAGTGTGATTATTGCTCTGACTGACGGGCTATTACTTCTCAAGCCATATGTTGACACGATAGAAGAGGTGAGTCCAGTCCACAGGGATCAGCGCTTTGCCTCTGGTGTTTGGGGATTTATTTTCAGTGCCTTTCTTTCTTTTCAGGCCAAAAAAGCCCGGAAAATGGGAGCAATCATTTACACCGTGGGTGTTTTTATGTATAGCAAACAACAGGTACTTCAGACCCAGTAACCAAGTGCAGTGCCCCTGAGTATCCTAGATGGTAAAGCCCTCTTTACAATACCAAGAGGGTAGGATGCTCACCTACCCAAAGGTTAAATTTAAGTAAGCAAACCCCTTACACTGAATGGGCCAGAGAGTTTCCCATTCCTTAAGGCTGGGCTCTAAATGAAAGCCAGCGAGTGCACTAATATCACCACAGCTCCAGGGCAACAGTTCCTGTCACAAGTCTGGGAACCTGTTATGTCACAATTCTAGTTCCTCACACTGAGGTTCGAGCCAATTATTTTTCTCCTATCACAGTTGGTGAATATTGCAGGCGACCCAAATCACTGTTTTGGGGCCAATGAAGGGTTCGCTGCTCTGGAGAAAGTTATTGACCCAGTGAGTATGTGGGGCATGGAAGACTGTGGAAACACCGTCTGCATTCCCTGAGGCCTACTATACAGTCCATCTCTCGCTCTTTCTCTCTCTCTCCCCCTCAGCTTACGTCAAATTCCTGTACTGAAATACTGTCCGTGCAGCCTACGTTCGTGTGTGCTAAAGGTAAGGACAGAGACAGATAGGTCCTGGGCAGATGGCAGAGCTCAGAAATACAAGCACGTGTGTGTGTGTGTGTGTGTGTGTGTGTGTGTGTGTGTGTGTGTATGTGTGTGTGTGTTGTAATGTGCACAGGTGCGTGCATGTGTGAGGCGTGCACTGAACACACAGCCTGCGTGTTGTATCTCCATGGTGTGGGTGGAAGATGTGACCTGTGTTTTTTGACAACTATTATTGATAATCCACTTGACAAAGTCTAAAATTACCTAGAAAGCAAACCTCTTAGAGTGACTGTGAGCAAGTGAGCAAGTTTCTAGACTGGCTTCATTGAAGGGGGAAAACCCACTCTAAATACAGGCGGCCTAAGCCAATGACTGGAGGTCCCACTCTGAGTAGACAAAAAGAAAAGCCGTCTGCCAGCATCCATCTCTCTTTCTCCTCATGGCTATGGAATAAGATAAGCAAAAACCTCAAGCTTCTGACAAAATGACTTCTCCCAGTCCATGACGGACTGAACTCTTAAAACTGCCAACTGAAATAAGCCCTTCCTTTGAGTTTATTTTGTCTGGCAGCATCAAGAAAAAGTAATACAGAAAACTGGTATCAGGAATAAGACTGTTATAGAATCGTGTCATTCTTGAGCCTTTGAAGATCGTTGGTAGGAAAGAAAATGAGCCAAGGTTTGGAACTCTGAGACAGAAAAGCTGAAAATGCTCTGAGCAGAGCTTAAGGGGTTGTTGAAAGGACTTTCGGCACCAGGATGAAAGGGCTTAAAAGGAGAGTATAGGGGGTTAGATGAGTGTGGCTAGGCGGCATGAGGGAAGGTGTCCAGGCGGGCCCTTGCCTGGGCACCTCTGCCCCTGAGGGACCACACACACACAGACATGATATAGAATAGAGTTTATTCAGAGTAGGGGATGGGAGTTAGTGGGAGCGAGAGAGAGAGAGAGAGAGAGAGAGAGAGAGAGAGAGAGAGAGAGAGAGAGAGAGAGAGAGAAAGAGAGAGAGAGAGAGAGAGAGAATAGAGAGAGTGAGAGAGTGGAGGCCAGCCATGACCATATGGAGGGGGAAGAGCCCCAGGGGCAGAGAGGTGAGAGAGTGTGGGAGAGCAGAGAGCAAAGAGGGAGAGGAGGAGCAAGTAGCCCCTCTTATAGTGGGCCAGATCTCTGGGGCGGGGCATACCTGGCTATTGCCAGGTAGGTGTGGGGTGGAGCTTAGACAAAACCCCAACAGTTGTTCTAGGGGAAGTTTGGGAAACCAGTGTGTCAAGGGAAATGTTTACAGTGGAGGCCTAGGAGTCCATGGGGAACCTGGGTAGAGGCCACTCAAGGTGTGTTCTGACAGGAACTCTGGCCTTATTGTGCTGGTGTCTCAAGAGCTTGAGTGAAGCTGTGTTCAAACTCCAAGGACTAATCTATTTGACAGCAGAAATCTCAAGACATAAAATAGCACCCAGTGAGTGTCATGGTAATGTCTCAACTATTAACCAGGTCTGCAACAGAGATTCACGGGAGCAAAAAAGAAAAAAATGTGGTATTTGACAAGATGGGGGAGGATTTTAAGGTTGTAAAACAGCTAGTAAAAAGAAAACACCATTGAGAATTGTTTAAAGTCCTTAGCATCCTTTAGCATCTTTAAAGAGAAATCCTCTCAGAACAAGGACAAAAGGAAAGGGACCCTGAGAGCAAGATACCACCAGCACCAGCACCAGCACCAGCACCACCACCACCACCACCACCACCTATAAACTGGTTCACCTTTTGAAATGCAAATTTTTAAAAAGAGCTTGAACTCAGAAGAGATTACCAATTCAAAAAGAACTTTCTAGGGAAGTGTTTTCTCAGATTCAGCAACCAAGACCTATAGATGCCACTACAGCTTTGTCCCAAAGGGAACTCAACTTCATCCCAAGCTGACAGCAGAACTTGACAGTGTCATTCACATGGCACTGGTTTTGTGGACATGCAAGATGCAAGATTGAGGTAACAAGGACTTCTGAGAGGTCCTTAGGCCACCCAATTTGTAGCAGGATCAGAGTACCAGAGAGAAGAGACCCTAATAGGTCTTTGATTGAAGCTTATATCATAATGGAGACCCCAGCACCTTAGAGATGTTAGAACCACGGGACATCCATTGAAGAAAGCTGCAGGAATACGGTGGAGCTACCCAAAGAGAAGCTATGTGTGCTGGAGGAATCAGAGGCTGCCTGCTGAAAGGGTAAGCCCTTTGAACCCAATGTTTCCAGTCAGAGTTGACACAGGCTGGATTTCCATGATGGCCTGTACCCTGGAACTGTGAATCAAAATAACCCCTTCTTTCCTAAGTTGCTTGTTTGAGACACTTTGGTACAGTAATGAGAAAGTAATTAATCCATTTATACACTGTTTGAGGGCGGTCTGTGCCCATGCATTTCTATGCAGAAATGTGTGTGGGTAGGAAATTTGGATTGTGTGTGCATGTGTATGTTGGTGACATAAATGGTACACATGTGTATGAGGAATATATGTGTGCGCATAATATTTTTTATAGTATAAGTATGGAAAATTAAGTTGGAGTAGTTTGTATCAAGTGTATGTCCTCTATGTGCTGCATATGTTTTGTAAGTGGATTTAAAAAAAAGGAGATGACTGCTCCTAGATATGGTGGTGGAGAAAGCACAGTCAGAGGCAGGGACATCTGGGAGAGTCCAGAGCGATCATGACCAGGCTGAGCTGGGCCATCTGAGGGAAGAGGAAAGGGTCAGACCAAGAGCCAGGAAGGCAAAGGGCAGATAAAGGGCCGAGTAACCAAAATGGTTGGATTACATAGGGAAGGGCATCTGGGGGAAGGGCAGCCCAGCCCCTGGGCTGGAGAAGTTTAGAGGAAGGGGCTATGTTAAATAGGCACCTCATTTTTTGTCCTGGGTTTGAGACCTAACAGTAGGTAGAAAAATCTAAATGCAACAGTTCTATGGTAAGGTTTATACGTATGTATGTAATGTGTCTTGGGAGAATATTATGGGAAGGAGGTACATGTGTGGTTTAATATGAGGGACGTGAATATTTATAGTATAGGTGGTGTTTGTGGGCTGCCTGGTAGAGGTGTCTTGTGCGTGGTAAGTGAGCTTTGGTGGATATATGTGAACCATGTGTAAATGTGTGGTATATGTGACATGATAGGACCCTGGGAGGGCTGCGGAGGGAGTGGCTCAAGCAGGCATGGGAGGAGAAAGTCTGATATGTAATTGTGCTTTGTATGTTGGTGTGGGGTTCTGAGGTGTGGAGTATTATGGTGTGGAGGGTAGATAGTGTGTATATACCACATGATGTATTTATATGGCATGTGCTACATGTATGAGTCTTAATGTAGTATGTGGTGTGTAGTATATATTTATGGGATTTGTGACATGCATTTATGTTATCTGGTATATCAGAGTAGTATATGTGATATCTGTGGTATTTTTACAACTGTGAGTATGGAATAAATCATGTGTGTTGCTTTGTGTAGGGCATAGAATATGTCCATTTGTTAGTACGTATGTGATAGTAAAGAACTTGGTGTGTGTGTGTGTCTGTGTTATACATGATATATATGATTAAATATGTAATATTTCTAAAGGGAACATGGTGTTTGGGTGTTTATATTTTATGGTTACATATGCCTTAGGCAGCATACATGCACATGTAGTTTATAATATGTATTATAGTTAGTATGTGTGTGGAACACAGTACATATAATATGTGCATATGATGTATGTGTATCTATGATGGTGCTGGGGGGGGAGGATGAGCATGTATGGAGTGGCTGTGCTTTAGGTATAGTATCATGTACGCATGGAAGGCACACACTGTGATAACATTGGGATGTGCATGCAGTTACTACCTATTTATCTCAAAACAAAAGGTGTCATTATAAGGCTAGGAAGAGTGGGGGATCGTGTCCACAGGTGGAAATGAACCCTTGAGCACAGTGGGCATCTATGTTGCTCCTGGAAACAAGAGGAAACACCTATGCCTGGAAAAGATACCCACAAAGATAGCCTTGCTTACTTCACCGCGGCATTGTCATGGCCAACACCTGACCTCCAGGACCAGAACTGACGAGGACAACCTCCATCTATCACAAGGTCCCTGCATCAGTGTGCCAAAGACACGCACGTTTGGTTCCGAGGGAAGGATGTCTTGCTTTGCCAGTACCTGCATACAGACTTGTCCTGAGTTGCTAGAACTTTGCACTCTACAGGAAGCCCTGAGCCTCTGTCTCCCACTGGGAACAGCTAGGTCTTCCTCTGCCTGCCGGCTCAGGCAGCTAAGTCCTGGCCTCCATAGTTTTCAGTGGGAGCCCAAGGCCCCGGGCTTGAGATGACAGGGCCCTGCTCACATTGAGCTGTGTTCCCCTCAGCATCTATGTGAGGCAAAGTGGCGCCACGTATGTGGGAGCTGCAGTGTGTTCTTCGGTGGACAGAAATAAGTTGGGGCATTAGGTTGGCGGGTGTAGCATCTAGAGGCTGGTAGACATTACAGGCAGATACATATTTGTATCCTAGTCATTGGCTCTAGGCTGCTCCTGCCCCTCCCCATGTCCCCATGTGGAAGACTCCGAAGCCTGCTGTGTTGACGGGTGAAGGGAGGTGTGCTTCTGGGTTAAAGACAAAAGCAAAATCACCCAGGCCTCCGTGTCTAGACAACTGAGACAAAGCCCAGGTAAAACACGAGCTGTCACTCTTCCCTCGCTGGGGCTGAAGCAAGGCGACAAGCGCCTGCAGACATTAGCTTAGCCACTGACCTGTCAAACTGTGGAATACCTTTCAACTGTCCAAGTACTAACCAGGCCTGTCACCCACACAAAAAAAAAAACCCTAAAGAATCAACTAACCTGGGCCCATAGCAGCTCACAGAGATGGAACCGCCAACCAGGGAGCATGTGTGGGACACACCCAGGCATCCCACACATATGTCACAGTTGGGCAGCTGGATCTTTATGTAGGACTCCTAAAGCAGGAGCAGAGACTGTCGGGGACTCTGCTGCCTGCCTTTGGATCCCTTTCCCCTGACTGGACTGCCTTGTCTAGCTACAGCAGGAGAAGGTGAGCCAGGTCTTACTGCAACTTGATATGACACGGCTGGTTGATATTCACGGGAGGCCTCCTCTTTTCTGAAGAGAAATGGAGAAGGAATAGATGGGGCATGGGTGGGGGCTAGAGGAGTGAAGGGATAGGAAAATGCAGTTGGGAAGGGAATTAATTAAAAATAATTGCAAAATCAAAAATTTTAATTGTATCTACTGTGGACTCAGAGGCAACTTCATTAAAGCAGTTTTTCATAGAAGTAAAGGAGGAGGAGAAAGAAGAGGAGGAGGAGGAGGAGGAGGAGGAGGAGGAGGAGGAGGAGGAGGAGGAGGAGGAGGAGGAGGAGGAGGAGGAGGAGGAGACCTGTCACTTCCGGGGAATCCTAAGGCTTCCTGTACCTCCAAATGAAGCAGAATTAGCTGTTGGCTTGAAATCGCACCAAAGTCAACCTGTGTGCTATGGAGTCTGGGGAGGAACCTTGTAAAGAGAGTCCTTAATCAACTACCCTAAGGCACTGAAATGCATGGGGGACAGGAATGAATGAGACCCAGGCCCCTAGGTAGCCGTGCAAGCAAATGAGGACAGGGTGGAGGAGTCCTGCCTGCAGAACCTCCTGTCAGCTGTCCTCTCTGTGTCCTTTCTATATTGGTGTCAGCGTCAGGGAACTGCTCCTCTGATGTTAGAAGACCTTGCTAATCCCCAGAGTGATGGGGAAGATGAGAATGAAGAAGAAGGTGCTGGCCTCTGGCCCTGTGTCTGAGACCGTCCAGCTCCTGGGAGGGACTCTCTAAGGTGCCAGGGACTGGACCTGTTCTCTCTGTCCCAGTCCCAGCTCCTGAGGTCTGTATTTCCACACCATAGATCACAGGGGGAAAATGATATTCTTCATTCTCAATGGTACCACAGGTAGGGAACTAGCCCCTCCCTTGTGCAAAGGAGGCCCTAGCTGTGCTACCGTGCCCGTGTTGATTAAGGAGTGCATGAGATCTCAGAGCAGGAAGGTTTCAGCTGAGCTGGTCTAGCTTGGAACAGGCTGGGACTCTCTTGTGGACTTTGGACTTGTTGGGTCAGGGATCACAGTAAGGCTATGCAAGCCCCCTCCGGCTACATTAGCACAGAAGTGCAGTGACAGCAGATGCGGATTTGCCTCCTCTACAAGTCCCATGGGTGATGGTTCAGACACTGGGGCTGTTTCGTAAAGGCACCTGAGAATTCCATCTTCAGGGCAGCCTTCTGTGAAAGGTGAGACTAGGGAGAACCCTGCTCCCTGCTCTTCCTTGCCCCAACGAGTCCATGTTGTTCTTGCAGACGCCTACCAAGTAAATGTTAACGGACATGAGTTTAACAATACAAACGACGTAAAGCAAGTTATTTGCAGATTCACGTTCAATGACGCCAGAGTCGTTGGTAAGTAGCCCCTTGGTACCTCTGGGGTGCACTATTACCACACGGGACCATTTCCCTAAGTCAGCCAAGCCTCCTGCCTTTGCTGACCATGTTCAACAGGTATGGGGAGCTAAAGGCAGCATAGGCCAAGGAAAAGGACTAAGCAGCCGGCCTAGCCATTCTCCCTTTATACAAGCATGGGGGAAGAATAAACCCTTCAATTCCCAAGGGCTTCTAGAGGCTGGCACGATGCTGGCCTGACCCCTGCAGCATCCATTTAGCCTGTCTTCTTGAGAGCTGAATACCAGGACCTAGAGTCTACAGAGCAGCATCCCCAGACTAAGTCTAGAAGATGCCTAGAAAAGCCTTTCTGGGAAGACCAGAATTACATCACAGAGAGACCAGGGATTGGGAAGTTGGAAGCCAAGCCAGTGGGTATCCAGCTTGGCGCTTGGCTTTTGCCCCAGCTCAGTGACAGGACGTTACTGTCTGTCAAAGAGTGGGAGTAGTCTTCAGTCACAGTCACAGTCACAAAATACTTCTCAGGCTCCCACCAATGCAGGGAAAGAAAAGCTCTCTTCCCTTTCGAGGCTTTTCCTGTTCTGTAAACAAGCATCCGCCCACCCACTTCCTGGGTCTAACCTTGGATACCATTACTTTCATCCTGCCCCTGTACCCAGCCCACCAGCAGGTTGTGATGCCTTCACGTCCAAGCTGGACCTGGAGCCTTCCTAGCCCCTGACAGATCTATAACACTGGCAGGGAAGCCCAAGTTTCTACCCACAATTCCTCGCTCACTCACTCCCTTGGCAAGCTTGGCACCTCGCCAGGTGCCTCCTTCACTTCCCACAGAGCCCCCAACCCTCAGATCACACCCTGACCAGTCCTAGCCCAAATAGCAGCAACCCACCCAGAATCTATTTCAGTGGATTTGGCACACCAAACACAAGTACCCAGAAGTGTGCCTGGTCCTGAAGCACCCACGGCCTACTCTCAGTAAGTCTCGACCCACCGAGTCCAGTTCCCCACCACTATCATCACTGAGCACCTTTAAATTCCAGGCAAGGCATCATTTCATGTGTAAATACTTCTGCTTCCTTAAATATGACGTCATCCTTCTAAAAGAAGGGGCGAGTCACCTGAGCACCTGTCTCTCCTGCAACATGCCCACTGCTCTCTCTGCTCAAAGCACTCTGCACTCTGACTTTTATGTCCTGTGTTTCTAGTTTGGCTCTCACCCCTAACAAATGCAGCCTAGGATGCAAGAGCCCTCCCTACATGTGCCTGCTGAGAGCTGTTCAGTGCTGGGCAGGTGTCCTCTAACAAAAACAAGAGGCAGGGGGCAGAAGGCAGTCCTCAACCAGGGTCAGTTCTCAGCCAGGGCTGACAGTGGAAAAAGGACATCCATATTGATAATCTTGTGTCATTTTCTTTTAGATGAGAGTCCCAGTGGTGTGAATGAACACAGTATAACTTGTCCTGGACCAAAAATTAAAAATACTGGAGAGTAAGTGCTCCTTGCTGGGGGCCTTAGAGTCCAATGGTCAGTGTTTATCAGAGTGAGGAAGTGCCTTTGCCTGGATGCCTTAATGGGGAGCTTATGGTTTGTCTGCCAGCTCGTGGAAAATCTGGGGTGTCCCTTCTGCTATAGAGCACCTGTCTTCCACCTGTGGGTTCCATTTCCTTTCTATATGCCCCTGGTAGTGACCCTGGTGGTATTCAGGAATACATAGTGCCCAGGCTCTGCTGAGGACAGGATGCAGAAGACAATGGGTTCGAGGGTTCAAACCTGCATTTGAGCACCTTCCTGGTTCTTTAGCTGCTGGCCACTAGGACCATGTGACAGGCAGGCCTCTTATGGCAGCCTGGTACGCAACTGTCACCATCACTGCAGAGGTTGACGCTTTATGCTTTGGGGGGGGGTAGTTTCTCTGCCTACCTGTCCACTCTCGGGGAGTCCCTGTGCTAGGATTTCAGCATCATTACACTGGTGATTGATGTGTGCAAACAGTTTGAGCAAACTGAATGGGAACAGGACTCTTCCCATCATCCTATCTCTTTTCTGTGCCTTAGGAATGTTATTCTAAAAGTCAGTCTGAACAATGGCATCTCCCTTCATTGGGAACAAAGTCATCATAACCAGTACCAACTGCATGAGTACTAGGGTAAGTTCCCAAAGATAAAGCAGGTCCACATAGAAATCAAAAGATAATCCAAACAAGGTGGTATGGGCGGGGCGGTACCCAAAAGTAGCAGTAGACACTGGTTAGGTAGTCTGCCGCAGTTTCTAGAGGAGCCGCCTGGAACAAGTGTGCGCCTCTCTGCCAGAGATGGTCTAGGACATGAAGGGTATACAGCATCTCCTCTTGGATGTTCCAGGCCTAGGGATCCAGGGTTTCCAACATCAGTAGCCAAAGATGTGCGCCAGTGAATGGGGTCCCCAGAAGCTGAGATGGACCCAAATTTACTCAGGCCTACCCCCACCTACCCTTCTTGATGACACCTGTCATTTGCAGTGTCCCCAGCCTCCAGCTGTGTCCCCTCTCCCTGGCTGCCCCCTCTGTGGGCTTACTAGCTCGAGCAGGACGTCCTCTCCCATTGTGGCAGGGCGAAGCTGTCAGTCATGTATACCAGCTCATGCCAGGGCCCCCGAGGAGAAAAGGGTCGTTCTTCATGTACTGCCTCTCCAGCTGCACGTCAGTCTTCCAAGCACAGGAGAAGGAGCTTTATGTTCACTTGTGACTATTCTTGAATTCTTCTCAAGTTTCAGAGGGAGGAGAAGTGAGCTTCTTGTGCAGAGCTAGGAGACACAGAGATTTCAATGCCTTAGAAGGCAGACCCACACTCCCGGCCCCACCTCTTTAGTAGCTCAGTCACCTGACCCTTTCCCAGAGATCTGGACTAGTAGTATCCTGTGGCCAAGACCACGGTGAGAACCGCCATCCTCAGACCATGGAAGATCTTGGGTTCAGATCTCTTAGATTCTGAGCTTGGAAGAGAGGAAGGGTCGGCTGCCCTCTGAGGACCAGCCTGGGCCACTAACCCCACTGTAGCCTGTGTGTGTCAAGGCAAACTGGGTGAAGATAGTGTGTGTGGAAATAGAAAGCCAGGAGTGGGCACAGGGAAAGAAGCCACTGATGCTATCAGCCACAGGGAGGTACAACCAGAGACACAACCAGTCAGCCACTGAAAAAAGACCCAGACAAAGTCAGCACTACTCCCAACCAGGGATCCCAAGGCAGCGCGGTGTTCAACTGGTCCTGGCTGATGTTCCTGCCAATCGTGCTGGGGACTCTGCTCTTGCTGTGCTGCACTTGGAAGTTTTGCCTAAAGGTAAGCGTCTGCAGCCCACCCCCCACCCTCTTGCCCTGGCACCCACACGCAAGCCGTCCCTCCAAGGGACAGAGTCCTATGCCAGCACTATAATCCAGCCTGCTGGCAAGTTCCCATCTGATCCAAGGCCCCCCACATCATCCAGGGGGGGCACAAACTCTTAGTATTAAATACCCGAACTCTAGGCCTGCCTGGGCTCTAGGAAGCCTCCAGCCTAGCTGGCACAGAAATTCGGTCTGAGACGCTTGGCCTGTAAGCTAAGGTTGGCTCCAGAAAGAGGCCATCCCAGCACCCTTAGACCAGGACATGACTGCAGTCATGGGACGGTCGACTGGCTGGTGCCGTCTTAGCCAGAAGACTTTTTTTCACAACTCTGTGAACCAGGAGGAGGGTCCCCAGAAGAAAAATATCCCGATAACAAAGAACAACTCTATTTCTTTCTTGACTCTCTTAGGTAACACTGAAAGCTTGCTAATACTTCCCAGGCCACACTAGAATGCACCCCCACACCACAGAGGCGTGTCCCCCTTTTCAGCTGGTGAATGCACAGAGAAAGAGAGGTTGGCTTTGAGGCCATAGACTAAGCAGGTGTCCCCAAAGCACTCTTCATGGTGAGGAACTGGACCCAACACTCCCGTGAGTGACTGTCACGCCAGCCACATACATCTTTCCCGTCTGTCTCCACCCACGGTTCACTGCATCCCTAGGAAGCTGAGCCATGCCCACAGAAAAGAGCCCAGGTTCAACCGGGAGACGATTGCCAAGGTGTTTTCGACCTCTACTTCGTCCTGGACAAGTAAGTTACCTTCCTGAGCTGTCCCTAGATATTCCTTGGGCATCAGTGGTTGGTCATACTTTGCAGACAGGTGTCACGTCCACCCTCGCTGGCAAGGAATGACTCAACACAGGAAGATCTTCTTCAAGCAGTTTACTCAGGACCCTTGTACTTCTTCTCCTTCTTCTCCTTCTTCTGACCCCGAGAGAATCAGCCCAGCCCTTAAATACTAATAGCCAGGCAATCAGGCTTAGCCACATGGGCATTGCTGATAGGTTGTATCCACGTGGAAGGAGCAAGACTCAACAGGCTCCACCCAAATAAGGACTTGTTAACAGTTAATGACAGTTAAGGACAGTTAACTGGCAAGCAGCTCCCTACAGACAGGCAAGGTCATTGTAATCAGACCTCAGGAAGTAGGCGGCCTTCAAGGACTTATTGAATGCAAGGAGACCAACAGGCCTCCTGGATGGCTCTGTCCTCATTACCTAGACTTTGATCTGGTCATCATGACCCTCAGGCCTATGGACTGCTAGGAAGTACCTTTTAACTCCTGCCAACTACCCACAGACGGACTCTACAGAGGTCACCCCTGACCCTGTGGGCACTCTCCCAGCCTTGCTGTCCAGAGTAGCCTTTGTTTACGGCCACAAGGGTGAAGCTTCTTTCTCCCAACTCGAACCCTGTGAAGATCCTGTTTTCCCCCCAGTGTGGTAGGCAAGCTGAAATGGCTTTTAGACCCCTCTTAGCTGTCAAGGGAGGGAATGGGAACTGGGACATGAACCTCAGAGGGCCTCAGAGCTTCTGTCACTGTCCCATCTAAGTATCCAAAGTTCTTGGCATACAGAAATTTGTAGTGTGCTCTAAATTTCTATAAACTGGAAATCACATTTGCCCTGATCTCCTGACTTTAGCCATTTGGCTTGTCTGTATTTTTCTCTTATTTTCATGCATGTATGACATGTATTTTTATCATTTCATTACTAGTTATCCCCCTATTAATTCCCTTCTCCGTTAATCTCCCTTCCCACATCTATGTCTGTTTGCTTCATAATGACTCCGTGAGTCCTTGAGACCTCACAGTCCCAGTAGATGAAACTGTTTAGCTACCTTCTGTTCACTACTGGCCCTGATGAAAGTCACCTCTCCTCATGCTTTACCATGGTCTGCAGCAGTAACAAGGCAGCAGGTTGCTTAAAAAAAAACTGATGAAAGACTGGAAGACTAGGGAGGCTAACACTACCCTCCCTGCCTGCCTGACAAAGCTGTGTCACACCTTAACATATATCTCCTTTGTCTTCAGATCTGGCAGTGTGGGAGGCAACTGGATCCACATTTACTCCTTTGTAGAGGGTTTGGTGAAGAAATTCACAAAGTATGGCTTCTTCTGACTGTAGTCTCCTCTGGGCTTCAAGGGAGTATCCCTCTGACAGAGAGAGAGAAAGCATAGACCCAGGCTGATGTGCTAACAGTTGGGGGCACAGTGTGGTGATAGACACTTAGTACAGGATGTTCAGGCCAGAGGAGTGGATTGGGGAGCTTGCTGGGGAAAGACAAAGAAAAAGGCAAAACCTCTCAGAGAAAAGTTTCAGGGTCTTAGAGAAACCATGATGTGACCTGAGTCCTCAAGGTGAGAAACTGAATGGGGTCAGGTGTAATTAAAAACCACAGTTCTTATCAGATACAACTTAAGAGAGGCATCCATGGCTCACAGGTTCAGAGGGTTTCAGTCCATCCTTCACAGGCATGGCAAGAGAGGCCTGTAGCCAAGGCTATTCAAACCATGATACACCAAGAAGAAAGTAAACAGTAGGGACAGGGGCCGGGCTACAACTATTAATGGTCTGCCCTTGATCTTCTTCAAGCATCTAGCACCATCTAAATATTCAACAGCTACGCAAAAGAGTGTCACCAGATGGAGAACAAAGGTTCAACATGAGATTGTGAGGGATGTTTCCAATTCAAACTATAGCAGTTAACTTCTGTAAATGAGTGATCCCCTAGACTGGGGAGTCAAGATAACGCAGGAAAGGCTAGAAGAGGAGGACCATGGGTGGGTTGGGGACAAAGTCATAGTAGACCTCATGCTAAGCCAAGGGGATCTGATTTCCTACTCTAAGTCATAGTGAGACAGGAAGGGGAGGTATGTATGTGAAGGGCTTCTCAGAGAGAGACAGAGACAGAGACAGAGAGAAACAGAGACAGAGACAGAGAGAAACAGAGACAGAGAGAGAGAGAGAGAGAGAGAGAGAGAGAGAGATGTTACAGACTGTGGGTCTGCTTAGGGATATCCAGGGTCCTCTGGTCCAGGAAGGCACAGGTCCGGCTAAGATGACAGACAGAACAAACCAGTACACACAGAGGTGGTTTGAACTGAATGTATTTTGGAGCTATAAGGCAAGGATTTTTATACAGGAAGAGTTGGTATTACCATTTCAAAAGATGTAGCCAGTGGGGCAGGCACAATTATCAAAGCCATTTGGTACAAGGAAATGCAACATCAGGAACAAAGTTTCTCAAGAAACAGATACAGAGAATCAATTTACAGATGCCATCAAACTTCCTGATTAGAATACAAAGTCACTCATAGTTTACATAAACCTTCAAAGAGTTTGAAGTTTCTTATACTACCTGGATCTTAACAAGTTCTTGTGAGAAATCCTTATCTAACATTTAGCCTTCTATCTTGTGAAAACAAAACTTCCTGAGTAAATCAATGCTTTCAGTACCAGAGTGCTGGAGCCATCCTCATATACATACGTGCAACCATAAAAACCTGCTCATAGTTGGAAGGTAGTAATTATGTAAACAACTATGAGGCAAGGCACTGAAATTCTAAAATGGGGTTTGGCAGTCAGTGAGTTGACTTCAAAGACTGGATTATCAGCCAGGCCTTAGGAATCCTGGTGAGAAGAGAAAAGGAGGAAGTCAGGGCAGACTGCTACTTGGGAACTAAGGCCTCATTTTAAATAGCCAGAAAGTAAGAGAGTACAGTAAATTGCCAGGTGAGATTATCAGCTTCCACAGCTTCCAGAGAGTTCCGTTCTTCCCAGGAGGCATTTCTTTTCCGCCTCTGTCTGTAAAATATCATTTTTACAGACATCACTGGGCCACCGCGGCAGAGAGAGAGAGAGAATAATCTTGAGTTGGAATGTGAAGAAAGGTTTCTGTGATGATTTGTATATGCTTGGCCCAGGGAGTGGCACTATTAGGAGATGTGGCCTTGTTGGAGTAGGTGTGTCACTGTGGGTGTAGGCTTGAGACCCTCACCCTAGCTGCCTGGAAGTTAGTCTTCCACCAGCAGCCTTCAGATGAAGATGTAGAACTCTCAGCTCCTCCTGCATCATGCCTGCCTAGATGCTGCCATGCTCCAACCTTGATGATAATGGACTGAAACTCTGAACTTGTAAGCCAGCCCCAGTTAAATGTTGTCCTTATAAGAGTTTCCTTGGTCATGGTGTCTGTTCACAGCAGTCAAACCCCAACAGTAGCTACAGATGCAAAGAATTTGATATCAGGGTCCAGGGATGAGGACGCCCCCACTGGAGAGTGTGGGAGCCTCTTTGCCTATTCAGATGTAAGCACGTGTGTGTGTGTGTGTGTGTGTGTGTGTGTGTGTGTGCACGCGCGCGCGCGTGTGTATGTGTGTGTGTATATATATATATATATATATATATATATATATATATATATATGAAAAAGGAAAAGGGTCAGAGGGTGGGGAATAGAAGAGAGATGAAGTATGGGAAGAATCAGGGTTGTCCTGACACTCTTCTGTGGACCTGTGGGTCCATGTGTTTATCCATGGGCTTTAGAATCCTTTGACAAATTGGCCTTAAGTCCTTTCCTCTGAATGTCCTCCATGAATCAGAGATGGGGTGGGGGCAGGGACTTGGTGCTTGCCTGCTCCCTGGCAGGCTGATCTTGTATGTTGGCTTCTCAGTGGTTTTGCTTTGTCTCCAGCCCTAACCTGCGGCTCTCCATCATAACCTACTCGACAGAGGCTGAGGTCATCCTGCCACTCACCTCGGACAGGTAGGCAGGTATTCCTCTGAATCCTGAAGATAGCCTAGTGTCCAGGGATCTTGAGGAAACAGAGGACTTGTAGAGACCTCTGGCATCTCTTAGCATTGCCCTTACTAGGGAGCTCATGTACCCAAATTGATCCCCAGCCTTAGTTTACTAGCAGCCTTGAGCCTGTACTTAAGCAGAATGGACCTGATGCTTCTAGAAGCTCTCCACTCCTGAATCTTACCTATGTCCTGTCTAGAATAACAGATGGGACACAGGTGAGCTATGTATGTTAGTACCTTTAGAATAATGGCCTGTGCATAGTCTTCTATGAACAAGTTGTTCTCTGCTTGGAAAAGTGGAGCAGGGAAACGGCTGGGAAATCCCAAGGGAAGTAGCAGAGTATGGGGGCGGGGCACATCGGGCCTTGTGATCATAAGTAAGGAAGCTTCACCACGGGTCATGAGTCACCTTTACTGAGTCACAATACAGGAAGGTATGGGAACAGGTAGCCATAAAGAGATAGCTCAGAACTACTATGCCAAGAATCTCAGAGGTATGAAGCTGGGGATTTTGACTGAGAGGGAGGGAAGGTCAACTTTGGGTGCTCTTCCAGAGATTCCATCCAGAGTTAGAGAAATGGAAAGAAGAGTGGGACATCTAGGATTGGGGTGTCTGAGTGTATGAAAAACCTCTGTCCTCTGTCCTAGAGAAATAGCAGGAGCAGAGAGTTAAGGGAGACCAGTCAGCCTCAGAGAGGAGACTAGAGTCTCTAAATTTATGGACATAAATAGCACCCCAGGTCCATCTGGGGGGTAGGGCAGGAAGAGACTGGCTCTCCAGAGTCCAGGTAAGGCCTGGCTTAGTGTAAACTCGTGGCTTGGTTTTGGAGAGACTTGATTAGATTCGAGTGGCAGAGAGAATTCCTGAGGGTGAATCTGGCAGGGAGTTCAGCAGAGCTGCAGAGCATAGGAGAGGCTCAGCAGGGCAAGGGGTTGTCCTGGGCTGAGGGGAGGAATTGAGTCTGGGCTGGGGTGGAGGGTTGAGATAGACACTGTAGAAGATGGTTGGCTAGGCCAATCAGAAGGATAGATTCTAGGGCCAGAGAGAGGGGTAGATGCTGAGATGGGAGAAGGCTATGGGCAGGGCAGAGAGAAAGAGGTAGGCTGTACATAGGGTGAGCTGGACTGGGCTGTGCTGGCCAACGGAGGAGGGCAGAACTGGAGTGAGAAATCCCTGGTTTGACCCCCGCTGGGCATGCTGAACATTATCATGTCATCTTTTAGTGATGTATACCTGGGCCAGGCATGCATAGGGCCCTCAAAGCTCAACTCTGGCATGTCCTCTCTGTTCCCCAACAGGAAGCTGCCTTTGAGTTGATTGTGAATCACCTTGCTATGCCTGCTTAACCTCACATCAGATTATTCTGAACCTCATATACCAACCTATCTTGTCCTAGAATGACCATCAGGCCCCACCCTGCTCCCCTCAGTGTGTTCTGTCTGTTTTAATAACACTGGACAGGCCATATTGCTTCTAGCCTAGAGAGCAACACAGATGCCTTATGGACAGTCCTGAAGGCCTGACTCTCTGTGGAATCCACGGTTGGGCTCATATCTAAGTAGTTTGGCCGTTGCCTTTGGCAGACTAGAGGGAAGGGAGTCAAGCCAGAGCCCTGTGACAGTGGGAATAGGTACTGGTCAGTAACACAGCAGGCTTGCATGGCCCCTTCAGCCCTACCCAGTGAAGAACAGACTGCCCAGAAGGAGAGTGACTTTGGCATTACTTTGCCCATTTAGAATGTGGACACCCCCCTCAGAATCCCTAGTTTAAATGCGTATTCCAAGCTGTTCTCCAAGGAGTTAACAGGCAAAGTTTCTGACCAAATCTCCAAGGTCTGGGTAACCCATAATGTAAATGAATTCAAAGAAAATTGAACCTTCTCCTGGGTCCCATCAGGGTCAGAGAAAGGTCCAACTCAGAAAGGAAAAACGATGCCTCTTATCTGGTGACCTCCCTAAGCCAGGGGTCTGCACAGTGAGCGAGGCCACGGGATGACTGGGGGACATCTTGCTGCTGTCGATAGCCCAATGCCACCTTTCTTTTTTATTCTCTCTAGAAACGAAATCAATAATGGCCTTCTCATTGCTTAAGAACATAGAGCCTCTTGGGCTAACCCATATGCAGAAAGTACTGAAAAAGGTACAGACACCTACAGCAGGCCCTGCCTAGAGGATCTCTGGGGTCATCTCACTGTGTCACCATTGTTATTTTGTTTTTGTATTTGTTTGTTTTCATTTTTTCCACCAGACAAATGAACAGATCCGAAGAACCAACTTGCGAGATGAGCTGTCTGTCCCTTCAGCGAGGCAGAGCCCACAGAGTCCAGTTCCCTGCTGGGTCTATGTGCAGATCTTGGACCTCTTCAAGTCTGACTCTTGAAACCAGTGCTCCTCTCCCTGCACAGTAGGCCCCTCTGAACACAGCACCCCACTCTGTGCTTCTGAGCATGCTTCTGAGCATGCTTCTGAGGCAGCCGGATGCTGCGTGTGGTCACCTGTAGGCTCTGTTCTCACTGGTCCTTGGCCCACAGATATGCTTGCCAACAGAACCAAGAGAGCCCGAGAGCCTAACAGACTGAGAAGCCTGGGCCTGGACGCCAGGGCTCAGTTTTCCTCTGGCTCTCAAGTCTTCTCTCTATCTCTTACTTTTTTTGGTCAGCTTCCTAAGCCCATGAATCAACCATGCCCAGTCAAGATCTGTGTCCCTGTGGATTACAGGCCTTTAGTACATGTCTAGAATATGTAGAATCCAGTGGGGAAATTTGATGAGATGTCATTGGGTGTCCTGCCTAAGGCTTTCTGAAGTGTGGTCTTTCAGTGAGCAAGAAGGTAGATTATATTAACTAGATGCCTAGTTAATATAATGAGAGTTATATGTTATTATGCTGAGTGTCATCACATGACGTTCACACGCTGAATTCCTAACATCTAAGCCTATCTTCCCAAGGCTGCTTATCTGTATGGTTATATCTTAGCTGAAGTTCAGGTCTAGTCTTTAACAGATGTCTCTGATTTGAGGGTTAGGATCCTGGAGGAGACTCTCCAGTCACAAGGCAGATCAAGGTGGCATCTCTCCAGATGTGCAGAGCAAAGCATTTGCTCTTGGTCTCTGCTTATATACTTTCCAGTGGGTATCATGGGGTTCTAGGACTGTGTCTGGTTGTCTTAGGTGAGTGATGTCACAGAGTTCTGGTTATCAGGTGCATCCTTGGGTATGGTGGGAATCCTAAGCTATTTTTTACATGTCTAAAAGGCAATTTTATTATGCTCATGACAGGCCTTGACTTTCTGGGCTTCCTGTTCCTACTAACTTGTTCCCAAGGATGTATAAAACGCTAGCCCCAGACTCTACCTGTCTCACTAGGGCATCCTCAGTAAGGAAGGCCTTCCTTGTCCCCTCACCTGCCCAGGGAGAGACTGGGCTTATGGCTCAATAACTAGACTGCCCTTAGGACAGAGGTTCACAGCACAGGGAGGAGAGGAGAGGCAAGGTCTGCTGGTAGGGTTCCAAATATCTGTAGACTACCTAGTAAAGAAAGCCTTCTTTTCACTCTAAGACCAAGGGTAAGGAACAAGCAGCCTTACCACAGAGGACCATGCTGAATCTGCAGCCTCAACCACTAGGCAAGCCCTAGGGTCTTTCCCTCCCAGCCCACCCACTTGTTTCTTCTGTAGGCCACAATGTCAACAGTGTGATTATTGCTCTGACTGACGGGCTATTACTACTGAAGCCATATGTTTGAATTAAGCCAAGCATTAATTCAGGGAGAGAGGAATAAGAGTTAAGAAAAAGGATTTAATTGTTTTTGTTTTGTCATGAGAAATGTCCTTGGTTAATTTTAAGTGGACCTGACATTCACCCGCTAACTTGAGATAAGGTTGGTAAAGAAATTAATAAGATTTTGAAAACAGGTACAGGTGAACCTTACTGGGGGCTCATTCAGAGTGTGAACGAGGACCCTGCTGAATATTGCCACTGCCCTTTGTCGTGGGCAGCTTCTGTGACCTCGCTTTCCCCTAAAAAGAACTCTCCAAAACCTTCCTTGGTCGTTATAGACAGGTCTGAGTCCCTGCCATCCGCTCCTGTAACTTCTCTTTATCCTCCTCTCCCGAGGGACCCATCCCTTGCTGATATGTCATTAAGTTAAGAGAACCCCTGGGGAGAAAGCCAACTTGGAGGAGAAAAGCTGCAGAGAGCAAGCAGTCCTCTTAAAGGAGCTACGAGGGACAAATGGTCACTCTAACTTCAAGATTCATTTCAAGTCAAATGCCTAGAAAAAGCCAGAGCCAAAACAAGGCCCTCCACGTGGCCCGCCACCCTATACCCAGCGATAGGCATGCAGCGTGGCTACTCTCAGCAAAGTCCCTCAGACCTTAACTGGGTCCAGGCAATCATCAGAGATCGTCCTATACTCAGCCTTAAAATAAATGGTAAAAAGCTTTGAGGGCATCTTAGACTCAGGTGCCGATTCTACTGTGATCTCACAAAGTGCTTGACCCCCTGCTTGGCCATTGCAAGCCTCTCTGACCCATCTGCAGGGGATTGGACAATCAAAAAATACTCTCCAGAGCTCAAAGTTGCTGACTTGGGAGGACAGAAGGAAATACTGGCTCTACTCAGCCCTTCATGGTCCCTGGTCTGCCTGTTAACCTCTGGGGAAGAGACATTCACTCTCAAATGAAAGTCCTTATGTGTAGTCCCAATGAGGTTATTGCTCAACAAATGCTCTCCCAGGGCTATCTCCCTGGACAGGACTAGGCAAAAATGGACAGGGGAGACCCATGCAGGTAGAAGTCAGAGACTGCTGCTGAAGCGGCCGGAGAAAAACTGCTCATGGACAGCATGTAAGACCTGGACTCTCCTCCCACCCCTCTCCACAGGTGTGTGTGTTCAACTAGGCATTCTCCTTCCCCCTTGTTAAATCTTAAACAAGAGAAAAAGCAGGTTGCAGAAAAGCAGTTTTTCCATGTTTAGGACACGGTATCAAAAAAAAAAAAATAATAATGGTTAGAAGCTATTTCAAAACTCTCCTGGAAAGGATAAGAAAATGGGAGACGTCCTGTTTTCTCTCTGAAACCTACTGGAGATCTCCTTAGTTCAGGTTAAGATATTTGGATCTTTTGGGACATCAAGTTCCCTCGTTGTCTATTGTACGTCTTTGGTGCACCAAAACTTGTCTATATGTGTGTCAATTCATGTTGTCTATTGTTTTGTTTGGGTGAATGATTGGTTGTTTTTATGTTTTATGTAAAAAAAAAAAAAATGGTAAAAAGGCGTTATCTTGCTGGCAGTCCTGCCAATTCCAGTTTACACAGAGGAGGCTAATTTGAGGAGCCAAAGACAGCTAGAAAAAAAAAGCTGCTTCTTAAAGGGCCAGGAGCCGGACAAGTGGAAATGGTTAATTCTCCTAGAAAAATTTCTATCATGATGATGATTGGGTTCAAAGTGCTTTATTCCCCTGAAGTTACAGCAAGAAAAAAAAATGTATTTGGTTTAAATTTATGAGATTTGTATGATCACTTCATTCTTATTTCTAATTAGTCTTAAAGGTATAAATGTTTTACATATCTTGACTTTAGAGTTATAAATTAATTGGTTATAATTTAAAAGGTATAGTGTTTTTAAGAAAAGGTTAGTTTTAAACTGGTGATTCAGTGTCGGAGCCATCTTAACTAGCTACAAGTGGCATGACGCAACCCAGGAAATACAGGCCTCTAAGATGCTTCTAAATTAGCATGGTGATTTGTGTGAATCTTGGCCTGGAGATTGGATTTATAAGAAATACGATTTAAAATAATGTCTCTTCAATAAGTTACAAAGTCATACATTCAAACACAAGATGATGGACAAACTTTACAATATAAAAATGTGTTTGCTATTAATTTTAAGGAGAAAAGATTGTTTAAAACTGGGTTTTGCTTTCAACAAATTGTAGTTATGCTTTGATATTACAGGTTCCTTTTTTTATTTGACCTCTATACAATAGGGTCTGATTACAGGTTACTCTTTACAGGACCGGTGGGTGTAGGTGTAGGTCTGGCTTAAGAGATAACAAACTCAGATCAGGAGATTTACATTTGAGTTAATACAAAGCTCAGAGCTGCCTCAAAGCTGCTCAAAGCTGCAGAGGCTTGAGAGATGCAGTTTTGTCTTGCAGGCCTCACTTAGAGAGTTTCTGGCCAAAAGAACATTTTTAACAGATTCATACAGATATGGTTTAAAATAAAGTTCACACTTAGATCTGTAAAAGATAATAAGGCTATATAGAAATTATAAAGGCATTAAAATTTGGACTGTCTACTCCATACAAAATTATTATAGGTATAGAGGGTAGTTTTTTGCTTTGCATTCTGATAATTATAAAAACATTCACTTCTAACTTTAAAGGAGCATAAGCTAATTTAAAAAAAAACAATAAAATAATCTCATTAGAAAGTTATTCCTCAAGAAATGACTTGCTCTTAACAATGGGCTTTTAAAGTTTTTAAGAAAATTATTTTCAAAAGGTGTTGAGATAAATATTTTGCCTAAGACACTGCTTTAAGTTTGTCATTTAAGCTTCTGATGTTCTCAAGATAGATACAAAACAAATACTGAGAGACATAACTTGGAGAAAGCTACCATAAGTATTTGTCAACAGTTTATGATATATGCTCACTTCCATTCCTTAACAAAGAGAATATTAACATAAAATCTTTCCAAATAAGGTTTTGACATCCTCCAATAAAGATTTGATATAATAATAAAATGTTACAAAATAAAATCATAAAAATATTTTTTAAAAGACTGTTTTAAGAGCGTGATAAAATGTTTGTTCCTTATTTTAAACAATCAAATTGATTATTATTAATTGTTAATCTATTACATGACAAGCCTTTTTGACAAAATTAATAATTGTAATCTAAAAGATAAATTGTTAAAAATTTGCCTCTATACATATTTTTATATTGTTATAGATTTATACATGCATCCTATAAAAATGCATCTACTATGGGAGTAAAGCTCATATAATTAGATCACATATTTATTCTTTTGAGTGTCCCCTTGCTTCAGCACAGATAATTGAACTGGGTGCTGTAGCTGTTCTTTTAAAATGTTAAAAATCAAAATTTTGATTTTTATATTAATAATATACATATATAGCTCATGGCTTGCAATTGCTTAAAGTTGTTTCTTTTTAATGATACTAATTCTTAACTTTTACAATTATTTATACAAATACAATTCAAAAAATTAATCAAAAATATACAAAAATATACATACATTGACAGCTTTTCAAGCTTTCTAGTTATAACTGTTTTAACATAAGAAACAAAATAAAAAATAAAATTAGTCATTACATATGTTATTTTTAATACTAAATGTTCCAAATCAGATTAAGACAAATATTATAACTGATTATTATAATCAGTCATTTGAGATGTCTTATTAACAATTTGATATTAGTCATATTACTGAGATTCCTCATAATTAGCAAAGACAAAATATTATAGAACAAGCCCATTGAACTTTGCAATATTTCTATAATAAAAGAGGGGAGAATAACATCTCTATATACCATAAAAAATTTTAAATTTTAATGCCAGGGAACTCTAAGTGTAGAGAAGAGGCATGTTTGTGTTCTTTCTACAGGATGCTGAAGGAACATGCTAGCTGCCAGAGTATGCTGATGCTGAGATTTCACCCTGGCTTTCCACCTTGCTCTCCAGCTTTTTGGGGCCCCTCCTGGGTCTTTTGTTTCTTTTGTCATTTGGCCCCTGGGCCTTTAACAGATTAACCAGTTTTGTTAAATCACAGATTGATTCTGCCTTGACAGACATGGAAGTAGCAACCATCGGCCTTCAGTTCTCTACCCTTGCTGCAGGCACAGAGCTTTCTTGGTTCCTAAGCAGTAGAAACGTCAATGCCAGGGAGGGTGACCTCCGGCTCCTAATAGTGGCTGAGGGCCATAAGCTGTGGAGTAGCCAATGACGGGAAATATTGTGGTGCCACGAGCCAGATGCACACCGCCTCTTGGCTGCAGGGTGACTCCATGACGGGATTATTGTGAGTCCGCTACCTGGATGCCCGTCACACCCACCAAGGGCCTGATTAAGCCATTGGAGTGGGATGTGATGCCAGGAGTGGATGCAACTTACATAGCCCAAGGCAGAGGCCCTGCCCTACTAGGATCTAAAAAGGCCTAGTTACTGCGGTGCTGGACGTGGGGGCAAAACCACATAGCCTAAAACAGGCTCTCCACCGACCCTCTTTCCATAGCCACCCCTCAACTTAAGAAAGAAAAAAGGAGATGTGGGAAGCCATTAGAGACCCTCACTTTGGCTGACAGGGCAAAGGCCCTGAGAAAAGCAAACAAGAGCCTCTCCCATGGGTATTGGTTTAGCCATTGTCTCGAGATAACTGCAGAATGATCCTGTCTGCGTCAACTTCGATGACTCCTAGTATCTTCATCAGATAACCTCCTCATCTCCTGCCGTAAATGCCAGGAATACCTCTGCCCCTCTTTGTCCTTGCCTTGGGGTACTCCCCTCCTGGAAGCCTTAAAACCTGGTTACCCCAGAACATTAAACGAGGCTTTGACACAACTCAGATTGGCTTGTCATTCTTGGTGCTTGGCCTCCCTCCTTCTCCCCCCCACTTTTGACCCGCAGGTAGCACCCCTTCGGAACCCTGGAATAACTGACCCGCTGGACGGGTTACATATGTTGACACGATAGAAGAGGTGAGTCCAGTCCACAGGGATCAGCGCTTTGCCTCTGGTGTTTGGGGATTTATTTTCAGTGCCTTTCTTTTCAGGCCAAAAAAGCCCGGAAAATGGGAGCAATCATTTACACCGTGGGTGTTTTTATGTATAGCAAACAACAGGTACTTCAGACCCAGTGACCAAGTGCAGTGCCCCTGAGTATCCTAGATGGTAAAGCCCCCTTTACAATACCAAGAGGGTAGGATGCTCATCTACCCAAAGGTTAAAATTAAGTAAGCAAACCCCTTACACGGAATGGGCCAGAGAGTTTCCCATTCATTAAGGCCGGGCTCTAAATGAAAGCCAGCGAGTGCACTAATATCACCACAGCTCCAGGGCAACAGTTCCTGTCACAAGTCTGGGAACCTGTTATGTCACAATTCTAGTTCCTCACACTGAGGTTCGAGCCAATTATTTTTCTCCTATCACAGTTGGTGATAATTGCAGACGACCCAAATCAGTTTTGGGGTCGATGAAGTGTTCGCTGCTCTGGAGAAAGTTATTGACCCAGTGAGTATGTGGGGCATGGAAGACTGTGGAAACACCGTCTGCATTCCCTGAGGCCTACTATACAGCCCATCTCTCTCTCTCTCTCTCTCTCTCTCTCTCTCTCTCTCCCCCTCAACTTACGACAAATTCCTGTACTGAAATACTGTCCGTGCAGCCTACCTTCGTGTGTGCTAAAGGTAAGGACAGAGACAGATAGGTCCTGGGCAGATGGCAGAGCTCAGAAATACAAGCACGTGTGTGTGTGTGTGTGTGTGTGTGTGTGTGTGTGGTGTAATGTGCACAAGTGTGTGCATGTGTGAGGCGTGCACTGAACACACAGCCTGTGTGTGGTATCTCCATGGTGTGGGTGGAAGATGTGACCTGTGTTTTTTGACAACTAATATTGATAATCCACTTGACAAAGTCTAAAATTACCTAGAAAGCAAACCTCTTAGAGTGACCGTGAGCAAGTGAGCAAGTTTCTAAACTGGCTTCATTGAAGGGGGAAAACCCACTCTAAATACAGGTGGCCTAAGCCAATGACTGGAGGTCCCACTCTGAGTAGACAAAAAGAAAAGCCGTCTGCCAGCATCCATCTCTCTTTCTCCTCATGGCTATGGAATAAGATAAGCAAAAACCTCAAGCTTCTGACAAAATGACTTCTCCCAGTCCATGACGGACTGAACTCTTAAAACTGCCAACTGAAATAAGCCCTTCCTTTGAGTTTATTTTGTCTGGCAGCATCAAGAAAAAGTAATACAGAAAACTGGTATCAGGAATAAGACTGTTATAGAATCGTGTCATTCTTGAGCCTTTGAAGATCGTTGGTAGGAAAGAAAATGAGCCAAGGTTTGGAACTTTGAGACAGAAAAGCTGAAAATGCTCTGAGCAGAGCTTAAGGGGTTGTTGAAAGGACTTTCAGCACCAGGATGAAAGGGCTTAAAAGGAGAGTATAGGGGGTTAGATGAGTGTGGCTAGGCAGCGTGGGGGAAGGTGTCCAGGCGGGCCCTTGCCTGGGCACCTCTGCCCCTGAGGGACCACACACACACAGACATGATATATAATAGAGTTTATTCAGAGTAGGGGATGGGAGTTAGTGGGAGAGAGAGAGAGAGAGAGAGAGAGAGAGAGAGAGAGAGAGAATAGAGAGAGTGAGAGAGTGGAGGCCGGCCATGACCATGTGGAGGGGGGAAGAGCCCCAGGGGCAGAGAGGTGAGAGAGTGTGGGAGAGCAGAGAGCAAAGAGGGAGAGGAGGAGCAAGTAGCCCCTCTTATAGTGGGCCAGATTTCTGGGGCGGGGCATACCTGGCTATTGCCAGGTAGGTGTGGGGTGGAGCTTAGACAAAACCCCAACAGTTGTTCTAGGGGAAGTTTGGGAAACCAGTGTGTCAAGGGAAATGTTTACAGTGGAGGCCTAGGAGTCCATGGGGAACCTGGGTAGAGGCCACTCAAGGTGTGTTCTGACAGGAACTCTGGCCTTATTGTGCTGGTGTCTCAAGAGCTTGAGTGAAGCTGTGTTCAAACTCCAAGGACTAATCTATTTGACAGCAGAAATCTCAAGACATAAAATAGCACCCAGTGAGTGTCATGGTAATGTCTCAACTATTAACCAGGTCTGCAACAGAGATTCACGGGAGCAAAAAAGAAAAAAATGTGGTATTTGACAAGATGGGGGAGGATTTTAAGGTTGTAAAACAGCTAGTAAAAAGAAAACACCATTGAGAATTGTTTAAAGTCCTTAGCATCCTTTAGCATCTTTAAAGAGAAATCCTCTCAGAACAAGGACAAAAGGAAAGGGACCCTGAGAGCAAGATACCACCAGCACCAGCACCACCACCACCACCACCACCACCTATAAACTGGTTCACCTTTTGAAATGCAAATTTTTAAAAAGAGCTTGAACTCAGAAGAGATTACCAATTCAAAAAGAACTTTCTAGGGAAGTGTTTTCTCAGATTCAGCAACCAAGACCTATAGATGCCACTACAGCTTTGTCCCAAAGGGAACTCAACTTCATCCCAAGCTGACAGCAGAACTTGACAGTGTCATTCACATGGCAATGGTTTTGTGGACATGCAAGATGCAAGATTGAGGTAACAAGGACTTCTGAGAGGTCCTTAGGCCACCCAATTTGTAGCAGGATCAGAGTACCAGAGAGAAGAGACCCTAATAGGTCTTTGATTGAAGCTTATATCATAATGGAGACCCCAGCACCTTAGAGATGTTAGAACCACGGGACATCCATTGAAGAAAGCTGCAGGAATACGGTGGAGCTACCCAAAGAGAAGCTATGTGTGCTGGAGGAATCAGAGGCTGCCTGCTGAAAGGGTAAGCCCTTTGAACCCAATGTTTCCAGTCAGAGTTGACACAGGCTGGATTTCCATGATGGCCTGTACCCTGGAACTGTGAATCAAAATAACCCCTTCTTTCCTAAGTTGCTTGTTTGAGACACTTTGGTACAGTAATGAGAAAGTAATTAATCCATTTATACACTGTTTGAGGGCGGTCTGTGCCCATGCATTTCTATGCAGAAATGTGTGTGGGTAGGAAATTTGGATTGTGTGTGCATGTGTATGTTGGTGACATAAATGGTACACATGTGTATGAGGAATATATGTGTGCGCATAATATTTTTTATAGTATAAGTATGGAAAATTAAGTTGGAGTAGTTTGTATCAAGTGTATGTCCTCTATGTGCTGCATATGTTTTGTAAGTGGATTTAAAAAAAAGGAGATGACTGCTCCTAGATATGGTGGTGGAGAAAGTACAGTCAGAGGCAGGGACATCTGGGAGAGTCCAGAGCGATCATGACCAGGCTGAGCTGGGCCATCTGAGGGAAGAGGAGAGGGTCAGACCAAGAGCCAGGAAGGCAAAGGGCAGAGAAAGGGCCGAGTAACCAAAATGGTTGGATTACATAGGGAAGGGCATCTGGGGGAAGGGCAGCCCAGCCCCTGGGCTGGAGAAGTTTAGAGGAAGGGGCTATGTTAAATAGGCACCTCATTTTTTGTCCTGGGTTTGAGACCTAACAGTAGGTAGAAAAATCTAAATGCAACAGTTCTATGGTAAGGTTTATACGTATGTATGTAATGTGTCTTGGGAGAATATTATGGGAAGGAGGTACATGTGTGGTTTAATATGAGGGACGTGAATATTTATAGTATAGGTGGTGTTTGTGGGCTGCCTGGTAGAGGTGTCTTGTGCGTGGTAAGTGAGCTTTGGTGGATATATGTGAACCATGTGTAAATGTGTGGTATATGTGACATGATAGGACCCTGGGAGGGCTGCGGAGGGAGTGGCTCAAGCAGGCATGGGAGGAGAAAGTCTGATATGTAATTGTGCTTTGTATGTTGGTGTGGGGTTCTGAGGTGTGGAGTATTATGGTGTGGAGGGTAGATAGTGTGTATATACCACATGATGTATTTATATGGCATGTGCTACATGTATGAGTCTTAATGTAGTATGTGGTGTGTAGTATATATTTATGGGACTTGTGACATGCATTTATGTTATCTGGTATATCAGAGTAGTATATGTGATATCTGTGGTATTTTTACAACTGTGAGTATGGAATAAATCATGTGTGTTGCTTTGTGTAGGGCATAGAATATGTCCATTTGTGAGTACGTATGTGATAGTAAAGAACTTGTGTGTGTGTGTTATACATGATATATGTGATTAAATATGTAGTATTTCTAAAGGGAACATGGTGTTTGGGTGTTTATATTTTATGGTTACATATGCTTTAGGCAGCATACATACACGTGTAGTTTATAATATGTATTATAGTTAGTATGTGTGTGGAACACAGTACATATAATATGTGCATATGATGTATGCGTATCTATGATGGTGCTGGGGGGGGGAGGATGAGCATGTATGGAGTGGCTGTGCTTTAGGTATAGTATCATGTACGCATGGAAGGCACACACTGTGATAACATTGGGATGTGCATGCAGTTACTACCTATTTATCTCAAAACAAAAGGTGTCATTATAAGGCTAGGAAGAGTGGGGGATCGTGTCCACAGGTGGAAATGAACCCTTGAGCACAGTGGGCATCTATGTTGCTCCTGGAAACAAGAGGAAACACCCATGCCTGGAAAAGATACCCACAAAAATAGCCTTGCTTACTTCACTACAGCATTGTCATGGCCAACACCTGACCTCCCGGACCAGAACTGACAAGGACAACCTCCATCTATCACAAGGTCCCTGCATCAGTGTGCCAAAGACACGCACGTTTGGTTCCGAGGGAAGGATGTCTTTCTTTGCCAGTACCTGCATACAGACTTGTCCGGAGTTGCTAGAACTTTGCACTCTACAGGAAGCCCTGAGCCTCTGTCTCCCACTGGGAACAGCTAGGTCTTCCTCTGCCTGCTGGCTCAGGCAGCTAAGTCCTGGCCTCCATAGTTTTCAGTGGGAGCCCAAGGCCCCGGGCTTGAGATGACAGGGCCGTGCTCACATTGAGCTGTGTTCCCCTCAGCATCTATGTGAGGCAAAGTGGCACCACGTATGTGGGAGCTGCAGTGTGTTCTTCGGTGGACAAAAATAAGTTGGGGCATTATGTTGGCGGGTGTAGCATCTAGAGGCTGGTAGACATTACAGGCAGATGCATATTTGCATCCTAGTCATTGGCTCTAGGCTGCTCCTGCCCCTCCCCATGTCCCCATGTGGAAGACTCCGAAGCCTGCTGTGTTGTCGGGTGAAGGGAGGTGTGCTTCTGGGTTAAAGACAAAAGCAAAATCACCCAGGCCTCCGTGTCTAGACAACTGAGACAAAGCCCAGGTAAAACACGAGCTGTCACTCTTCCCTCGCTGGGGCTGAAGCAAGGCGACAAGCGCCTGCAGACATTAGCTTAGCCACTGACCTGTTAAACTGTGGAATACCTGTCAACTGTCCAAGTACTAACCAGGCCTGTCACCCACAAAAAAAAAAAACCCTAAAGAATCAACTAACCTGGGCCCATAGCGGCTCACAGAGATGGAACCGCCAACCAGGGAGCATGTGTGGGGCATAACCTAGGCATCCCACACATATGTCACAGTTGGGCAGCTGGATCTTTATGTGGGACTCCTAAAGCAGGAGCAGGGACTGTCGGGGACTCTGTTGCCTGCCTTTGGATCCCTTTCCCCTGACTGGACTGCCTTGTCTAGCTACAGCAGGAGAAGTTGAGCCAGGTCTTACTGCAACTTGATATGACAGGGCTGGTTGATACTCACGGGAGGCCTCCTCTTTTCTGAAGAGAAATGGAGAAGGAATAGATGGGGCATGGGTGGGGGCTACAGGAGTGAAGGGATAGGAAAATGCAGTTGGGAAGGGAATTAATTAAAAATAATTGCAAAATCAAAAATTTTAATTGTATCTACTGTGAACTCAGAGGCAACTTCATTAAAGCAGTTTTTCATAGTTAGAAGTAAAGGAGGAGGAGAAAGAAGAGGAGGAAGAGGAGGAGGAGGAGAATGAGGAGGAGGAGGAGGAGACCTGTCACTTCCGGGGAATCCTAAGGCTTCCTGTACCTCCAAATGAAGCAGAATTAGCTGTTGGCTTGAAATCGCACCAAAGTCAACCTGTGTGCTATGGAGTCTGGGGAGGAACCTTGTAAAGAGAGTCCTTAATCAACTACCCTAAGGCACTGAAATGCATGGGGGACAGGAATGAATGAGACCCAGGCCCCTAGGTAGCCGTGCAAGCAAATGAGGACAGGGTGGAGGAGTCCTGCCTGCAGAACCTCCTGTCAGCTGTCCTCTCTGTGTCCTTTCTATATTGGTGTCAGCGTCAGGGAACTGCTCCTCTGATGTTAGAAGACCTTGCTAATCCCCAGAGTGATGGGGAAGATGAGAATGAAGAAGAAGGTGCTGGCCTCTGGCCCTGTGTCTGAGACTGTCCAGCTCCTGGGAGGGACTCTCTAAGGTGCCAGGGACTGGACCTGTTCTCTCTGTCCCAGTCCCAGCTCCTGAGGTCTGTATTTCCACACCATAGATCACAGGGGGAAAATGATATTCTTCATTCTCAATGGTACCACAGGTAGGGAACTAGCCCCTCCCTTGTGCAAAGGAGGCCCTAGCTGTGCTACCGTGCCCGTGTTGATTAAGGAGTGCATGAGATCTCAGAGCAGGAAGGTTTCAGCTGAGCTGGTCTAGCTTGGAACAGGCTGGGACTCTCTTGTGGACTTTGGACTTGTTGGGTCAGGGATCACAGTAAGGCTATGCAAGCCCCCTCCGGCTACATTAGCACAGAAGTGCAGTGACAGCAGATGCGGATTTGCCTCCTCTACAAGTCCCATGGGTGATGGTTCAGACACTGGGGCTGTTTCGTAAAGGCACCTGAGAATTCCATCTTCAGGGCAGCCTTCTGTGAAAGGTGAGACTAGGGAGAACCCTGCTCCCTGCTCTTCCTTGCCCCAACGAGTCTATGTTGTTCTTGCAGACGCCTACCAAGTAAATGTTAACGGACATGGGTTTAACAATACAAACGACGTAAAGCAAGTTATTTGCAGATTCACGTTCAATGACGTCAGAGTCGTTGGTAAGTAGCCCCTTGGTACCTCTGGGGTGCACTATTACCACACGGGACCATTTCCCTAAGTCAGCCAAGCCTCCTGCCTTTGCTGACCATGTTCCACAGGTATGGGGAGCTAAAGGCAGCATAGGCCAAGGAAAAGGACTAAGCAGCCGGCCTAGCCATTCTCCCTTTATACAAGCATGGGGGAAGAATAAACCCTTCAGTTCCCAAGGGCTTCTAGAGGCTGGCACGATGCTGGCCTGACCCGTGCAGCATCCATTTAGCCTGTCTTCTTGAGAGCTGAATACCAGGACCTAGAGTCTACAGAGCAGCATCCCCAGACTAAGTCTAGAAGATGCCTAGAAAACCCTTTCTGGGAAGGCCAGAATTACATCACAGAGAGACCAGGGATTGGGAAGTTGGAAGCCAAGCCAGTGGGTATCCAGCTTGGCGCTTGGCATTTGCCCCAGCTCAGTGGACCAGGATGATACTGTCTGTCAAAGAGTGGGAGTAGTCTTCAGTCACAGTCACAAAATACTTCTCAGGCTCCCACCAATGCAGGGAAAGAAAAACTCTCTTCCCTTTCATGGCTTTTCCTGTTCTGTAAACAAGCATCCGCCCACCCACTTCCTGGGTCTAACCTTGGATACCATTACTTTCATCCTGCCCCTGTACCCAGCCCACCAGCAGGTTGTGATGCCTTCAGGTCCAAGTTGGACCTGGAGCCTTCCTAGCCCCTGACAGTTCTATAACACTGGCAGGGAAGCCCAAGTTTCTACCCACAATTCCTCACTCACTCACTCCCTTGGCAAGCTTGGCACCTCGCCAGGTGCCTCCTTCACTTCCCACAGAGCCCCAACCCTCAGATCACACCCTGACCAGTCCTAGCCCAAATAGCAGCAACCCACCCAGAATCTATTTCAGTGGATTTGGCACACCAAACACAAGTACCCAGAAGTGTGCCTGGTCCTGAAGCACCCACGGCCTACTCTCAGTAAGTCTCGACCCACCGAGTCCAGTTCCCCACCACTATCATCACTGAGCACCTTTAAATTCCAGGCAAGGCATCATTTCATGTGTAAATACTTCTGCTTCCTTAAATATGACGTCATCCTTCTAAAAGAAGGGGCGAGTCACCTGAGCACCTGTCTCTCCTGCAACATGCCCACTGCTCTCTCTGCTCAAAGCACTCTGCACTCTGACTTTTATGTCCTGTGTTTCTAGTTTGGCTCTCACCCCTAACAAATGCAGCCTAGGATGCAAGAGGCCTCCCTACAGGTGCCTGCTGAGAGCTGTTCAGTGCTGGGCAGGTGTCCTCTAACAAAAACAAGAGGCAGGGGGCAGAAGGCAGTCCTCAACCAGGGTCAGTTCTCAGCCAGGGCTGACAGTGGAAAAAGGACATCCATATTGATAATCTTGTGTCATTTTCTTTTAGATGAGAGTCCCAGTGGTGTGAATGAACACAGCATAACTTGTCCTGCCAGCTCGTGGAAAATCTGGGGTGTCCCCTCTGCTATAGAGCACCCGTCTTCCACCTGTGGGTTCCATTTCCCTTCCGTATGCCCCTGTTAGTGACCCTGGTGGTATTCAGGAATACATAGTGCCCAGGCTCTGCTGAGGACAGGATGCAGAAGACAATGGGTTCGAGGGTTCAAACCTGCATTTGAGCACCTTCCTGGTTCTTTAGCTGCTGGCCACTAGGACCATATGACATGCAGGCCTCTTATGGCAGCCTGGTCCGCAACTGTCACCATCACTGCAGAGGTTGACGCTTTATGCTTTGGGGGGGGGGGTAGTTTCTCTGCCTAAGTGTCCACTCTCGGGGAGTCCCTGTGCTAGGATTTCAGCATCATTACACTGGTGATTGATGTGTGCAAACAGTTTGAGCAAACTGAATGGGAACAGGACTCTTCCCATCATCCAATCTCTTTTCTGTGCCTTAGGGATGTTATTCTTCAAGTCAGTCTGAACAATGGCATCTCCTTCATTGGGAACAAAGTCATTATAACCAGTACCAACTGCATGAGTACTAGGGTAAGTTCCCAAAGATAAAGCAGGTCCACATAGAAATCAAAAGATAATCCAAACAAGGTGGTGTGGGCGGGGCGGTACCCAAAAGTAGCAGTAGACACTGGTTAGGTAGTCTGCCGCAGTTTCTAGAGGAGCCGCCTGGAACAAGTGTGCGCCTCTCTGCCAGAGATGGTCTAGGACATGAAGGGTATACAGCATCTCCTCTTGGATGTTCCAGGCCTAGGGATCCAGGGTTTCCAACATCAGTAGCCAAAGATGTGCGCCAGTGAATGGGGTCCCCAGAAGCTGAGATGGACCCAAATTTACTCAGGCCTACCCCCACCTACCCTTCTTGATGATACCTGTCATTTGCAGTGTCCCCAGCCTCCAGCTGTGTCCCCTCTCCCTGGCTGCCCCCTCTGTGGGCTTACTAGTGCGAGCAGGATGTCCTCTCCCATTGTGGCAGGGCGAAGCTGTCAGTCATGTATACCAGCTCATGCCAGGGCCCCCGAGGAGAAAAGGGTCGTTCTTCATGTACTGCCTCTCCAGCTGCACGTCAGTCTTCCAAGCCCAGGAGAAGGAGCTTTATGCTCACTTGTGACTATTCTTGAATTCTTCTCAAGTTTCAGAGGGAGGAGAAGTGAGCTTCTTGTGCAGAGCTAGGAGACACAGAGATTTCAATGCCTTAGAAGGCAGACCCACACTCCCGGCCCCACCTCTTTAGTAGCTCAGTCACCTGACCCTTTCCCAGAGATCTGGACTAGTAGTATCCTGTGGCCAAGACCATGGTGAGAACCACCATCCTCAGACCATGGAAGATCTTCGGTTCAGATCTCTTAGATTCTGAGCTTGGAAGAGAGGAAGGGTCGGCTGCCCTCTGAGGACCAGCCTGGGCCACTAACCCCACTGTAGCCTGTGTGTGTCAAGGCAAACTGGGTGAAGATAGTGTGTGTGCAAATAGAAAGCCGGGAGTGGGCACAGGGAAAGAAGCCACTGATGCTATCAGCCACAGGGAGGTACAACCAGAGACACAACCAGTCAGCCACTGAAAAAAGACCCAGACAAAGTCAGCACTACTCCCAACCAGGGATCCCAAGGCAGCAGGGTGTTCAACTGGTCCTGGCTGATGTTCCTGCCAATCGTGCTGGCGACTCTGCTCTTGCTGTGCTGCACTTGGAAGTTTTGCCTAAAGGTAAGCGTCTGCAGCCCACCCCCCACCCTCTTGCCCTGGCACCCACACGCAAGCCGTCCCTCCAAGGGACAGAGTCCTATGCCAGCACTATAATCCAGCCTGCTGGCAAGTTCCCATCTGATCCAAGCCCCCCCCCCCACATCATCCAGAGGAGGCACAAACTCTTAGTATTAAATACCCAAACTCTAGGCCTGCCTGGGCTCTAGGAAGCCTCCAGCCTAGCTGGCACAGAAATTCGGTCTGAGACGCTTGGCCTGTAAGCTAAGGTTGGCTCCAGAAAGAGGCCATCCCAGCACCCTTAGTCCAGGACAATTGTGGATCAGCTACACATCCACAGAGTTCATGTGGGCCAAACCTCATAGCTGTCTGTGTATGTCAGGGCAGGGCCCCTCATGCAGGGCCAGTGGCCCCATATGCACGGTGATGCTTATCAGGCAAGATTAGGAACTCCCTGGGCAGACCTACCATTCCATTCATGCTATACTGGTGGTATGTCAGGTACAGCTCCACACTGGACTGCAAAGGCAGGAGACAAAGCACAGCCTTCTTCCCCCACCATGGACTTCAGTCACTGTTCAGGATGGAGGGTGAAATGCCAGGCATGGAAAGATGGAACTAGGGCTTGGCATAAGCAAAGCAGGATCCAAGATGGCGCTAGCTAAGCATCCTGGGGACAGGGTGGGAAAAGACAGAGGAGCCAGTGAACTAGGATGGAAGGAACCTGGGTGGAGAGCCAGAGAAAGAACAGAATAGTGACCCTGCAGAGAGCGTGCAGCACAGAGCTGTCAGGACCCATCTCCTCCCAGGAACACAGTGAACAGAAAAACCTGGGGACGAAACTAGAGAGAGGGTAAGGAGATATGAGGAGGCTGAAGGACAGAGCTTCTGCCAAGGGAAAGGATGTCCCAGCAACGCCTCAGGTGGGGCTGGAACAGGTGTGCAGGACGTCAGCCATAGGCCTCTCCAGGGACCGGCCCCTTGGTTCAGATCCCTCCTACCAGACAGGCATGTGGCTGCCTTGGGCCAGGTGGAGCCTAAAGGGTGCAGCACCACAGGCACTGGGCACCCCCACCCAGGCATGCACTCCCAGCCCATGTCCCTGCTCCAAGCCAGGGTCCCCTCCGTCTGCAGAGCCCACCCTACCCATTCCAGCCCACCTCTTTCTGTTCACATTCCAGCCTAAGGATCAGTCGCAGCCACCTCCCCCACAGTCAGAGAAGGTGAGTTTGGGAGGTCAGGGATGGAGGGAGGGTGACACTCTACACTGAGAGGTATCATGGAGGCTGAGCCCAGAGGATCTCACTTCTTTAATGGTGAATAGGGTGGGGATAAGGGATGCAGATCAAAGATAATATGGGAATGCTATGGGATTCAAAATAACGTTACCCAGACAACACCACTGCCAGACTCAAAACATTTCCCGACCAGGGCTACGGTAGGTAGCACAGTCAGCACCTTGGCAAACTGTTCCAGCGTATGCAGCTGCCCGTTGATGAACTGGTATCTTTCGATGGATCCTGTAGTACTCTCTGTAGAATGCAGAGGTTAAAAAAAATGGGTTCTTAGTATAGGGACACCATGTGTCAGATCCAGGCTCAGAGACCTTGGGCTTCTTCTACACTTATCTCCATCATCTGCTGGAAGAGCCAAGGGCTTCACTAAGTACAGCCTAGAGAACCCAGGGCTGGGGAAGATCGGGATATCCTAACTGACCCTGAGCTGTGAGGGGTGTCCCCAGGTGAGCACAGGGACCCAGTGAGGAGATGACTGTGCCTTCTTTAGGATGGGGACCAGAAGAGGTCATGAAAGGCTGGGGCAGACAGAGCCTATACCCGGGCCTGTTCTGGGGTAGGAACAGCTTCCCTGTCTGTAGGACAGGGCTGGCTTCAGAGTAGCCTGGAAGTCTGCCTCTGTGAAGGCCAGAGCCGGGTGGAGGAGGCAGTCATCGTATCACCTTCTGGCTGCACAACCTCCAGGCTAGGCTTCTGCCAGCAAGAGTGGCCTCAGGAGAAGTGAGAACACTGAAGCGGATGTTGGCACTTCAGGAAGCTCAGTGTCTACAAACCAAAAGGGCTTTGATTATTCTTCTTAGGATTGAATTCCCCGGTAGGGAGGCCTTCCATCCACTGCACAACCTTAGATGACTGAACCCACACTGCAGATGCTCTGTGAGTGTGCCCTGTCCACACACTGCAACAAGACACAGACCAGTTCATTTCACTTCTAGGATCCAGAAAAACAGAGCCCTCCTCCTGAATCGCCACCTGGTCCTCCTGATCCTGGTCCTGCTCCTTCTCCTGGTTCTGTGCCTGGTCCTGCTCCTGCTCCTGCTCCTTCTCCTGCTCCTGCTCCTGCTTCTCTTCCTGCTCTTACTTCTGCTTCTCCTCCTGCTCCTGCTGCTTCTCCTGCCCCTGCTTCTTCTCCAGCCCCATTACCTGTCAACACAAACCCTACTGTGATCGTTACCTGCTGTGGCTGTGGGAAGAGAGACATGCAGGTAACTGGGAGATGGGCAGGCTGTAACCTCTAGGCTTGGCTGGGGAGGGCAGGCACAGCCAACCATCACAACAAAAGTCTGAGTGTGGGAGGGACACAGAACATGTATTACTTTGTCTGAGGACGCCTGGAACCCTGTCTCTTCCCCGTGGCTGGAGGAGAGGATACACAGAGTGCTCCACAATTGCTTGCCCCCTCTTTTGCAGTGTCCAGTTCTGGACATGGCCACTGTGCCCCCATCTTGCCAGTCTCCAGTTCCCATGTCTTGGACTCAGCCCCAGCAGTGTCTTTGATGCCACCCTTAGTCTGAGAATGAACGAGCCAAGATGTATTGGGTGTATCCCATGCAAAGTCATATACAATAAAAACAGAAAGGACCCGTCCTGAAAACTGGTCAAATGCCAGTGGCCCTGGCCAGCCTAGATCAAGACTTCTTATATACAAGCAAAAGAGCTTATCTATTGACCCCGAGGACCACTGAGTTACAGCATCGAGTTACAGGATAAAGGGAGGTGACCTGGAGCTCTTAAAGAGCATCTCAAGCTTCTTGTGTGGAGTTGAGCCCCAGGAGGCAAACAGCCATTTATCTGAAGCCTCCCTCCTATGAGGTCCAGGCCACCCCAAGAAAGGGGGGAGACCCCATATGTAGCCCCGACAGGGACAGAGCAAAGGGCGAGTGAGCCCCGCTCCCCCTGCCGTCTTCCCCCTGGCTTTGTAGTTTTCCTCCCTGCTCTGTCTCTGTCTGTGGTGAGGCTGTGACTTCCTCCTGAGAGCCCTGCCTGCCTATTCCCTGCCTGTGAGCTACAAAGAGATCAACGAAGGTCTCCTGAAAAGAAAATGGCCACTGCCAACGGCTTGCCCCACCCTCTCCATCAGGCTCACAGAGTCCACAAGGCTGAGACCATGAGGCGTTCTACAGTGAGGCCTGCTTTCTAGCCTCTCCAGTTTCCTCTACTTTAGCCTGGCCCGTAGTTCCTGGCCCTTATTGAGACATGGGCCTCTGGCCTACTTGACTAATATGGCCGAGTTCTGTCCTTTCCCTAGGCCTTCTACCCAGACAGAGCCTTCACAAAACACATCACTCCCCCCTGGAGGCCTCTGCTTGCCACCACACACCCCTCGGGCCTCCCAACATCTCCAAAGGCAGCACCTGAGGCGTATTCCCACTCCAAACACTGTTTTGTCCCCACTTGTCCTGAATTCTCTTTGTACAACAATGACCACTCAAGCCTTTAGACTGGTCTCTCTGGGGAGAGGATGTGTTTTGTGGTCTTGTGTCTGTGTTGACAGAGTTCTAGGTAATTGGACCCAGTGTCCCTGGGGGCAGGGGGCAGGGGGAGCTCCCATGACATGCTGCTGAGTGCTTAGGGTCACATCTGCTTTTCAGGGAGAACTGGACACAAACTACTATCACCCGAACCACCAAATGCCATTGGTTTGGTGCCATCCCAAGACGCAGGTGAGCCAGACAGTGGGAAGCCCTAAGGCACAGAATGGCCACTACTCTCATAGTTTAAATTTTTAAGTTTTGTGGTTTTGCAGTTTAATGTGAGCCATGTATTGTGTGTTGGCTGGGAGTTCCAGGTCCCTTCAGGGAGGCAGTGTGACGTAAGCGAAGTGGAGCCTGAAGTCCCCTGAAAAGCACAAAGTGAAGTGCCAGCTGGGACCTGTAGCTTTCCAAGGCACGAAGTATGCTGTCACTGCTAAACCCACTATAGGGACAAATAAGGTGTAGGCTGGGAACTGGTTAGGTCAGGGACTCAGGAGGGCCTCCCGACCTAAAGCTTCCTCAGGACAGGCAGCCTAGAGCAAACACTAGCCCAGCCCAGCCGGCAAGCTCAGCCAGTTTCTGTATGAAAGCACTCTGAGCAAGGGGGTTGGGGGCCTTGAGCCCAGCCTAGCAGCAAGGAGTCCGGGCAGCACTCAGGGTTCCTGCCCACGCCATCTTCCACTACAGGGCATGTCATGCTTTCTGAAGGCCCCTTCAGGCAGAGCCACAACCAGACCCTCTCTGGCAAGCAACAAAACAACAGGGATAAGTCCCTGGTAGAACTGAGGGTGCCTCTCCTTCCCTCTTAGAAACAGGGGAAGCTGCTTCAAAGTTACTCTTCCTGGTTGGGAGTGGCGCGCGCACATTGGCACACACACATGCACACGCATAAATGCACACACGCGTACATACATACACATACATACACACATATATGCACACACAGACACACAGACATACACACATATACACATATACATACATACTTACACACACATATAGATACACACATACAGACACATACACACACATACACATGCACAGACACGTACATACAAATACACACACATACACACGCATACATGCGTACATACATACACACACATACACACATATATGCACACACAGACACACAGACATACACACATATACACATATACATACATACATACACACACATACAGACACATACACATACACATGCACAGACACATACATACAAACACACACATATACATACACACAAACACACACAAATATAAACACACACACACACACACACACAGACTTGAAAGGGTCTCAGAAAGCTAATAAACCTCCATAGGGATGGCCCGGCCTTGAGTTTAGAGACCCTGCTTCCTAGAACCTCGTCTAGCTACTTGTTTGTTCCAGTGAATTCACATGTTTTTGTACTTCAACAAATCATAACCCAGGAAACTCTTCAGAAGTTTTAGGTCAAGCACAAACCTGGGCATTTTTTATAGTAGACGTAGTGGTTTTGCTTCCCCCTGCTGGAGCTGCTTGGAGCCTGGCTCTCATTTTATCCTCACAAATGCCTCAGAAAAACTATAACTCAGATTTGAGAATGAGAGACATAGAAAGGTTCTTTAACAATCTCTCTCCCTGACTTCCACCCCTACCCCACCAATAAAACAAAAAACAAAACAAAACAAAAAACCAAAAAAAGTAGTCAGGAAGCCATTGAAAAGAACTCTTAAAGATTGCTATAGGGATTCTGAAATGTGGCTCTTTGCAGCCGATGTCTTTTGGCAGGGGTTGGGTCTGGGAAGAAATCAGATATCTTTTTTTTTTTTTAAGATATTTTCCATTTCAAATGTTATCTCCTTTCCTCATTTCCCCTCTGAAAGCCCCTATCCCACCACCCCCGACTCTGACTCACTCAGCCCACTATTGCCAGGAGGACAGCCCTGGGAACACACCTAGAGTTGACACAGACAAACCTCACTGGGCAATACTGGCACAAGAGCTATCCTGGGGCAGGCTGGACTTGGGATATGTTTTTAGCCTGCCCTTGAGGCAGATTTTGAAGCTCTGGAGCACTGAGAGTCCTGATCCCCTGATGGAAGTCCCTAACTCTCCAGGGGTTCCCTTTAACAGTTGATGCTCTCTCTGTGTCTGGGTTCCTGTCTCAGGAGGCTGAAGGGTAAGGCTGGCCAGATCCTCCTGTGGTAAACAGCTCCCGGCCTGCAGCCAAGGGGCAGCCATACATACCACTCTTCATTTCTCTGCCAGGCACTAAGAGGCCTAGTCTGATCATTGCTGTCATTTGCGGGGAAATGACACCAGAAGTACTGAAGGAATCTAAGGATGAGGTGAGTCTGGCCCATCCCCTCCCCAAGCACTTTGTACATCGTGAGTCTTTAATCAATACCTCCTTTCTCTTAGGCTGATAAAGCTCGGAGCATGGGGCCCTATGTTTACTGTGTGGGTCTAGAGGACTCCGAGAGACAAAAGGTAACTTGGCCCAGATAAGCAGGGACCCTCTGAAGCCTAGCCCTAGGGGAACTTTGCTCAGACCTTGGCCTCCCAGGCTTTTGCCTGGACTCAGGGCCTGGGCGGCCAGGCTAACCTTGTGTGCGCCAGCCTGGTTGGGGGATCGGCTGCCCAGCAGAATGACCGGAACACAGGGGAGGTCACAGCAGCATACACCATCGGCGCTCCCTGGGGGTGCACACGGGCTCCATCTGGTCCACAGACACAATCTGGGGCAAGGCCTCAGGCAGAAGCAGTCAGCTCAACTCTCTCCGCTTCCGGATCCAGATCAGCCTGGGCGGCCGCACCACATCTCCAGGTCCTGCGAGAGGCTAGCAGGGCTTCCGGGCGGCCAGCTGGGAGAAGTCGGTGTGCTCCAGTGAATCCAGCGGGCCCCGGTGGGAGCCTTCGGGTGCCTGCTTCGGGATCTGATCAGCCTGGGCAGCAGCACCCTGTCTACAGGCAGTGCAGGGGGTAGGCTGTGCACCACAGGCCAACGGGGAAGGGGCAGCTTGCACTGATGAGTCCAGCACTGACAAGACAAACTAACACCAGTGAGAACTTGATGGCAAAAGGCAAACGCAGGAACGTCACTAACAGAAATCAAGGCAATATGGTAACATCTGAACCCAATTCTCCTCTACCAGCATGTCCTGGATACCCCATCACACCAGTAAAACAAGATTTGGATTTAAAATCACTGGTCATGATGCTGGTACAGGAACACATGAAGGACATACTTAAAGAAATTCAGGAGAAAATGGAACAAAAGTTAGAAGCCCTTGCAAGGGAAACACAAAAATCATTGAAAGAAATCCAGGAGAATACAAAAGCCAACAAGGAGGAAACGCAAAAAACCACTTAAAGAAATACAGGAGAACTTTGGTCAACAGGCTGAGGTCATGAAAGAGGAAACACAAAAATCTCTTAAAGAATTACAGGAAAGCACAGACAAGCAAGTGAAGGAGCTAAGCAAAACCATCCAGGATCTAAAATCAGAAGTAGAAACAACTAAGAAAACTCAAAGGGAGACAACTTTGGAGATAGAAAGCCTTGGGAAGAAATCAGGGGACAGAGATGCAAATATCAACAACAGAATACAAGAGATAGAAGAAAGAATCTCAGATGCTGAAGATTCCATAGAAACCATGGACTCAACAGTTAAAGAAAATGCAAAATGCAAAAAGCTTGTAACCCAAAATATCCAGGAAATCCAGGACACAATGAGAAGACCAAACCTAAGGATTATAGGCAAGATTTACAACTTAAAGGGCCAGCAAATATCTTCAATAAAATTATGGAAGAAAACTTCCCTAACCTAAAGAGAGAGATGCCCATGAATATACAAGAAGCCTACAGAACTCCAAACAGACTGGACCAGAACAGAAATACTTCCCGTCACATAATAATCAAAACACCAAATGTTTTAAACAAAGAAAGAATATTAAAGGCAGTAAGAGAAAAAGGCCAAGTAACATATAAAGGAAGACCTATCAGAATCACAGCAGACTTTTCACCTGAGACTATGAAGGCCAGAAGGTCCTGGGCAGATCTCATGCAGACTCTAAGAGAACACAAATGCCAACCAAAACTACTATATCCAGCAAAACTCTCAATCACCATAGATGGAGAAACTAAGATATTTCATGACAAAACCAAGTTCACCCAATATCTATCCACAAACCCAGCCCTAAAAAGGATAATAGGAGGACAACACCAATACAAGGAGGGAAACTTCACCCTGGAAAAAGCAAGATAGTAACCTTTCATCAAACCCAAAAGAAGTTAACCAATCAAATTTAAAAAATAACGTCGAACATGATAGGAAGTAACAATCACTATTCCTTAATATCTCTTAACATCAATGGAATTAATGCCCCAATAAAAAGACACAGACTAACTGACTGGATACATAAACAGGACCCTACATTTTGCTGCTTACAGGAAACACACCTCAGGGTCAAAGAGAAACACTACCTTAGAGTAAAAGGCTGGAAGACAATTTTACAAGCAAATGGTCTCAGGAAACAAGCTGGAGTAGCCATTTTAATATCAGATAAAATTGACTTTCAACCCAAAGTCATCAAAAGAGACTCTGAGGGACACTTCTTGCTGGTCAAAGGAAAAATACAACAAGAAGAACTCTCAATCCTGAACATCTATGCTCCAAATGCAAGGGCACCCTCTTTCGTAAAAGAAACTTTATTAAAACTCAAAGCACACATTGTACCTAACACAATAATTGTGGGTGACTTCAACACTGCACTTTCCTCAATGGACCGATCAGGAAAACAGAAACTAAACAGGGACACAATGAAACTAATTGAAGCTTTGGACCAATTAGATTTAACAGATATATATAGAACATTCTATCCTAAAACAAAAGAATATACCTTTTTCTCAGCACCTCATGGTACCTTCTCCAAAATCGACCATATAATTGGTCACAAGACAGACCTCAACAAATATAAGAAGATCGAACTAATCCCATGCCTCCTATCTGATCACTATGGAGTAAAAGTGGTCTTCAATAGCAACAGACACAACAGAAAACCCACATACACGTGGAAACTGAACAATACTCAATGATACCTTGGTCAAGGAAGAAATAAAGAAAGAAATTAAAGACTTTTTAGAACACAATGAAAATGAAAACACAACATACCCAAATCTTTGGGACACAATGAAAGCAGTGCTAAGAGGAAAACTCATAGCCCTGAGTGCCTCCAAAAAGAAAATGGAGAGAGCATACATTACCAGCTTAATGACACACCTGAAAGCCCTAGAACAAAAAGAAGCTATTTCACCCAGGAGGAGTAGAAGGCGGGAAATCATCAAACTTAGGGCCGAAATCAATCAAGTAGAAACAAAGAGAACCATACAAAAAAATCAACAAAACCAGGAGCTGGTTCTTTGAGAAAATCAACAAGATAGATAAACCCTTAGCCAGATTGACCAAAGGGCACAGAGAAAGTATCCAAATTAACAAACTTAGAAATGAAAAGGGAGATATAACAACAGAAACTGAGGAAATCAAAAAAATCATCAGATCCTACTACAAGAGCCTGTACTCAACACAACTGGAGAATCTGGAGGAAATGGACAATTTCCTTGACAGATACCAAATACCAAAATTAAACCAGGACCAACTAGACCATCTAAACAGTCCCATAATGCCTAAAGAAATATAAGGAGTCATAGAAAGTCTTCCAACCAAAAAAAGCACAGGACCAGATGGTTTCAGTGCAGAATTCTACCAGACCTTCAAAGAAGAGTTAACACCAATACTCTTCAAAATATTCCACAAAATAGAAACAGAAGGAACACTACCCAATTCCTTCTATGAAGCCACAGTTACGCTGATACCAAAGCCACACAAAGATCCAACAAAGAAAGAGAACTTCAGACCAATTTCCTTTATGAACATCGATGCAAAAATACTCAATAAAATTCTTGCCAACCGAATCCAAGAACACATCAAAACGATCATCCACCATGATCAAGTAGGCTTTATCCCGGGAATGCAGGGTTGGTTCAATATACGGAAATCCATCAATACAATCCACTACATAAACAAACTCAAAGAACAAAACCACATGGTCATTTCATTGGATGCTGAAAAAGCATTTGACAAAATTCAGCATCCTTTCATGCTTAAAGTCTTGGAGAGAACAGGAATTCAAGGTCCATACCTAAACATAGTAAAAGCAATATACAGCAAACCGGTAGGCAACATCAAACTAAATGGAGAGAAACTTGAAGCAATCCCACTGAAATCAGGGACCAGACAAGGCTGCCCCCTTTCTCCTTATCTTTTCAATATTGTACTTGAGGTACTAGCTCGGGCAATTCGACAACATAAGGAGGTCAAAGGGAAACAAATTGGAAAGGAAGAAGTCAAACTATCATTATTTGCAGACGACATGATAGTCTATCTAAGTGACCCAAAAAACTCCACTAGAGAGCTCCTACAGCTGATAAACAACTTCAGCAAAGTGGCAGGTTATAAAATCAACTCAAGCAAATCAGTGGCCTTCCTATACTCAAAGGATAAGCAGGCTGAGAAAGAAATTAGAGAAATGACCCCCTTCACAATAGCCACAAACAGTATAAAGTATCTTGGGGTGACTCTTACCAAACATGTGAAAGATCTGTATGACAAGAACTTCAAGACTCTGAAGAAGGAAATGGAAGAAGACCACAAAAAATGGGAAAACCTCCCATGCTCATGGATCGGTAGAATCAATATAGTTAAAATGGCCATTTTGCCAAAAGCAATCTACAGATTCAATGCAATACCCATCAAAATCCCAACTCAATTCTTCACAGAGTTAGAAAGAGCAATTATCAAATTCATCTGGAGCAACAAAAAACCCAGGATAGCTAAAACTATTCTCAGCAACAAAAGAAAATCTGGGGGAATCAGTATCCCTGACCTCAAGCAATACTACAGAGCAATAGTGTTAAAAACTGCATGGTATTGGTACAGTGATAGGCAGGAGGATCAATGGAACAGGATTGAAGATCCAGAAATGAACCCACACACCTATGGCCACTTGATCCTCGACAAAGAGGCTGAAAACATCCAATGGAGGTCAGCATGCAGAAGAATGCGAATGGATCCATCCTTGTCTCCTTGTACTAAGCTCAAATCCAAATGGATCAAGGACCTCCACATAAAGCCAGACACTCTGAAGCTAATAGAAAAGAAACTGGGGAAGACCCTTGAGGACATTGGTACAGGGAGAAAGTTTCTGAACAGAACACCAATAGCGTATGCTCTAAGAGCAAGAATTGACAAATGGGACCTCATAAAATTACAAAGTTTCTGTAAGGCAAGGACACCATCAAAAGGACAAATCGGCAACCAACAAATTGGGAAAAGATCTTCACCAATCCTATATCAGATAGAGGGCTAATATCCAATATATATAAAGAACTCAAGAAGTTAGACTCCAGAAAACCGAACAACCCTATTAAAAAATGGGGTACAGGGTTAAACAAAGAATTCTCACCTGAAGAACTTCAGATGGCGGAGAAGCATCTTAAAAAATGCTCAACTTCATTAGTCATTAGGGAAATGCAAATCAAAACAACCCTAAGATTTCATCTTACACCAGTCAGAATGGCCAAGATTAAAAATTCAGGAGACAGCAGGTGCTGGAGAGGGTGTGGAGAAAGAGGACACTCCTCCACTGCTGGTGGGGTTGCAAATTGGTACAACCACTCTGAAAAGCAGCCTGGCGGTTCCTCCAAAAACTGGGCACCTCACTTCCAGAAGATCCTGCTATACAACTCCTGGGCATATACCCAGAGGACTCCCCACCATGTAATAAGGATACATGCTCTACTATGTTCATAGCAGCCCTATTTATAATTGCCAGATGCTGGAAAGAACCCAGGTATCCCTCAACAGAAGAGTGAATGCAAAAAATGTGGTATATCTACACAATGGAGTACTATTCAGCCATTAGAAACAATGAATTCATGAAATTCTTAGGCAAATGGATGGAGCTAGAGAACATCATACTAAGTGAGGTAACCCAGACTCAAAAGGTGAATCATGGTATGCACTCACTAATAAGTGGTTATTAACCTAGAAAACTGGAATACCCAAAACATAATCCACACATCAAATGAGGTACAAGAAGAAAGGAGGAGTGGCCCCTGGTTCTGGAAAGACTCAGTGAAACAGTATTCGACAAAACCAGAACGGGGAAGTCGGAAGGGGTGGGTGGGAGGACAGGGGAAGAGAAGGGGGCTTACGGGACTTTCGGGGAGTGGGGGGATAGAAAAGGGGAAATCATTTGAAATGTAAATAAATTATATCGAATAAAAAAAATAGGAAAACTCTCAGAGGGGTCAGGAGCCTCCTCTGCACTTCTTGTTTTAGCCTTATTTCTAGGGTCTCCCACTTGGAACCATGGGAGTTTTAGGATTGGTCTCTGTGTGTGTGGTGGGTTTGGCAGGCTTATTAAATCAGGACTGATGCAGAAAGGTAATCAGCATGTACAAGGCTCCATTAAGCTACATTGGTATAGACCCTTGGTGACATGGAAGGAGTTGAGCTGTAGAGCCCACCGATGTTGGCCCAGACATAACTGTTGCCTCTCATGGGGCCTTGGAAATCCTGTCTGGGGCCACTATAAACAAGGCAACCAGGGACATACCACCTCTACTTCATGTTTTCCTTGCAGAAAATCAACCAGTGCTCTTAAGAGGATATGGCTTTCACAATGCAAAGAATCTCAAGGAAGTTATTTGTAGATTCAAGTTCAGTGACTCCACGATCGTCAGTAAGTAAGCCCTCTCAGTGCCTCAGAGAAATGTATCTTCCACAGAAATCCTTCCTCTCAACCAGGCAAGCTTCCCACTAACCCATTCCTAGTGGGTACTGGGAAGCAGTACCAAGAGTGTTCACATAGCATAACCAGCTACCACTCTTCTTATGAACATAAGAAAATAATAAAGCCCCAAGCTTCTAGGGATGGCTGGGGAATAGGCATCATTCCTTAGGGAGGCTGGGCTGACAGGGATTTGCCCTCACAGCAGCATTTGCCAAGCTTGTCCTCAGTTTGCCTCCTCTCCTGAGTCTGTGTATGGGACAATAGTTGCCAGAATCAGAGCCTAGACCCCCAGTGTACCCAGAACTCCCCCCTACACACACACACACACACACACACACACACACACACACACACTAGGCATCTGTATACAGAACAACCTAAAATGAAATTTTCTATGGCAACAGGAGTGTTGGGTTTCCTCACTCTGTACCTTACAATATGTCTTCACTCAGCCAGACTCTACTGGGCCTCAACCCACTCTGACTCAGAGCGGCTGCCTTGGTGAGCCAGATGTATCTGCTTTTCTCCATTCTCCAAGTAGAATGCTGGCCCAGTTAGTGCCCCTTTTTGGAGCCCTCCTTCCTACCCCGAATTCCAACCATTCCATAGATGGGAGCAAACCTTTTCTGCCCCTCCAACAGATTTTAATTATAATGTTCATGACCAGATCCAAATAAGGGCTCAACCTTACCTGGATCAGTTCGCTGGCCCTAAGTCCGTGGTCATACTACCTGTGAGTCCCTGAACCATTTCTACCTTAGAGGACAAAGGGAAGGAAAGCACTATATGTGTAAGATGGAATTTTAACTTTGCATTTTATGTTCCAAGGGCTTGGGATGCTAGCATTACTCATTATGATTTCTCTAATAAAAATGATACACACTGCAAAGTAGAGAAATAGAAATGAATCCCATTAAAACATTAGAACTTATGAATGGTAAGTGTTGTTGACACTTTCAAATATGCAACAATAAGTACTAAAATGTGGTTAAAACAACTCCAGTGAGACAGAGAAACTGCTGGTGTGAGAAATGTGTTCCCAGCAGATACTGAGAAGTCAGGAATATAACTGGTGTCTTTCTGTTTAGATCACTGATGGGTATGTAGACTTTGCCATTAATATATCCAGGCATCCAAATCTATAGCTGTCATAGAACATTCTAAACAGGTGAGGAGTCTGTTTGTACCAACATTTAAGAATGACCTAGAAACTTAGTTCTGGCAATAGGGAAATGTTTCCTTGTTGTCCCTGGAAGATAGGCATGGCCATTACTAGAGATAGCAAGAGTCCAGAGTCGTCTCTCAGCCTTCTCACCTAGTCTCAGGGCTGAGGTCAGCAAGGAACTTTCCGGTCTCTCTCATTGGTGGCCAGAGGGCAGCAGGTACAGAGCTGTGGTTCTCAGCTTTGGGGAGGGGAAACTCAGAGGATTTCAGGAAATGGAGGTCATGACATGGAAGTGATTATCCTCCACGAAGCACAGACGGCAGGGCCACCGGGGCTCTCTGAGGCCATGCAGTCCAGTCCACACAGGAGAAAACAACAACCTAAGAAGGTGGGGCGGGACAGGCAGGAAAGCTGGATTCCTTACCAGCAGAGATTGCACCCAGCCCTCTCCTCTGGACCAAGCTTAGGAGGCAAGATAAGAATGTCACGATTATAGTGCCCTTCGCTGGTTTCCACTGAACCTCTCTGCTAGCTTCCCTAGCGTAGTAGGTGGCATCCATACAATATCACCTGCCATTTATCCCAATGTCATCCCTGGCTTCTCTTAATCCAGCCTCCAAAGCCATCAGCAACAACTCTGTGGCCTCCAGTATCTGTACAGCTCCAAAAGAGTCAGAAAGTTTGGAACAAAGAAAGACCTCTCCCTACAGCTGAGCCCACCCACCCTTGCTTGTCCCTCCCTCCTCAGCAACCTTGGCAGATCCGCTGAAACTCATTCCATCCCCTGGCCTCTCCTCACTGGTCTCACTTTAAACATCAGCTCAGAGAGGATGGCCGTGATCCACAGTACACAGGAGTACCAAGAACTGTGTATGACTTTGGAACAGCAGCCATCTTTCATCTGCTTCCACTCATTACCAAGATGTCAGCTCGGCTTGTCATGCATAGCTTGGGGTGGCACAGGTAGATGAGCAAAACAATTGACATTCTTCCCCGTGTCACTTTCTTTAGATAAAATTCCAACTGATAAGAACTCCACTGTCATGTTTTGTCCTGCACCAAAGATAGAGCAGCCTGGACTGTAAGTAGCCATATTTCTTGGCCCTATGAATCCAGAGACAATGTAGTCTTCATAGTGTACAGCATTTGGTTTCCCCTCTGTTGTAGAGCATCTGTTTGTCTGCAGGTGAGCTCTGGATGCTCTACCACCTGGCCTTGTTGGTGATCCCCATGGGATTGCCCAGTGCCCAGGCTCTCCTCAGAGCTGGGAGCAGAGGATGATAAACAAGAGTATTATCAAGACCTGGTGTTCCAGGCCACCTTCCAAAGCTAAGACAACAAACTTTATAAGTCCAGAGAGTCATACAGGGCATGAAGCATCACTCCCTTGTTTATAGCCTACTGCTATAATGACATCAAAGGCCATGAGGGCCCTTCATGTCCTGAGCCATCCACTTGGCCATAATTGCACAAGTTGACTCCTTGTGCTTTGGGCAATAATCTCTCATGGCTCACCTATCCACTCTGAGAGGCCCAAGAGTTAGAAGTCCAGGGTTGTTACCATGAAGAAAGCCCCTATGCAGGTGCTGGTCTCTAAGCTGTTTCTTGTGGTCTACCTTTTTGTGCATTAGAACCATCTTAGTTGAAGTTAGCCTGAACGGAAGAGACTTCCTTGCCCACACCATCCCTGTGAATACTTCTGACTGTGTGAGTATCCCAGAGGGTTCAATAGCCCTAACTAGGGAGAGGCCCTGGGAGGATACAGATTCTCCTGGAAAGTCAAAGATGAGGAGGGGGCTAGGTGAGAGACCCAGGAGTAGCTTATGCCACACAGGCAGTCCATCCTAGTTTCTAGGACAGGAATAAGGGGGTGGGCAGGTGCCAGCCCTGGCAGCAGCTGTGGCCATCACTGCCAACCCTACATGTGGCCTGTGTTTTCAGCCAAGGTGTTTCTAAGTCACAGGGACCTCACAACAGTGCTATCTTCACTCCTTGCTCTAAGCAAGACTGTGACCCTTTGAGGAACGGCCACATGAGCTGAGGCAAGTTTCACACAGTCGAGGTGGGAGGGACGACAAGAAAGGGTCCTATGTCTTGGGAGCAAGCATCAGCCTGGCCTTCTCTCAGAGATTCTGTAGTCCAGCATATTGTCAGCTGAGACCACGGTGACAGCTAAGATCCCAAGAGTGCTGAGGAGCCTAGGCTGTCCTCGCCTGGGTTCAGAGCATGGCCTTGGAGCAAGAGACCTGCTCTCCAACCCTTCTGTGGAACCTTGATGCCAGGTAATTTAGGAGAATGGAGAAGAGGCAGAGAGATGGCATGCACTGGGCATCCAGGAAGGGGGCTTCTTGGTGTTCCACATTAAAGCTAGGGTGTTGCTAAGGGAAGTGTTCTTCTCTCCCACAGATACCAGTGACCACCACTCCTGCCCCTGAAACCTCTACCCTGCCAACAATTCTGACAGCTTCACCAAAAAGCCCTATCCCCAAAACTACTGTCCCCCATATTATACTCCCCCCTCTTCTACCTCCACCCCTGCCTCTGCCTTCACCAGCCATTGTGCGTCTGCCAGCTGAGCCAAGCAAAGAAGTTTTGCTCAGCACTGTGGTCCTGCTCCTGATGCTGATCCCTGTGGTGCTGTGGTGGGTCTGGTGGCTGTGCTGCACACCGGTGAGTGCTCAGTACCCACCCAGGGACAGAAATCTGGGACAACAACACCCACCGGGACACTTGCAGCCTGCTGAGGCAGGTGCTGAGGATTCTCCAGGGGCTTCCTAGGGGTCAAGTGGAGCTCTCCGGCACAGTAGCAGGATGCGAAGTGCTTACCTTTGTTCCCCAGGGACCATTCTCTGTCCTTTCCCACAGATGAGGGTCGTGTGTTGTGACACAGTTACAACAGAACTGTGTTAGTCACTCCTGTACTGCAACAAAATGCGTGAAATAAGCAACTTTGAAAGAAGAAAGTTCTATTTCCCACTCACAGATTTTGAAGGTTTTAGTTCTTAGTGTCCCATCCCTTTGAGCCTGTGGGAAAGCAGCGAATTGTGATGAGACTGTGGGGCAAGGAAGTCCACACCTCATCTCTAGCTCTGAAAGAGGAAGAAGTATTCTAAGACACACTGCTGAGGATTCACTTCCTCCAAAGGGTCCTCCGATGTCCACTCTAGGCTGCAACACCTCCATACAGCACATAGGCTGGGATCAAGACTTTAACACTCAAGGCATCTTGGGAACAGTTTCCAATCCATAACAGTACATCTCATTCTGTCTGTTTCACCCTCTAGCCTGTCAAGGCACTGCCAACACCTGCACCACAACCAAAGGTGAGTCATTCTTTGTATCCTGATAAGGTCACATTTCAGAGATGTGATGACCAATAAAATACGTCATTGTCCGGCCTGTACCCAGGGCCTCCTCCTACCTCAGCAAACACAACGAGGTGAAGGATCTGCAAAGGCTGGGGGTCTCTCAGTATCACCAGATAACGAACATTCCTAGAACCTTCTGATCTAGACCATGGTCAGACAACCAGTATGAACGGCTGCTGTTACTGCTTCAGAGGCTTTCAGGAGACTCCTGAGAATTGTGATTGATACTGAGGCCGCTGAGAGCAGAGCCTTCTGAAATGAGCCCTGCGTCTCATCTCCAAGATAGGGTGTCTCCTGGCTCCTATGGCTGTCTGCATCTCTGTCTCCTGGCAGGGTAGAAGGGTTGGCTGGGATCAGCTTAGGGAATGAGGGATAAGGAGAGTGAAAGAGTCCCAGATGGCCCCGTGCTGTGAGGGATATCCCCAGGGAAACACAGGGACAACACGGGTAAGCACCTGCAGCTCCCATCAGGTAAGGACCAGAAGTTGTAGAGAGGCTGGGGCAGGTGGAGCCTGGGTTTGGGCTCAGATGGGAGCAGCCTCCCTGTCTTGGTTGGACTGTGCTGGCTGCAGAGTGGCCTGGGTGAGGATGTCTATGCAGAAGCCAGAGACAGATGGAAGGGACGGTTACCTGCTAGTGCTGGCCCACTGTGCAGCAACCAGGCCAGACTTCTGCCAGCCAGGCTGATGCAGGAGAGCCAAGGGCTCAGAAGGAGGCTGTTATTACTTTGAGAAGCTCTGTATATGAAAACTGGGGGGAGGGGACACTCTGCTTTTCTCCCTGGGGAAGACCTCCCCATGGTGTGGGATACATCGTTTCTTTCATCTCCAAACCCAAAGGCCCCACAGTGCCAGGTGTTGTGCAGGGTACACAGTGCCCCTGTTCCAGAAGTGGCAGACAAAGCTCAGACAGGTTTTTCTCCCTTCTACCAGCCCCAGAAGGAAGAAAAGACCCGTCCTCCAGGGCCTCCCCCAGCTCCACCACCACCACTACCCCCAGTGAATGCGCCCCCCCATTGTGATCATCTGCTGCTGTAACTGCTGTAATGTGTGTGTGAGAACAGGTATAGAGGTAAGAGCCCTGTGAGGGCTGGGATCCAGGCTGGGCTCGGGGGCCCAAGCACACCTAGGTCTGACAGCAGAGGTCTGGGTGTCAGAGAGAATACACCTCTTGGGACAGGTCTGGATAGATATGTTCACAAGGTAACATCCAATGCCTGTGGAAGAGATACACAGAAGCCCACACTACCTGAACTCTCCAAATAATTGAGTCTCCCTTTGGCACTATGTAGGTGTTAGGGCAGTAGCCACTGAGTGCTCTAATTGGCCAATCCCTGGTCCTCAGAGCCATGGTTCCAGACATTGTTCTTTGGACAGTGTTCCAGCCATGGGAAACAGTGTCTCTGACAGTACCCTGAGAATGTGAGTAAGCCAAGACACGCGAACAACAGAGGCTCATGAAGCCAGAGATGATAAAAACATAAAGGACCAGCCCTGCAAAACCTCTACCCACTGCAAAACTGGTAATAAGCCTGTGTCCCGGGACCTCTTCATACACAAGGAGGGAAAGATCTGGCCTGCACGATTCTGCTTCATGCTGAGATGGGCCAGCCGGAAAGGGGGCTGTCAAAGGCTCTACCAAGCATAGCAAACTCCTTGTGTGCCATCAAGCTCTGGAAAGCTGTCATTAAGCCTGAGGTCCCCTTCTTTCCCCAGAAGATCTACGTCCTTCATGGGGAGGGGGAAACCATCAGAGCAGCACCCTGGGGCCTGGACAGAGAGGACCTATGAGACCAGCACTTAGGAAGAAAGATACCCAGTTTCCATCCCGCTTTGTTCTCTCCCTCAACATTTACTCTCTGAGGGGAACCCGTCCTCCCATTTTGAGAGCCTTAGGTTCCCCATAGTTGTCCAGGCCTGCCTTGTCTTTCCCACACTCGTGGGTGGCCACAGAGAAGTCAATCCACACCTTCCAGAGAGGGAGGATGCCTCTGTCAATTACAGGGCCTAGCCTGAAGGGCCTGGCCCCACCCACTCAGGGCCTTTGACACCTAGCTGTAGAAGCTAGGCATAGGGTGCCCACCATAAGAGCCATGGATCTTTAAGCCTCTCTGCCATCCTCTTCTCTCTGCCCTTCATAAACTGAGAAAAGCCCAAGACATGCAACCTGATGCTAAAGAGCCTCCCAGGTGGCTCTTGGATGTGGTCCTTTGAGAGCCATGGTTGATCACTGGGCCACAAAGACTGGCTGGTAGGCATGATTGACAGTGCTGGGTTACCATCTCTGATATGCTTGCCAGATAATAGAAAACCCCAGCTACGACTTAACCTTGTACTCGCCCCCAGTTCCTGTCCCAGGGTATATGCAGTCTTCAACCGCTGACCCTGTCCCAAGATTTTGCATTTGGAAGTCTGGAGTAGAAATCACTTTGGTTTCTAGAACCAAATCACTTTGGTTTCTAAGCCCTTTTTTAGTATTTAGCTCTTCCTCTTCCTGCAAAGTGAGCAGGACAGAGCCCTCCAGCCTGTATCCTCACCAGGAAACTCTTGGCATCCTCTCCTTGTGCTCCTCCCATGTATCCCCTTGGGTTACATAGGGCCCCTCACCCAGTCTCCAACATGCCTTTCTATACCCTAGTCCTTAACTGAGCTACAGAGTCCCTTCTGCCAGGTAAGAGCAAGAGCCATTGGTCCCAAGTATTCACATCTGACAGACTTCAGCCTCTAGCACTAAGCCTAGCAGTCTAGTCTAGGGAAGAGAAGACCCTTCCTCCAGGTCCACCCTGTGCTGATGCTGGCACCAACCCTACCCCTTGAGCAGAAACTGCAGGTGCCTAAGCCACACCTTTGTGCCCTCATCTTTGTTGTCTCCCTGCAGGGGCCATACACCAACCTTGGCCTCCTGAAGGACCTCTGTTCTCGAGTTCCCCGAACCTCTGAGACACACTTCTTCCCACCCAAGGAGTACCTGTGTCTGCCCTCCTGCTCCCAGTGCCACCATCTCCAACACAGTCATCCCAGGCTATTTCCTTTGCACCCTCCTCCTGCCCAGGTGTCTCCCAAAGCCTGCTTGTAACTTCATGCAGCAGGCCCATGCAGCAGACCCATGCAGCAGACCTCCCAGACATTACAGAATCAAGAGTGAGAGGTCTTTCTTTGCTGCTAATTCGGACCCATGTATCTGTTCTTGGATTTTAATTTTAAAAGAGTTGGACTTATCCGTTTGTTTGGGTTTTTTTGGTTTTTTGTGTTTTTGCTTTTGTTTTTTCGAGACAGGGTTTCTCTGTGTAGCCCTGGCTGTTCGGGAACTCTCTCTGAACACCAGGCTGGCCTTGAACTCAGAAATCCGCCTGCCTCTGCTTCCCAGAGTGCTGGGATTACAGGCGTGCGACACCACTTATCTTATTAGGAGGTTTGTCATGCAAAAGTAAACCTCAAATGTGTTTCTGGGGCACCCGGAAGGACAAAACTTCACGGTGTCATGTGGCTAGGTGTAGATGAGTTCTACAGATTTGTCACCAGAGCTGTGACACACCACAGGTTTTTAAGACAAGCTCTATATGAAGAACAATCATAAAATCATCCTGCTTTATCCTGAGAGTAAACTTGACAGCTATGGAAGTATTCCTGGGGCTCTAGGTGTATATCTAGCTTTTTAGATTGGCCAGGGGGATCCCAAACTCAGGCCCTTGTACTTAACTACCTGAGTCACTTTCTAGCCCAGTGGTTCTCAACCTATGGGGCATGACCCCTTTGGGGATCACATATCTGACATCTGGCATATCAGACATCTACATTGTGATTCATAACAGTAGAAAATTACAGTTATAAAGCAGCAACAAAATAATTTTATGGTTGGGGTCTCCACAACATGTGGTGTAGGAACATGTATTTAAGTGTCACAGTATTAGGAAGGTAGAGAAAACTACTACCCTGTTCTAGCTCCTTGGTTACCCTTTGGCTTTGTTCTCTATATAGGGTTTTGTTTTTTTTTCAAAGAAGTTTCAAGTCACGGATATACAGAGATGCTTAACAAAGGCCAGAGTGTTCTTACTCCACAGTCAGACAGGAAGAAGGGTATAATATAAAGGCTTATGGAGTCTGGCTGGCAAGTGGCAGGGCCCCATGTGTAGTCCTATGGAGCAGAGTCCAGAGAGAAGGGACACAGGCATCCCTGGAGTGTATTTACCCTGAGAACATCACTCAAGATGACATATAGGCGTGCCCACATGCAGCCACATGCAAGCTTACAAAGGCTCTCTGGACATTAGATCCCTGGAAACCCAGAGAATAAATATTCATGATACTTATGATGCCAAGAAAAATGTAGGCATGCAAGAGAAATTTCATCTATTTCCCTAGAAGCAGTGTGTGTTTGTGACTCTCTCTACCTGGTAACTTCTCTGTGTCTGAATAAGGCTCAGTCCACACTTCTCTGAAGCTCTCCATGTAAATAGTTCTTGTATCCTGCCCTTCTCTAATCTGGGATCCCACCTAGCACATGCCAATCCAGCTTGCTAATTCACTGACAGTGAAAGGCCGGTTCATAAACACAGAGGGAGCCTTTGTGCTCTAGCTTCCATGACTTAGAGTCGCAGCCATGCCTGGGGAAGAGCATTGCTCAGGAGCTGTAGGACTTCAGGAGAAAGTTTTCTCCTCTTGGGCCATCCACGGGGACCTTCACCAGACTCTGCGGTGATCAGTGTCAGAGACAAGGGGGAAGAGCAACATCACCAAGACCCCCTTGTCACTCCCTTCCTGGGGAAAAGGAAGATGGGGTACAGCTGCCACTTAGCTGACCAGCAAGGAGAGTGTGTGTTGTTCAACTCTCCGTTGAGCCTCAGTCCCCATGTCTTAGAAATAAGCAGGACATTTTCAGATAAGTCTCACCTTGGAGCATCACCAAACCAAAATAGAGAAGGTTGATTCTTAGCCTTGACCAGGATAAGAGCAAGATCCCATGACTGAATGTCATCTGAATCATATGATGATGGATCCTTAGAAGAGTCACAATGAGCCAGGATGGGCAAAATAATGAGTAGCCTCCACATAGACTGCCAGGCACTCTTCCTACAAAAGAAGGAACAGGCGGTGCATGACTGGCTGGAGAATAGGTTCTGTTCCCTTCTATACTGACCCGAGCACAGCTTGCATGCCAAGCAGAGTCAAAAACAGCTGACTAGCTGAGCCTTCCAGGGACCCTCTCAGTGTATGGGGCCCTCAGGGATTCAGCAGGAACAGGAACGGAAGGTTTTCCTTGACACCTACTGAGCAGCCTGGCTCCTGCAGATGTCTGAGAGTCTAGTCTTTACTGTGAGCAATTCCAAGACCCTCAGCTTTCTGTCTGTCTGAGCCCAACTTCCCTGGTCCAAGGCTACCTCTCAGAGACGGAATGCATGGCCACAGAGGATGTATGGATTTTAAGGAAGAAAATCCCTTCCCTGTCTGGCTTCATGCACTGGCTGGTTTTGTGTCAACTTGACACAGGCTGGAGTTATCACAGAGAAAAGAGCTTCAGTTGGGCAAGTGCCTCCATGAGATCCAGCTGTGGGGCATTTTCTCAATTAGTGATCAAGGAGGGAGGGCCCCTTGTTGGTGGTACTGTCCCTGGGCTGGTATTCTTGGGTTCTATAAGAGAGCAGGCTGAGCAAGCCAGGGGAAGCAAGCCAGTAAGAAACATCCCTCCATAGCCTCTGCATCAGCTCCTGCTTCCTGACCTGCTTGAGTTCCAGTCCTGACTTCCTTTAGTGATGAACAGCAATGCAGAACTGTAAGATGAATAAACCCTTTCCTCCACAACTTGCTTCTTGGTCATGATGTTTGTGCAGGAATAGAAACCCTGACTAAGACACTTCAGTTTCTGATTTCCCTTTCCAGAGGCCAGAAATGCAACTCTGCCCCTGGTCAAGGGTGACTGAGCACTGGTAAAACAGGTCTCACACCAACCTCAGCCAAGTCAAAAGACAAGGAGGATTCTCTGCCTTCTCCGGCAGGAAACATACCTACTGTACCAGAGATACTACCAGCAGACATCTCTCTGATGCAGAACTGGGCACCCAGTGGCTCTTTAACACTGAGGAGAGCAATTTCCCCATTTGTTTCAATTTTTCTGTCATTTTTCACAAGACAAGGGTCATAGGGATAGCTGACTGGACACTTGCGTTCTAGGACCCGTAAATCAACATAGAAAAGTCGTCAGTCATATTCCTGCCTCATCAGTATCTCTGATGTGTCCTTTACATGTCTGGGCCCAGAAAGGAATAAATGCATCCTTATATGTGATCATGCATGGACTGCTGACAGTTTCTTCATCCCACTTGAGAACCTTCCCCCATCCTGTTAATATGAATATATCATGGTTTATTTGAGAGTGCTGGAATACATGCCTTTATATACTACTGCAGACGGTTTTATTCCTTTATTTCCTTCCTTTCTATAGTATGTTTTTTTGTTTTATTTGTATTTTGAAATTGGTAATTAAACAAACAACTTTGGTATTTTGTGTTTCAGCATATGGGCTGTCTCTTCCCCCACAACATTAAGCTGGCTGGCAACCCCCACTCTTCAGATGGGCTACCTCCAGCCTTTGTTCCTTGGAACAATAAGGCGCTTTCACCTTAACTACCAACATTGCCTCAAGGCTTCACCTGAGAACAAGCAGAGACCTCGCCAGGCTGAAAGCAGGCGACCCGCTGAGATCTGGAGCCTAAGACTTCTTGGCCCGGCCTTTGATGTGACCAGTGTCTGGAAGGGGTTGGGTTTTTCCCCTAAGACTATAAATCTTGACATAGAAATATTAAAGTTAGTCTTGACCGGCTTGTCGCCTTGACTCATCTCTCTCTCACCTCCCCCTTCCCGTTAACCTCAGAATTCTCTTCCAGGTAACCCAGTTCGTATGTGGCCGCTGGCGGCCTACAATGGGCATATGTAATAATATATACATATATATATATGTATATATATATATATATATGTATATATATATATATCATAATATGTATATGTATATATATATGTATATATATATATATATATATATATATCATAAACACTAAAAAATAAAGCCATGTCCCTGTGAAGTTTCTTATACCACCTGGGCCTTAACAAGTTCTTGTGAGAAATCCTTATCTAACATTTAGCCTTTTATCTTGTGAAACAAAATTTCCTGAGTAAATTAATGCTTTCAGTACCAGAGTGCCCGAGCCATCCTCATATACATACGCGCAGCCATAAAAACCTACATGTGGTTGGAAGGTAGTAATTATGTAAACAACTATGAGGCAAGGCACTGAAATTCTAAAATGGGAGTTGGCGGTCAGTGAGTCGACTTCAAAGACCGGATTATCAGCCAGGCTTTAGGAATCCTGGTGAGAAGAGAAAAGGAGGAAGTCAGGGCAGACTGCTACTTAGGAACTAGGGGCTCATTTTAAATAGCCAGAAAGTAAGAGAGTACAGTAAATTGCCAGGTGAGATTATCAGCTTCCACAGCTTCCAGAGAGTTCCGTTCTTCCCAGGAGACATTTCTTTTCCGCCTCTGTCTGTAAAATATCATTTTTACAGACATCCCTGGGCCACCGTGGCATCTCTCCCTTTTTTGTTTAATAATGGAAGCGCATATATATCTCTTTTGTCAGTAGAGATGGAGGAAAAGATTAGTCTGAAAATGAGTGGAAGAATCAGAAGAAGAATTATTATTCTGACAATAACAATCTAATGTAACCAACTTACGGGATTCAAAGGCCGTAGGCTGGAAGAAATAGATTGAGCTAGGCCCTCCAAATCAGTGAATCCATCATGTGCCTTGCTCATGGCTGAAATTTGGGTTTTTAATTGAGCCATGTCATGAGTAATATTATTATCCTTCCAGACTCCCAATAGATGATTTTTAGTAAGATTCCAATTATGGTGCTTATCATATGCTAATGGTGTTACGCATACATACTGAAAATTGGCGTGGCACTTGGTAGAAAGCCGAACCTTTATGTTTTCTATCTCTTGTCCTATATTCCCTAACACATGATTCTAAAGGAATAAATAGCTTTTGATACCTTTACCAAAGTTTTATTATTATAAACAACTCTCAAAATCTTTATTTTAATCTCCCACAAACTTTCTATGGTATGGGGGCTCTTTCACTGGAGGCATCTTATCTGGATCATCAGAAAGAAAAGTTTTATAAGCATTGGGAAGACAGCTCATGGGAACTATACATGTCAAATTAAGATAATTTGTAAGTCTATATCTATAGAAATTAATAATATAATATAAGGAAAACAAACTCAAGAGTCTGTAGCTGCTTTTGAGCAGCCACCAACTCTATAGCCTCTTTCATCAAATTTATTTAGCTGCATCCACGTAGGTAGTCTCTTCGGAGCCAGCGAAAGCCCACGCAGTCTTCTCTGTCAGCTCAGGTTGTACAGGTCGGTCTAGGATTCAGACCTTTGGAGCCAGCATACTGTGAAAAGAACATATGCATATCTCCTCTCGGAGGTTATAGTGTTGTCCACTCTCTGAAGTTTATCATTTGCTTTAAGTTGCATTCCTAAACAACTCGAGTCTGGATTGACTTGGCCGTCGGGCGGCGGGAGGGAGCCTTTGCTACTGTCTCTTTAAGAAAATTAAACCACCTTTTTTCTAGCCAGGCTTGCCGCTTGGCTTGGCTTAACTCCGCCCCCCGCACGAATTAAGAGATTGTTAGAAGGCTATATTTGAATTGTATGAGTCTGCCAAAATAGTCTCTTGGTCAGAAACTCATGCTTTGTCTTAATTAAATAGTTGGATTTTTTTGATCTTTACTAGTTTAAAATTGGCTGTTAGATGCCATTGAGGCCGCACAGAAAAACGCCTCACAGAAAAAAAAAACTGCACCCCTCAGGGTGGAGCTAGGGCCCATATTGGCCATAGCTTTTTTAACTTTTATAATTCTTAAAATTATCTTAATTATAAAAATAGGTTAAGGATCATAGGCCTTTAACCAGACTGCAAACTGTAGCCAATGGCACATTGGCAATTTTTTATTGTAACTCTTAATATTTTTTTTATAATATTAGAGCATAGCTATAAGTTTGGAAGCAAAACCAAACTTTAAACAATCTATTTTCTTTAAAAATTAATGGCAAACATATTATTTCTACACCTTAAGATTTGTCTGCCAGTTTTTAAGTTTAAATGTATGACAATATAATTAATTGAAAAGACTTTATTTTATATTTTATTTTTTATAAGTCTAATTTTTAGGTTAAGATTTACACAAAGCATCATGCCAATTTAAAAGCATCTTAGAGGCCTGTATTTCCTGGGTTGCATCATGTCACATGATTGAGATGGCTATAACTTTGAGCTATCAGTTCTAAACTGACTTTTTGTTATCAACATTATACCTTTAAAATCATGTCTAATAACTTATAGGCTAACACTCTATATATAGTCAAGACATGTAAAATATACTTATACCTTTAAGACCAATTATAAACATGAATAAAATGATTACATGAATTTCATAAACTTAAACCAAACAATTTTTTTCTTTTGGCTGTAATTTTGATAGAATAAAAAGCATTTTTGAATCAAAAACCACAATTGTAGAGATTTTTCTTTTGGTGAAACAACCATTAACCCATTTGTCCTAGACCTGAGGCTGCTAGCTCTTTTTTAAAAGTAGCTTTTTCTCTAACTATATTTGACTCCTTGCTAAATGTGGGACACTTTAAATTAGCCTCCACTGTGTAAATTGCGGCTAGATTAACAGATAGACTGCCAATAGATGAAGTTTTTACCATTTTTTTTTAAAACATGAAACAAACAGTCATTCACACAAATACACGAATAGGACAAAAACATACATGTAGACATGGTGCACCAAGGACAGACGATGATACATAGAAAAGAAGCATGTTTGCTATGCAATTAAACCCATTCACCTTTTTTTTTATGTTTTTAGAATTTTTTGTTTTGAGTCATAAGTTGGAGACTTAGTATTAGTGTCTCCCCATAGTAGTTGAAATAAGGGCCTAATTTTTCTGTTATGATTTTAAAATAAGGTCTCATCCAATTAATATTTCCTAATAATTTTTGAAAATCATTTAAATTCCTTAATTTATCTATCCTGATAGATACCTTTTGTGAACCAATATAATGAATTAACTGTCCCAAATAACTTAAAGGCTTATTCTTTTGTATCTTGTCTGGGGCTATTACCAGTCCAAACCTGGTTAATTGTTTAGTCATATACGATGATATTTCCTCATTAATTGAGGATAATTGATGAGCAATCAAAATATCAACCATATAATGGGCAATGTAGGCTTCAGGATACTTTTCCCTAATTAACATCAAAGCTTGATCCACAAATCTTTGACATAACGTCGGACTATTTTTCATCCCTTGAGGTAATACTTCTATATGGCCTCTTTAGATTTATGGCTGGTACATTAAAAGCAAATCTTTTGCAATCCTCAGGATGTAACCTTATAGTAAAAAAAGCAATCCTGCAAATCTATTACTATTATATCCCATCCCCTTGGGACTGCTACTGGAGATGGCAGTCCTGGCTGTAAGGCTCCCATGTCTACCATGGTGGCATTTACTGCCCTGAGGTCCTGTAATAACCTCCACTTCCCTGACTTTTTCTTTATTACAAATATGGGAGTATTCCAGAGACTGTTACTTTCCTCAAGATGTCCCTTTTCTAACTGTTCCTGCACAAGTTGTTCTGTAGCCTGTATTTTTTCTTCCGTTAGGGACCACTGATCAAGCCATACAGGCTATTCCGATTTCCAACTTAATTTATCTGCATACAACAAGCCCTCAGTGGCCCCTATGAAAAATGCTGTTCACTCAGATTATCTGAGGTCACTAGTCTTACATCCATATCACTCATTATGTCTCTTCCCCATAACGAAAAGGGGAGAGAAGGGATAACATAAGGCTGAATCATGCCTGTCTTTCCCTCTAATTCCCATCTCAGGAACTGTGAGCTTGGAGCCACATTAGAGGCCATCCCTAAGCCTAGCAAAGAGGAGGAAGTCCTCTTACATGGCCAAGAGGAAGGCCAGTCTTTTCCTGCTATGCAGGTCTTATCTGCCCCTATATCTAAAAGTCCTTGAAGCAGCTTTCCATTCACTCTAACTGTTTTAAAAGGCCTTTCCATTCCAATATTTTGGACCCATGCCACAACATCTGTAGAGCCAAACTTCCCCTGGCCCCACTCTTGCTTTAGGATCGGATTAGGTAAATTGAGATAGGGCAGGAGCAGAAGCTGAGCTATTCTCTGTCCTTTATGGATTTGTATAGTTTCCTTTAACGGTCTGATCATAACTTTTATTTCTCCTGTGCTATCACTGTCTATTACACCAGGTAAAATTTCAAAATTCTTCTTATAATTGGAACTACGGCCAATTATTAGCCCTACCGTTCCCTGTGGTAAAGTCCCCAAGGTAGAGGTAGAAATCAAGGAGATGCCATCCCATCTAGAGAATATTGCATCTTCAGAGGAGGCTAAGTCCAGGCCAGCACTACCAGGGGTAGCTCTGGGCAAATCATATATAGTAAAATCAGGAGCCTCAGGATTCAGAGAACTCTCATTATTTTCCTCTCTTTCGAGTTCGGGGCTGAGAGGCTGCCCCTCACTTAGTTTTTTGAATTTTCCTCTTTCTTTTCCCCTGTAAGGGGCGTTCCATTCTTGTGGAACTTGGATCTACATTTATCTTTCCAATGCTTGCCTTTCTGGCAACGAAAACAAACTCCTGGAGGAGCACTCCTTCTTTTGGAGTCCCTTTTACTATCTGTTGGACATTGTCTTTGCATAGGTCCTGATTCCCCACATTTATAACATGTGGGCTGGGAGGTTCCCTTTCCTCCTTTACCATAAGTATGTTTAACAAAGGCACTGAATTTCTGTCCCTTCATAACTGCAGCATAGGCTATCCCTTGAACCACTGCTGGTAAGGCATCTATGCAGGCCTTTACATAGTCCTGCACTGTTATCGTTTCTATCTTAAATACTGAAAGAAACATTTGTTCCTGCTTTGATTCAGATTGCCCCATGTTACTACAAAACTTGATTTCTTGAACTTAATCAGTTAGTCTTTACTGGCGGGACTGCAGCTCCCTGGCAAGAGCCAGCCTGTAACCTTGAGAAAAAAGAAGAAAGAAAGAGAAAGATTACCTGCCCAAGGTCCCTGTTCAGGCGCCAGCTGTTACAGACCATGGGTCTGCTTAGGGATATCCAGGGCCCTCTGGTCCAGGAAGGCACAGGTCCGGCTGAGATGACAGACAGAACAAACCACGCACACACAGAGGCAGTTTGAACTGAATGTATTTTGGGGGCCATAAGGCAAGGAAGAGTTGGTATTACCATTTCAAAAGATGTAGCCAGTGGGGCAGGCACAATTATCATAGCCATTTGGTACAAGGAAATGCAACATCAGGAACAAAGTTTCTCAAGAAACAGATACAGAGGATCAATTTAGAGATGCCATCAAACTTCCTGATTAGAATACAGAGTCACTCATAGTTTACAGTAAACCTTCAAAGAGTTTGAAGTTTCTTATACCACCTGGGCCTTAACAAATTCTTGTGAGAAATCCTTATCTAACATTTAGCCTTTTATCTTGTGAAACAAAATTTCCTGAGTAAATTAATGCTTTCAGTACCGGAGAGCCATCCTCATATACATACGCGCAGCCATAAAAACCTGCATATAGTTGGAAGGTAGTAATTATGTAAACAACTATGAGGAAAGGTACTGAAATTCTAAAATGGGGGTTGGTGGTCAGTGAGTCGACTTCAAAGACCGGATTATCAGCCAGGCCTTAGGAATCCCAGTGAGAAGAGAAAAGGAGGAAGTCAAGGCAAACTGCTACTTGGGAACTAAGGGCTCATTTTAAATAGCCAGAAAGTAAGAAAGTACAGTAAATTGCCAGGTGAGATTATCAGCTTCCACAGCTTCCAGAGAGTTCCGTTCTTCCCAGGAGGCATTTCTTTTCCGCCTCTGTCTGTAAAATATCATTTTTACAGACATCACTGGGCCACCGCGGCGAAAAGGCTTCCACCCGTTTAATGCTAAATGAATTAAATCCATGTTTGTAAGAAAAAGGCTTTGTTTCTCTTATTAAGACTAAGCCTGCCTTGTCCTTACCATGGGACCTGTCCTGTCCCATGGTAAGTAGAAGGCTGCCTGCTCCTTCTGCTCTCTGCAACATCTTTTTTCTCTTTCCCTCTGCCTCCTGCACATTGTTCACTAAGTTGTTTTATGTTACCTATAGCTTCTAAGTTATTCCACTCTGCATTCTCCTTCTAATCTTGTTCTCTTCTGACTAAAATCACTCCTCAGTTCAGTTCTTCTCTCAGCTCTGTTCCTCTCACTCAGTTCTTCTGGTCTTACTTCTCTTGTCCTCAACCCTTAAACATCTTTCAGAATACATGATGACATGTTACAAAGTTCATCATAAGTTCACACAAAATACCAAGTCATAAATTGAAATAGAAGTTTACAACAGAAAATGTTTACATGCATATCCATTAGGAGTAATCAACTAGTTATCATTTCTCTTCTCTACAGGTTCGTAGAAAGTTTAAAACCATAACTAAGTTATAAGTGAAGGGTTTTTTCCCTATATAACCCATTGAGTCTGATTAGAGCTGCAGGTCCACACGTGGGCCCCCGAGTGTGGGCAGCTCTCCTCATGAAAGCATTCCTCCCTCCAGCCGCCCGCAGCTACCAATAGCACTCAATAGGAGAGAAGCTTCAGCATGTACTCAGGCCAAGCTTTGGCTCACAGTTCTGAAGACTCCTGTCAAAGATCAGGAGTTCCTACTACTTTGGGACTTTGAAAAGATGGTACTTCAGGTCAGCATCTAGTGCGGACGGTATATCGAAGAGCTAGAAAACAAAATGGAAGAGATGGAGGTCTCACCTTCCCATTGAAGGATAGGTCCTCAGGGATTAAAGATTTCCCATGAGGCTACTGTATCGATACCTTCCATCTAACCCACAACGATCTGTACAGCATCTAAGAACACATGCGTTTTTTTCTTTTCTTCAAAATTAAGTGGAAAAGCAAGCCGCACAGCAGATGATATTGCCACACCTGATAGAAGTCTGCTGTTCAGAATACATACACAGTGTGAATGAGCAAATACGAAAAGATTGACAGCCCCAATGAAAAAAGAACATATGCACACAAACACTTCGTAGGAAGAAACAAATGCCCAGGTCACATGACCAAATGGCCAGGCCCTTTAGGAATTAATAAAAGGCAGATTAAGGCCACAGTCTAAGCTATCTATTCTATAGGAAAACCCATAAAACTATGACAATAAGACTGCCTTGAACTGTCATGAAAAATGGGGAAAGGACACTAATGTTGTAAAGCCAGTATACTAGATTTGATCAATTTCAATTCGTTACTTATGACTGTCATTATTTTAAAGGCAATAACAAAAGATTTCTGGAGACCCAGTTTATCTTGTAAAATAAAATTATCTTAAAATTAATAAGAGGGAAAGTTGTGATTCTTAAGGACTTTTATGAGCATACAGGCATAAAAGTGATCGTGGCATTTCTAAACGTGATTTCCCTTGCAGTCTGGGTGGCCTGGATTCCTTTTGAATGTGGTTGCAGGGCATCATCTCTCCACGCCATGACCCCCCTCTGCCTCTCCAGGTACTTAGATGAAGAAGGGTGACAGCACTGGGAGCGCCCACCCACACTCCTCTCTGAAGCTCCACAGCCTGGCAAAGCTCTGGCCAGAATGACACCATGCCTGGGGGAGTGATGTCATAAAGGATTCCACAGTCCTGAACTCTCACTGAAGACACTATCTCCTCAAGCTCTGGGCTTCCATAAAGTCCATGCCCACTGATACTGTGAAAGAGGCCCACGCCACAGGGAGAGGCCACAGGTTAGGGTTTCATGACCATTCCAACTGAGACACCCAAAAGTTCCTCAGCTCTGGTGCCACAGTGAAGAATCTTCCAGACAATTCCAGTCTTTCCTAGTCCTAGGGTAGTCCCAGGTTCCCTTTCCAGGGGGATCTCCCCACGCCACATTAATTGAGGATCTGACTCATGTAACCTAAGATCACAATAAAATGGTTGTGTTAAGTAATCAAGGTTGGGCAGCCTGTCACGACCCACCCCAGAACCTGACAACCATACACAACCTTCATCTGCTTCTGAAATCAGATGTTGCCTGCTGCTTTCAATTCACACATTTAGCTGCCCCCCGCCCCCACTTTCTATACACCCGCCCCTTAGTACTTTGACCTCTTCACCTACAATAACTGGTGAATTCAGTCATCTTTTCAGTTAACAAAATATATGGGTTCCTTGAGGTGGCAACCAAAAAATGCCCCGTGAGGAGCTGCAATGTAGAAAAGGAGTCCTCATCTGAGACTCCTGCAAAGTTCCTGTGACTGTCTCTTGGCATTGTCACCATGAAGGCAATGAGCACAGGGAAAGGTCACAAAGTCACCATGTCAACCTCCCTGTCCCATCATAACCCTACAGTATTTTACCCCAAGGTAGGGGAAGGATACTCCAGAGCAGTTAGCTGCTTCCCAGGATCCTATACAATGAATATATACCAGGTAGAGTGCCGCCTGGCTATAAATTAGAGGCAATGATCGTCACCCCTAAACTGAAGACCCACAGTTCCTCCATGCCTTTTTTGGCATTCTTTCTGCTGCTTCTCCTGCTGCTTCCTCCCACTGTAAAGGGTAGGAGCATCAGATACAACAGTCCTGGCTGGAAACTATTTCACAGCCTAGGCAAGGGATTCAGAAGTCCCCATCAAAACCAGATGGAACAAATGAGGCAGAACGTGCCCCAGGTTCAACCGGGAGACGATTGCCAAGGTGTTTTCGACCTCTACCTTGTCCTGGACAAGTAAGTTACCTTCCTGCGCTGTCCCTAGATATTCCTTGGGCATCAGTGGTTGGTCATACTTTGCAGACAGGCAAGGTCATTGTAATCAGACCTCAGGAAGTAGGCGGCCTTCAAGGACTTATTGAATGCAGGGAGACCAACAGGCCTCCTGGATGGCTCTGTCCTCATTACCTAGACTTGGATCTGGTCATCATGACCCTCAGGCCTACGGACTGCTAGGAAGTACCTTTTAACTCCTGCCAACTACCCACAGACGGACTCTACAGAGGTTACCCCTGACCCTGTGGGCACTCTCCCAGCCTTGCTGTCCAGAGTAGCCTTTGTTTACGGCCACAAGGGTGAAGCTTCTTTCTCCCAACTCGAACCCTGTGAAGATCCTGTTTCCCCCCCCCCCAGTGTGGTAGGCAAGCTGAAATGGCTTTTAGACCCCTCTTAGCTGTCAAGGGAGGGAATGGGAACTGGGACATGAACCTCAGAGGGCCTCAGAGCTTCTGTCACTGTCCCATCTAAGTATCCAAAGTTCTTGGCATACAGAAATTTGTAGTGTGCTCTAAATTTCTATAAACTGGAAATCACATTTGCCCTGATCTCCTGACTTTAGCCATTTGGCTTGTCTGTATTTTTCTCTTATTTTCATGCATGTATGACATGCATTTTTATCATTTCATTACTAGTTATCCCCCTATTAATTCCCTTCTCAGTTAATCTCCCTTCCCACATCTATGTCTGTTTGCTTCATAATGACTCCGTGAGTCCTTGAGACCTCACAGTCCCAGTAGATGAAACTGTTTAGCTACCTTCTGTTCACTACTGGCCCTGATGAAAGTCACCTCTCCTCATGCTTTACCATGGTCTGCAGCAGTAACAAGGGAGCAGGTTGCTTAAAAAAAAAACTGATGAAAGACTGGAAGACTAGGGAGGCTAACACTACCCTCCCTGCCTGCCTGACAAAGCTGTGTGACACCTTAACATATATCTTCTTTGTCTTCAGATCCGGCAGTGTGGGAGACAACTGGATCCACATTTACTCTTTTGTAGAGGGTTTGGTGAAGAAATTCACAAAGTATGGCTTCTTCTGACTGCAGTCTCCTCTGGGCTTCAAGGGAGTATCCCTCTGACAGAGAGAGAGAGAGAGAGCGAAGACCCAGGCTGATGTGCTAACAGTTGGGGGCACAGTGTGGTGATAGACACTTAGTACAGGATGTTCAGGCCAGAGGAGTGGATTGGGGAGCTTTCTTGGGAAAGACAAAGAAAAAGGCAAAACCTCTCAGAGAAAAGTTTCAGGGTCTTAGAGAAACTGTGATGTGACCTGAGTCCTCAAGGTGAGAAACTGAATGGGGTCAGGTGTAATTAAAAACCACAGTTCTTATCAGACACAACTTAAGAGAGGCATCCATGGCTCACAGGTTCAGAGGGTTTCAGTCCATCCTTCACAGGCATGGCAAGAGAGGCATGTAGCCAAGGCTATTCACACCATGATACACCAAGAAGAAAGTAAACAGTAGGGACAGGGGCCTGGCTACAACTATTAATGATCTGCCCTTGATCTTCTTCAAGCATCTAGCACCATCTAAATATTCAACAGCTACACAAAAGAGTGTCACCAAATGGAGAACAAAGGCTCAACATGAGATTGTGAGGGATGTTTCCAATTCAAACTATAGCAGTTAACTTCTGTAAATGAGTGATCCCCTAGACTGGGGAGTCAAGATAACGCAGGAAAGGCTAGAAGAGGAGGACCATGGGTGGGTTGGGGACAAAGTCATAGTAGACCTCATGCTAAGCCAAGGGGATCTGATTTCCTACTCTAACTCATAGTGAGACAGGAAGGGGAGGTATGTATGTGAAGGGCTTCTCAGAGAGAGACAGAGACAGAGACAGAGAGAAAGAGAGACAGAGACAGAGAGAAAGAGAGACAGAGACAGAGAGAGAGAGAGAGAGAGAGAGAGAGAGAGAGAGAGAGAGATGTTACAGACTGTGGGTCTGCTTAGGGATATCCAGGGTCCTCTGGTCCAGGAAGGCACAGGTCCGGCTGAGATGACAGACAGAACAAACCACGTACACACAGAGGCGGTTTGAACTGAATGTATTTTGGAGCTATAAGGCAAGGATTTTTATACAGGAAGAGTTGGTATTACCATTTCAAAAGATGTAGCCAGTGGGGCAGGCACAATTATCATAGCCATTTGGTACAAGGAAATGCAGCATCAGGAACAAAGTTTCTCAAGAAACAGATACAGAGGATCAATTTAGAGATGCCATCAAACTTCCTGATTAGAATACAGAGTCACTCATAGTTTACAGTAAACCTTCAAAGAGTTTGAAGTTTCTTATACCACCTGGGTCTTAACAAGTTCTTGTGAGAAATCCTTATCTAACATTTAGCCTTCTACCTTGTAAAACAAAACTTCCTGAGTAAATCAATGCTTTCAGTACCAGAGTGCCCGAGCCATCCTCATATACATACGTGCAACCATAAAAACCTGCATATAGTTGGAAGGTAGTAATTATGTAAACAACTATGAGGCAAGGCACTGAAATTCTAAAATGGGGGTTGGCGGTCAGTGAGTCGACTTCAAAGACCGGATTATCAGCCAGGCCTTAGGAATCCAGGTGAGAAGAGAAAAGGAGGAAGTCAGGGCCGACTGCTACTTGGGAACTAAGGGCTCATTTTAAATAGCCAGAAAGTAAGAGAGTACAGTAAATTGCCAGGTGAGATTATCAGCTTCCACAGCTTCCAGAGAGTTCCGTTCTTCCCAGGAGGCATTTCTTTTCCGCCTCTGTCTGTAAAATATCATTTTTACAGACATCATTGGGCCACCGCGGCAGAGAGAGAGAGAGAGAGAGAGAGAGAGAGAGAGAGAGAGAGAGAGAGAGAGAGAGAATAATCTTGAGTTGGAATGTGAAGAAAGGTGTCTGTGATGGTTTGTATATGCTTGGCCCAGGGAGTGGCACTATTAGGAGATGTGGCCTTGTTGGAGTAGGTGTGTCACTGTGGGTGTAGGCTTGAGACCCTCACCCTAGCTGCCTGGAAGTTAGTCTTCCACCAGCAGCCTTCAGATGAAGATGTAGAACTCTCAGCTCCTCCTGCATCATGCCTGCCTAGATGCTGCCATGCTCCCACCTTGATGATAATGGACTGAAACTCTGAACTTGTAAGCCATCCCCAGTTAAATGTTGTCCTTATAAGAGTTTCCTTGGTCATGGTGTCTGTTCACAGCAGTCAAACCCCAACAGTAGCTACAGATGCAAAGAATTTGATATCAGGGTCCAGGGATGAGGACGCCCCCACTGGAGAGTGTGGGAGCCTCTTTGCCTATTCAGATGTAAGCACGTGTGTGTGTGTGTGTGTGTGTGTGTGTGTGCACGCGCGCGCGCGTGTGTATGTGTGTGTGTATATATATATATATATATATATATATATATATATGAAAAAGGAAAAGGGTCAGAGGGTGGGGAATAGAAGAGAGATGAAGTATGGGAAGAATCAGGGTTGTCCTGACACTCTTCTGTGGACCTGTGGGTCCATGTGTTTATCCATGGGCTTTAGAATCCTTTGACAAATTGGCCTTAAGTCCTTTCCTCTGAATGTCCTCCATGAATCAGAGATGGGGTGGGGGCAGGGACTTGGTGCTTGCCTGCTCCCTGGCAGGCTGATCTTGTATGTTGGCTTCTCAGTGGTTTTGCTTTGTCTCCAGCCCTAACCTGCGGCTCTCCATCATAACCTACTCGACAGAGGCTGAGGTCATCCTGCCACTCACCTCGGACAGGTAGGCAGGTATTCCTCTGAATCCTGAAGATAGCCTAGTGTCCAGGGATCTTGAGGAAACAGAGGACTTGTAGAGACCTCTGGCATCTCTTAGCATTGCCCTTACTAGGGAGCTCATGTACCCAAATTGATCCCCAGCCTTAGTTTACTAGCAGCCTTGAGCCTGTACTTAAGCAGAATGGACCTGATGCTTCTAGAAGCTCTCCACTCCTGAATCTTACCTATGTCCTGTCTAGAATAACAGAAGGGACACAGGTGAGCTATGTATGTTAGTACCTTTAGAATAATGGCCTGTGCATAGTCTTCTATGAACAAGTTGTTCGCTGCTTGGAAAAGTGGAGCAGGGAAACGGCTGGGAAATCCCAAGGGAAGTAGCAGAGTATGGGGGCGGGGCACATCGGGCCTTGTGATCATAAGTAAGGAAGCTTCACCACGGGTCATGAGTCACCTTTATTGAGTCACCATACAGGAAGGTATGGGAACAGGTAGCCATAAAGAGATAGCTTAGAACTACTATGCCAAGAATCCCAGAGGTATGAAGCTGGGGATTTTGACTGAGAGGGAGGGAAGGTCAACTTTGGGTGCTCTTCAAGAAATTCCATCCAGAGTTAGAGAAATGGAAAGAAGAGTGGGACATCTAGGATTGGGGTGTCTGAGTGTATGAAAAACCTCTGTCCTCTGTCCTAGAGAAAAAGCAGGAGCAGAGAGTTAAGGGAGACCAGTCAGCCTCAGAGAGGAGACTAGAGTCTCTAAATTTATGGACATAAATAGCACCCCAGGTCCATCTGGGAGGTAGGGCAGGAAGAGACTGGCTCTCCAGAGTCCAGGTAAGGCCTGGCTTAGTGTAATCTCGTGGCTTGGTTTTGGAGAGACTTGATTAGATTCGAGTGGCAGAGAGAATTCCTGAGGGTGACTCTGGCAGGGAGTTCAGCAGAGCTGCAGAGCATAGGAGAGGCTGGGCAGGGCAAGGGGTTGTCCTGGGTTGAGGGGAGGAATTGAGTCTGGGCCGGGGTGGAGCGTTGAGATAGACACTGTAGAAGATGGTTGGCTAAGCCAATCAGAAGGATAGATTCTAGGGCCAGAGAGAGGGGTAGATGCTGAGATGGGAGAAGGCTATGGGCAGGGCAGAGAGAAAGAGGTAGGCTGTACATAGGGTGAGCTGGACTGGGCTGTGCTGGCCAACGGAGGAGGGCAGAACTGGAGTGAGAAATCCCTGGTTTGACCCCCGCTGGGCATGCTGAACATTATCATGTCATCTTTTAGTGATGTATACCTGGGCCAGGCATGCATAGGGCCCTCAAAGCTCAACCCTGGCATGTCCTCTCTGTTCCCCAACAGGAAGCCGCCTTTGAGTTGATTGTGAATCACCTTGCTATGCCTGCTTAACCTTCTCACATCAGATTATTCTGAACCTCATATACCCACCTATCTTGTCCTAGAATGACCATCAGGCCCCACCCTGCTCCCCTCAGTGTGTTCTGTCTGTTTTAATAACACTGGACAGGCCATATTGCTTCTAGCCTAGAGAGCAACACAGATGCCTTATGGACAGTCCTGAAGGCCTGACTCTCTGTGGAATCCATGGTTGGGCTCATATCTAAGTAGTTTGGCCGTTGCCTTTGGCAGACTAGAGGGAAGGGAGTCAAGCCAGAGCCCTGTGACAGTGGGAATAGGTACTGGTCAGTAACACAGCAGGCTTGCATGGCCCCTTCAGCCCTACCCAGTGAAGAACAGACTGCCCAGAAGGAGAGTGACTTTGGCATTACTTTGCCCATTTAGAATGTGGACACCCTCCTCAGAATCCCTAGTTTAAATGCGTATTCCAAGCTGTTCTCCAAGGAGTTAACAGGCAAGGTCTCTGACCAAATCTCCAAGGTCTGGGTAACCCATAATGTAAACGAACTCAAAGAAAATTGAACCTTCTCCTGGGTCCCATCAGGGTCAGAGAAAGGTCCAACTCAGAAAGGAAAAACGATGCCTCTTATCTGGTGACCTCCCTAAGTCAGGGGTCTGCACAGTGAGCGAGGCCACAGGATGACTGGGGGACATCTTGCTGCTGTCGATAGCCCCCCATGCCACCTTTCTTTTTTATTCTCTCTAGAAACGAAATCAATAAGGGCCTTCTGGTTCTTAAGAACATAGAACCGCTGGGGTTAACCCATATGCAAAAAGGACTGAAAAAGGTACAGACACCTACAGCGGGCCCTGCCTAGAGGACCTCTGGGGTCATCTCACTGTGTCACCATTGTTATTTTGTTTTTGTATTTGTTTGTTTTCATTTTTTCCACTAGGCAAATGAACAGATCCGAAGAACCAACTTGCGAGGTGAGCTGTCTGTCCCTTCAGCGAGGCAGAGCCCACAGAGTCCAGTTCCCTGCTGGGTCTATGTGCAGATCTTGGACCTCTTCAAGTCTGACTCTTGAAACCAGTGCTCCTCTCCCTGCACAGCAGGCCCCTCTGAACACAGCACCCCACTCTGTGCTTCTGAGCATGCTTCTGAGCATGCTTCTGAGGCGGCCGGATGCTGCGTGTGGTCACCTGTAGGCTCTGTTCTCACTGGTCCTTGGCCCACAGATATGCTTGCCAACAGAACCAAGAGAACCCGAGTGCCTAACAGACTGAGAAGCCTGGGCCTGGATGCCAGGGCTCAGTTTTCCTCTGGCTCTCAAGTCTTCTCTCTATCTCTTACTTTTTTTGGTCAGCTTCCTAAGCCCATGAATCAACCATGCCCAGTCAAGATCTGTGTCCCTGTGGATTACAGGCCTTTAGTACATGTCTAGAATATGTAGAATCCAGTGGGGAAATTTGATGAGATGTCATTGGGTGTCCTGCCTAAGGCTTTCTGAAGTGTGGTCTTTCAGTGAGCAAGAAGGTAGATTATATTAACTAGATGCCTAGTTAATATAATGAGAGTTATATGTTATTATGCTGAGTGTCATCACATGACGTTCACACGCTGAATTCCTAACATCTAAGCCTATCTCCCCAAGGCTGCTTATCTGTATGGTTATATCTTAGCTGAAGTTCAGGTCTAGTCTTTAACAGATGTCTCTGATTTGAGGGTTAGGATCCTGGAGGAGACTCTCCAGTCACAAGGCAGATCAAGTTGGCATCTCTCCAGATGTGCAGAGCAAAGCATTTGCTCTTGGTCTCTGCTTATATACTTTCCAGTGGGTATCATGGGGTTCTCGGACTGTGTCTGGTTGTCTTAGGTGAGTGATGTCACAGAGTCCTGGTTATCAGGTGCATCCTTGGGTATGGTGGGAATCCTAAGCTATTTTTTTACATGTCTAAAAGGCAATTTTATTATGCTCATGACAGGCCTTGACTTTCTGGGCTTCCTGTTCCTACTAACTTGTTCCCAAGGATGTATAAAACGCTAGCCCCAGACTCTACCTGTCTCACTAGGGCATCCTCAGTAAGGAAGGCCTTCCTTGTCCCCTCACCTGCCCAGGGAGAGACTGGGCTTATGGCTCAATAACTAGACTGCCCTTAGGACAGAGGTTCACAGCACAGGGAGGAGAGGAGAGGCAAGGTCTGCTGGTAGGGTTCCAAATATCTGTAGACTAGCTAGTAAAGAAAGCCTTCTTTTCACTCTAAGACCAAGGGTAAGGAACAAGCAGCCTTACCACAGAGGACCATGCTGAATCTGCAGCCTCAACCACTAGGCAAGCCCTAGGGTCTTTCCCTCCCAGCCCACCCACTTGTTTCTTCTGTAGGCCGAAATGTCAACAGTGTGATTATTGCTCTGACTGACGGGCTATTACTTCTCAAGCCATATGTTGACACGATAGAAGAGGTGAGTCCAGTCCACAGGGATCAGCGCTTTGCCTCTGGTGTTTGGGGATTTATTTTCAGTGCCTTTCTTTCTTTTCAGGCCAAAAAAGCCCGGAAAATGGGAGCAATCATTTACACCGTGGGTGTTTTTATGTATAGCAAACAACAGGTACTTCAGACCCAGTGACCAAGTGCAGTGCCCCTGAGTATCCTAGATGGTAAAGCCCTCTTTACAATACCAAGAGGGTAGGATGCTCACCTACCCAAAGGTTAAAATTAAGTAAGCAAACCTCTTACACAGAATGGGCCAGAGAGTTTCCCATTCCTTAAGGCTGGGCTCTAAATGAAAGCCAGCGAGTGCACTAATATCACCACAGCTCCAGGGCAACAGTTCCTGTCACAAGTCTGGGAACCTGTTATGTCACAATTCTAGTTCCTCACACTGAGGTTCGAGCCAATTATTTTTCTCCTATCACAGTTGGTGAATATTGCAGGCGACCCAAATCACTGTTTTGGGGTCGATGAAGGGTTCGCTGCTCTGGAGAAAGTTATTGACCCAGTGAGTATGTGGGGCATGGAAGACTGTGGAAACTCCGTCTGCATTCCCTGAGGCCTACTATACAGCCCCCCCCCCCTCTCTCTCCCCCTCAGCTTACGTCAAATTCCTGTACTGAAATACTGTCCGTGCAGCCTACCTTCGTGTGTGCTAAAGGTAAGGACAGAGACAGATAGGTCCTGGGCAAATGGCAGAGCTCAGAAATACAAGCACGTGTGTGTGTGTGTGTGTGTGTGTGTGTGTGTGTGTGTGTGTGTGTGTGTGTGTTGTAATGTGCACAAGTGCGTGCATGTGTGAGCCGTGCACTGAACACACAGCCTGTGTGTGGTATCTCCATGGTGTGGGTGGAAGATGTGACCTGTGTTTTTTGACAACTAATATTGATCATCCACTTGACAAAGTCTAAAATTACCTAGAAAGCAAACCTCTTAGAGTGACCGTGAGCAAGTGAGCAAGTTTCTAGACTGGCTTCATTGAAGGGGGAAAACCCACTCTAAATACAGGTGGCCTAAGCCAATGACTGGAGGTCCCACTCTGAGTAGACAAAAAGAAAAGCCGTCTGCCAGCATCCATCTCTCTTTCTCCTCATGGCTATGGAATAAGATAAGCAAAAACCTCAAGCTTCTGACAAAATGACTTCTCCCAGTCCATGACGGACTGAACTCTTAAAACTGCCAACTGAAATAAGCCCTTCCTTTGAGTTTATTTTGTCTGGCAGCATCAAGAAAAAGTAATACAGAAAACTGGTATCAGGAATAAGACTGTTATAGAATTGTGTCATTCTTGAGCCTTTGAAGATCGTTGGTAGGAAAGAAAATGAGCCAAGGTTTGGAACTTTGAGACAGAAAAGCTGAAAATGCTCTGAGCAGAGCTTAAGGGGTTGTTGAAAGGACTTTCAGCACCAGGATGAAAGGGCTTAAAAGGAGAGTATAGGGGGTTAGATGAGTGTGGCTAGGCAGCGTGGGGGAAGGTGTCCAGGCGGGCCCTTGCCTGGGCACCTCTGCCCCTGAGGAACCACACACACACAGACATGATATAGAATAGAGTTTATTCAGAGTAGGGGATGGGAGTTAGTGGGGGAGAGAGAGAGAGAGAGAGAGAGAGAGAGAGAGAGAGAGAGAGAGAGAGAGAGAGAGAGAATAGAGAGAGAGAGAGAGAGAGAGAATAGAGAGAGTGAGAGAGTTGAAGCCAGCCATGACCATGTGGAGGGGGGAAGAGCCCCAGGGGCAGAGAGGTGAGAGAGTGTGGGAGAGGAGAGAGCAAAGAGGGAGAGGAGGAGCAAGTAGCCCCTCTTATAGTGGGCCAGATCTCTGGGGCGGGGCATACCTGGCTATTGCAAGGTAGGTGTGGGGTGGAGCTTAGACAAAACCCCAACAGTTGTTCTAGGGGAAGTTTGGGAAACCAGTGTGTCAAGGGAAATGTTTACAGTGGAGGCCTAGGAGTCCATGGGGAACCTGGGTAGAGGCCACTCACGGTGTGTTCTGACAGGAACTCTGGCCTTATTGTGCTTGTGTCTCAAGAGCTTGAGTGAAGCTGTGTTCAAACTCCAAGGACTAATCTATTTGACAGCAGAAATCTCAAGACATAAAATAGCACCCAGTGAGTGTCATGGTAATGTCTCACTATTAACCAGGTCTGCAACAGAGATTCCCGGGAGCAAAAAAGATAAGAAAAAAATGTGGTATTTCACAAGATGGGGGAGGATTTTAAGGTTGTAAAACAGCTAGTAAAGAGAAAACACCATTGAGAATTGTTTAAAGTCCTTAGCATCCTTTAGCATCTTTAAAGAGAAATCCTCTCAGAACAAGGACAACAGGAAAGGGACCCTGAGGGCAAGATACCACCAGCACCACCACCACCACCACCAGCACCACCAGCACCACCAACACCACCAGCACCACCACCACCACCACCTATAAACTGGTTCACTTTTGAAATGCAAATTTTTAAAAAGAGCTTGAACTCAGAAGAGATTACCAATTCAAAAAGAACTTTCTAGGGAAGTGTTTTCTCAGATTCAGCAACCAAGACCTATAGATGCCACTACAGCTTTGTCCCAAAGGGAACTCAACTTCATCCCAAGCTGACAGCAGAACTGGACAGTGTCATTCACATGGCACTGGTTTTGTGGACACGCAAGATGCAAGATTGAGGTAACAAGGACTTCTGAGAGGTCCTTAGGCCACCCAATTTGTAGCAGGATCAGAGTACCAGAGAGAAGAGACCCTAATAGGTCTTTGTTTGAAGCTTATGTCATAATGGAGACCCCAACACCTTAGAGATGTTAGAACCACGGGACATCCATTGAAGAAAGCTGCAGGAATACGGTGGAGCTACCCAAAGAGAAGCTATGTGTGCTGGAGGAATCAGAGGCTGCCTGCTGAAAGGGTAAGCCCTTTGAACCCAATGGTTCCAGTCAGAGTTGACACAGGCTGGATTTCCATGATGGCCTGTACCCTGGAACTGTGAATCAAAATAACCCCTTCTTTCCTAAGTTGCTTGTTTCAGACACTTTGGTACAGTAATGAGAAAGTAATTAATACATTTATACACTGTTTGAGGGCGGTCTGTGCCCATGCATTTCTATGCAGAAATGTGTGTGGGTAGGAAATTTGGATTGTGTGTGCATGTGTATGTTGGTGACATAAATGGTACACATGTGTATGAGGAATATATGTGTGCGCATAATATTTTTTATAGTATAAGTATGGAAAATTAAGTTGGAGTAGTTTGTATCAAGTGTATGTCCTCTGTGTGCTGCATATATTTTGTAAGTGGATTTAAAAAAAAGGAGATGACTGCTCCTAGATATGGTGGTGGAGAAAGTTTATTGTAGATAAAAGGGAAAGCACAGTCAGAGGCAGGGACATCTGGGAGAGTCCAGAGCGATCATGACCAGGCTGAGCTGGGCCATCTGAGGGAAGAGGAGAGGGCCAGACCAAGAGCCAGGAAGGCAAAGGGTAGATAAAGGGCCGAGTAACCAAAATGGTTGGATTACATAGGGAAGGGCATCTGGGGGAAGGGCAGCCCAGCCCCTGGGCTGGAGAAGTTTAGAGGAAGGGGCTATGTTAAATAGGCACCTCATTTTTTGTCCTGGGTTTGAGACCTAACAGTAGGTAGAAAAATCTAAATGCAACAGTTCTATGGTAAGGTTTATACGTATGTATGTAATGTGTCTTGGGAGAATATTATGGGAAGGAGGTACATGTGTGGTTTAATATGAGGGACGTGAATATTTATAGTATAGGTGGTGTTTGTGGGCTGCCTGGTAGAGGTGTCTTGTGCGTGGTAAGTGAGCTTTGGTGGATATATGTGAACCATGTGTAAATGTGTGGTATATGTGACATGATAGGACCCTGGGAGGGCTGCGGAGGGAGTGGCTCAAGCAGGCATGGGAGGAGAAAGTCTGATATGTAATTGTGCTTTGTATGTTGGTGTGGGGTTCTGAGGTGTGGAGTATTATGGTGTGGAGGGTAGATAGTGTGTATATACCACATGATGTATTTATATGGCATGTGCTACATGTATGAGTCTTAATGTAGTATGTGGTGTGTAGTATATATTTATGGGATTTGTGACATGCATTTATGTTATCTGGTATATCAGAGTAGTATATGTGATATCTGTGGTATTTTTACAACTGTGAGTATGGAATAAATCATGTCTGTTGCTTTGTGTAGGGCATAGAATATGTCCATTTGTGAGTATGTATGTGATAGTAAAGAACTTGGTGTGTGTGTGTGTGTGTGTGTGTGTGTGTGTGTGTTATACATGATATATATGATTAAATATGTAATATTTCTAAAGGGAACATGGTGTTTGGGTGTATATATTTTATGGTTACATATGCCTTAGGCAGCATACATGCACATGTAGTTTATAATATGTATTATAGTTAGTATGTGTGTGGAACACAGTACATATAATATGTGCATATGATGTATGTGTATCTATGATGGTGCTGGGGGCGAGGATGAGCATGTATGGAGTGGCTGTGCTTTAGGTATAGTATCATGTACGCATGGAAGGCACACACTGTGATAACATTGGGATGTGCATGCAGTTACTACCTATTTATCTCAAAACAAAAGGTGTCATTATAAGGCTAGGAAGAGTGGGGGATCGTGTCCACAGGTGGAAATGAACCCTTGAGCACAGTGGGCATCTATGTTGCTCCTGGAAACAAGAGGAAACACCTATGCCTGGAAAAGATACCCACAAAGATAGCCTTGCTTACTTCACCACAGCATTGTCATGGCCAACACCTGACCTCCAGGACCAGAACTGACAAGGACAACCTCCATCTATCACAAGGTCCCTGCATCAGTGTGCCAAAGACACGCACGTTTGGTCCCGAGGGAAGGATGTCTTTCTTTGCCAGTACCTGCATACAGACTTGTCCTGAGTTGCTAGAACTTTGCACTCTACAGGAAGCTCTGAGCCTCTGTCTCCCACTGGGAACAGCTAGGTCTTTCTCTGCCTGCCGGCTCAGGCAGCTAAGTCCTGGCCTCCATAGTTTTCAGTGGGAGCCCAAGGCCCCGGGCTTGAGATGACAGGGCCGTGCTCACATTGAGCTGTGTTCCCCTCAGCATCTATGTGAGGCAAAGTGGCGCCACGTATGTGGGAGCTGCAGTGTGTTCTTCGGTGGACAGAAATAAGTTGGGGCATTAGGTTGGCGGGTGTAGCATCTAGAGGCTGGTAGACATTACAGGCAGATACATATTTGTATCCTAGTCATTGGCTCTAGGCTGCTCCTGCCCCTCCGCATGTCCCCATGTGGAAGACTCCAAAGCCTGCTGTGTTGACGGGTGAAGGGAGGTGTGCTTCTGGGTTAAAGACAAAAGCAAAATCACCCAGGCCTCCGTGTCTAGACAACTGAGACAAAGCCCAGGTAAAACACGAGCTGTCACTCTTCCCTCGCTGGGGCTGAAGCAAGGCGACAAGCGCCTGCAGACATTAGCTTAGCCACTGACCTGTTAAACTGTGGAATACCTGTCAACTGTCCAAGTACTAACCAGGACTGTCACCCACAAAAAAAAAAAAAACCCTAAAGAATCAACTAACCTGGGCCCATAGCGGCTCACAGAGATGGAACCGCCAACCAGGGAGCGTGTGTGGGACACACCCAGGCATCCCACACATGTCACAGTTGGGCAGCTGGATCTTTATGTGGGACTCCTAAAGCAGGAGCAGGGACTGTCGGGGACTCTGCTGCCTGCCTTTGGATCCCTTTCCCCTGACTGGACTGCCTTGTCTAGCTACAGCAGGAGAAGGTGAGCCAGGTCTTACTGCAACTTGATATGACAGGGCTGGTTGATACTCACGGGAGGCCTCCTCTTTTCTGAAGAGAAATGGAGAAGGAATAGATGGGGCATGGGTGGGGGCTAGAGGAGTGAACGGATAGGAAAATGCAGTTGGGAAGGGAATTAATTAAAAATAATTGCAAAATCAAAAATTTTAATTGTATCTACTGTGGACTCAGAGGCAACTTCATTAAAGCAGTTTTTCATAGTTAGAAGTAAAGGAGGAGGAGAAAGAAGAGGAGGAAGAGGAGGAGGAGGAGGAGGAGGAGGAGGAGGAGGAGGAGGAGGAGGAGGAGGAGGAGACCTGTCACTTCCGGGGAATCCTAAGGCTTCCTGTACCTCCAAATGAAGCAGAATTAGCTGTTGGCTTGAAATGGCACCAAAGTCAACCTGTGTGCTATGGAGTCTGGGGAGGAACCTTGTAAAGAGAGTCCTTAATCAACTACCCTAAGGCACTGAAATGCATGGGGGACAGGAATGAATGAGACCCAGGCCCCTAGGTAGCTGTGCAAGCAAATGAGGACAGGATGGAGGAGTCCTGCCTGCAGAACCTCCTGTTAGCTGTCCTCTCTGTGTCCTTTCTATATTGGTGTCAGCGTCAGGGAACTGCTCCTCTGATGTTAGAAGACCTTGCTAATCCCCAGAGTGATGGGGAAGATGAGAATGAAGAAGAAGGTGCTGGCCTCTGGCCCTGTGTCTGAGACCGTCCAGCTCCTGGGAGGGACTCTCTAAGGTGCCAGGGACTGGACCTGTTCTCTCTGTCCCAGTCCCAGCTCCTGCGGTCTGTATTTCCACACCATAGATCACAGGGGGAAAATGATATTCTTCATTCTCAATGGTACCACAGGTAGGGAACTAGCCCCTCCCTTGTGCAAAGGAGGCCCTAGCTGTGCTACCGTGCCCGTGTTGATTAAGGAGTGCATGAGGTCTCAGAGCAGGAAGGTTTCAGCTGAGCTGGTCTAGCTTGGAACAGGCTGGGACTCTCTTGTGGACTTTGGACTTGTTGGGTCAGGGATCACTGTAAGGCTATGCAAGCCCCCTCCGGCTACATTAGCACAGAAGTGCAGTGACAGCAGATGCAGATTTGCCTCCTCTACAAGTCCCATGGGTGATGGTTCAGACACTGGGGCTGTTTCGTAAAGGCACCTGAGAATTCCATCTTCAGGGCAGCCTTCTGTGAAAGGTGAGACTAGGGAGAACCCTGCTCCCTGCTCTTCCTTGCCCCAACGAGTCTATGTTGTTCTTGCAGACGCCTACCAAGTAAATGTTAACGGACATGGGTTTAACAATACAAACGACGTAAAGCAAGTTATTTGCAGATTCACGTTCAATGACGCCAGAGTCGTTGGTAAGTAGCCCCTTGGTACCTCTGGGGTGCACTATTACCACACGGGACCATTTCCCTAAGTCAGCCAAGCCTCCTGCCTTTGCTGACCATGTTCCACAGGTATGGGGAGCTAAAGGCAGCATAGGCCAAGAAAAAGGACTAAGCAGCCGGCCTAGCCATTCTCCCTTTATACAAGCATGGGGGAAGAATAAACCCTTCAGTTCCCAAGGGCTTCTAGAGGCTGGCACGATGCTGGCCTGACCCCTGCAGCATCCATTTAGCCTGTCTTCTTGAGAGCTGAATACCAGGACCTAGAGTCTACAGAGCAGCATCCCCAGACTAAGTCTAGAAGATGCCTAGAAAAGCCTTTCTGGGAAGGCCAGAATTACATCACAGAGAGACCAGGGATTGGGAAGTTGGAAGCCAAGCCAGTGGGTATCCAGCTTGGCGCTTGGCTTTTGCCCCAGCTCAGTGGACCAGGACGTTACTGTCTGTCAAAGAGTGGGAGTAGTCTTCAGTCACAGTCACAAAATACTTCTCAGGCTCCCACCAATGCAGGGAAAGAAAAACTCTCTTCCCTTTCGAGGCTTTTCCTGTTCTGTAAACAAGCATCCGCCCACCCACTTCCTGGGTCTAACCTTGGATACCATTACTTTCATCCTGCCCCTGTACCCAGCCCACCAGCAGGTTGTGATGCCTTCACGTCCAAGCTGGACCTGGAGCTTTCCTAGCCCCTGACAGATCTATAACACTGGCAGGGAAGCCCAAGTTTCTACCCACAATTCCTCGCTCACTCACTCCCTTGGCAAGCTTGGCACCTCGCCAGGTGCCTCCTTCACTTCCCACAGAGCCCCAACCCTCAGATCACACCCTGACCAGTCCTAGCCCAAATAGCAGCAACCCACCCAGAATCTATTTCAGTGGATTTTGCACACCAAACACAAGTACCCAGAAGTGTGCCTGGTCCTGAAGCACCCACGGCCTACTCTCAGTAAGTCTCGACCCACCGAGTCCAGTTCCCCACCACTATCATCACTGAGCACCTTTAAATTCCAGGCAAGGCATCATTTCATGTGTAAATACTTCTGCTTCCTTAAATATGACGTCATCCTTCTAAAAGAAGGGGCGAGTCACCTGAGCACCTGTCTCTCCTGCAACATGCCCACTGCTCTCTCTGCTCAAAGCACTCTGCACTCTGACTTTTATGTCCTGTGTTTCTAGTTTGGCTCTCACCCCTAACAAATGCAGCCTAGGATGCAAGAGCCCTCCCTACATGTGCCTGCTGAGAGCTGTTCAGTGCTGGGCAGGTGTCCTCTAACAAAAACAAGAGGCAGGGGGCAGAAGGCAGTCCTCAACCAGGGTCAGTTCTCAGCCAGGGCTGACAGTGGAAAAAGGACATCCATATTGATAATCTTGTGTCATTTTCTTTTAGATGAGAGTCCCAGTGGTGTGAATGAACACAGCATAACTTGTCCTGGACCAAAAATTAAAAATACTGGAGAGTAAGTGCTCCTTGTTGGGGGCCTTAGAATCCAATGGTCAGTGTTTATCAGAGTAAGGAAGTGCCTTTGCCTGGATGCCTTAATGGGGAGCTTATGGTTTGTGTCTGCCAGCTCGTGGAAAATCTCGGGTGTCCCCTCTACTATGGAGCACCTGTCTTCCACCTGTGGGTTCCATTTCCCTTCCGTATGCCCCTGTTAGTGACCCTGGTGGTATTCAGGAATACATAGTGCCCAGGCTCTGCTGAGGACAGGATGCAGAAGACAATGGGTTCGAGGGTTCAAACCTGCATTTGAGCACCTTCCTGGTTCTTTAGCTGCTGGCCACTAGGACCATATGACATGCAGGCCTCTTATGGCAGCCTGGTATGCAACTGTCACCATCACTGCAGAGGTTGACGCTTTATGCTTTGGGGGGGGGGGGGTAGTTTCTCTGCCTACCTGTCCACTCTCGGGGAGTCCCTGTGCTAGGATTTCAGCATCATTACACTGGTGATTGATGTGTGCAAACAGTTTGAGCAAATTGAATGGGAACAGGACTCTTCCCATCATCCAATCTCTTTTCTGTGCCTTAGGGATGTTATACTTCAAGTCAGTCTAAACAATGGCATCTCCTTCATTGGGAACAAAGTCATTATAACCAGTACCAACTGCATGAGTACTAGGGTAAGTTCCCAAAGATAAAGCAGGTCCACATAGAAATCAAAAGATAATCCAAACAAGGTGGTGTGGGCGGGGCGGTACCCAAAAGTAGCAGTAGACACTGGTTAGGTAGTCTGCCGCAGTTTCTAGAGGAGCCGCCTGGAACAAGTGTGCGCCTCTCTGCTAGAGAAGGTCTAGGACATGAAGGGTATACAGCATCTCCTCTTGGATGTTCCAGGCCTAGGGATCCAGGGTTTCCAACATCAGTAGCCAAAGATGTGCGCCAGTGAATGGGGTCCCCAGAAGCTGAGATGGACCCAAATTTACTCAGGCCTACCCCCACCTACCCTTCTTGATGACACCTGTCATTTGCAGTGTCCCCAGCCTCCAGCTGTGTCCCCTCTCCTTGGCTGCCCCCTCTGTGGGCTTACTAGTGCGAGCAGGACGTCCTCTCCCATTGTGGCAGGGCGAAGCTGTCAGTCATGTATACCAGCTCATGCCAGGGCCCCCGAGGAGAAAAGGGTCGTTCTTCATGTACTGCCTCTCCAGCTGCACGTCAGTCTTCCAAGCACAGGAGAAGGAGCTTTATGTTCACTTGTGACTATTCTTGAATTCTTCTCAAGTTTCAGAGGGAGGAGAAGTGAGCTTCTTATGCAGAGCTAGGAGACACAGAGATTTCAATGCCTTAGAAGGCAGACCCACACTCCCGGCCCCACCTCTTTAGTAGCTCAGTCACCTGACCCTTTCCCAGAGATCTGGACTAGTAGTATCCTGTGGCCAAGACCACGGTGAGAACCGCCATCCTCAGACCATGGAAGATATTGGGTTCAGATCTCTTAGATTCTGAGCTTGGAAGAGAGGAAGGTTCGGCTGCCCTCTGAGGACCAGCCTGGGCCACTAACCCCACTGTAGCCTGTGTGTGTCAAGGCAAACTGGGTGAAGATAGTGTGTGCGCAAATAGAAAGCCGGGAGTGGGCACAGGGAAAGAAGCCACTGATGCTATCAGCCACAGGGAGGTACAACCAGAGACACAACCAGCCAGCCACTGAAAAAAGACCCAGACAAAGTCAGCACTACTTCCAACCAGGGATCCCAAGGCAGCGCGGTGTTCAACTGGTCCTGGCTGATGTTCCTGCCAATCGTGCTGGGGACTCTGCTCTTGCTGTGCTGCACTTGGAAGTTTTGCCTAAAGGTAAGCGTCTGCAGCCCACCCCCCACCCTCTTGCCCTGGCACCCACACGCAAGCCCTCCCTCCAAGGGACAGAGTCCTATGCCAGCACTATAATCCAGCCTGCTGGCAAGTTCCCATCTGATCCAAGCCCCCCCCCCCCCCCACATCATCCAGAGGAGGCACAAACTCTTAGTATTAAATACCCAAACTCTAGGCCTGCCTGGGCTCTAGGAAGCCTCCAGCCTAGCTGGCACAGAAATTCGGTCTGAGACGCTTGGCCTGTAAGCTAAGGTTGGCTCCAGAAAGAGGCCATCCCAGCACCCTTAGTCCAGGACAATTGTGGATCAGCTACACATCCACAGAGTTCATGTGGGCCAAACCTCATAGCTGTCTGTGTATGTCAGGGCAGGGCCCCTCATGCAGGGCCAGTGGCCCCATATGCACGGTGATGCTTATCAGGCAAGATTAGGAACTCCCAGGGCAGACCTACCATTCCATTCATGCTATACTGGTGGTATGTCAGGTACAGCTCCACACTGGACTGCAAAGGCAGGAGACAAAGCACAGCCTTCTTCCCCCACCATGGACTTCAGTCACTGTTCAGGATGGAGGGTGAAATGCCAGGCATGGAAAGATGGAACTAGGGCTTGGCATAAGCAAAGCAGGATCCAAGATGGCGCTAGCTAAGCATCCTGGGGACAGGGTGGGAAAAGACAGAGGAGCCAGTGAACTAGGATGGAAGGAACCTGGGTGGAGAGCCAGAGAAAGAACAGAATAGTGACCCTGCAGAGAGCGTGCAGCACAGAGCTGTCAGGACCCATCTCCTCCCAGGAACACAGTGAACAGAAAAACCTGAGGACGAAACTAGAGAGAGGGTAAGGAGATATGAGGAGGCTGAAGGACAGAGCTTCTGCCAAGGGAAAGGATGTCCCAGCAACGCCTCAGGTGGGGCTGGAACAGGTGTGCAGCACGTCAGCCATAGGCCTCTCCAGGGACCGGCCCCTTGGTTCAGATCCCTCCTACCAGACAGGCATGTGGCTGCCTTGGGCCAGGTGGAGCCTAAAGGGCGCAGCACCACAGGCACTGGGCACCCCCACCCAGGCACGCACTCCCAGCCCATGTCCCTGCTCCAAGCCAGGGTCCCCTCCGTCTGCAGAGCCCACCCTACCCATTCCAGCCCACCTCTTTCTGTTCACATTCCAGCCTAAGGATCAGTCGCAGCCACCTCCCCCACAGTCAGAGAAGGTGAGTTTGGGAGGTCAGGGATGGAGGGAGGGTGACACTCTACACTGAGAGGTATCATGGAGGCTGAGCCCAGAGGATCTCACTTCTTTAATGGTGAATAGGGTGGGGATAAGGGATGCAGATCAAAGATAATATGGGAATGCTATGGGATTCAAAATAACGTTACCCAGACAACACCACTGCCAGACTCAAAACATTTCCCGACCAGGGCTTCGGTAGGTAGCACAGTCAGCACCTTGGCAAACTGTTCCAGCGTATGCAGCTGCCCATTGATGAACTGGTATCTTTCGATGGATCCTGTAGTACTCTCTGTAGAATGCAGAGGTTAAAAAAAAAATGGGTTCTTACTATAGGGACACCATGTGTCAGATCCAGGCTCAGAGACCTTGGGCTTCTTCTACACTTATCTCCATCATCTGCTGGAAGAGCCAAGGGCTTCACTAAGTACAGCCTAGAGAACCCAGGGCTGGGGAAGATCAGGATATCCTAACTGACCCTGAGCTGTGAGGGGTGTCCCCAGGTGAGCACAGGGACCCAGTGAGGAGATGACTGTGCCTTCTTTAGGATGGGGACCAGAAGAGGTCATGAAAGGCTGGGGCAGACAGAGCCTATACCCGGGCCTGTTCTGGGGTAGGAACAGCTTCCCTGTCTGTGGGACAGGGCTGGCTTCAGAGTAGCCTGGAAGTCTGCCTCTGTGAAGGCCAGAGCCGGGTGGAGGAGGCAGTCATCGTATCACCTTCTGGCTGCACAACCTCCAGGCTAGGCTTCTGCCAGCAAGAGTGGCCTCAGGAGAAATGAGAACACTGAAGCGGATGTTGGCACTTCAGGAAGCTCAGTGTCTACAAATCAAAAGGGCTTTGATTATTCTTCTTAGGATTGAATTCCCCGGTAGGGAGGCCTTCCATCCACTGCACAACCTTAGCTGACTGAACCCACACTGCAGATGCTCTGTGAGTGTGCCCTGTCCACACACTGCAACAAGACACAGACCAGTTCATTTCACTTCTAGGATCCAGAAAAACAGAGCCCTCCTCCTGAATTGCCACCTGGTCCTCCTGATCCTGGTCCTGCTCCTTCTCCTGGTCCTGTGCCTGGTCCTGCTCCTGCTCCTTCTCCTGCTCCTGCTCCTGCTTCTCCTCCTGCTCTTACTTCTGCTTCTCCTCCTGCTCCTGCTGCTTCTCCTGCCCCTGCTTCTTCTCCAGCCCCATTACCTGTCAACACAAACCCTACTGTGATCGTTACCTGCTGTGGCTGTGGAAAGAGAGACATGCAGGTAACTGGGAGATGGGCGGGCTGTAACCTCTAGGCTTGGCTGGGGAGGGCAGGCACAGCCAACCATCACAACAAAAGTCTGAGTGTGGGAGGGACACAGAACATGTATTACTTTGTCTGAGGACGCCTGGACCCCTGTCTCTTCCCCGTGGCTGGAGGAGAGGATACACAGAGTGCTCCACAATTGCTTGCCCCCTCTTTTACAGTGTCCAGTTCTGGACATGGCCACTGTGCCCCCATCTTGCCAGTCTCCAGTTCCCATGTCTTGGACTCAGCCCCAGCAGTGTCTTTGATGCCACCCTTAGTCTGAGAATGAACGAGCCAAGATGTATTGGGTGTATCCCATGCAAAGTCAGATACAATAAAAACAGAAAGGACCCGTCCTGAAACCTGGTCAAATGCCAGTGGCCCTGGCCAGCCTAGATCAAGACTTCTTATATACAAGCAAAAGAGCTTATCTATTGATCCCCGAGGACCACTGAGTTACAGCATCGAGTTACAGGATAAAGGGAGGTGACCTGGAGCTCTTAAAGAGCATCTCAAGCTTCTTGTGTGGAGTTGAGCCCCAGGAGGCAAACAGCCATTTATCTGAAGCCTCCCTCCTATGAGGTCCAGGCCACCCCAAGAAAGGGGGGAGACCCCATATGTAGCCCCGACAGGGACAGAGCAAAGGGCGAGTTGAGCCCCCCTCCCCCTGCCGTCTTCCCCCTGGCTTTGTAGTTTTCCTCCCTGCTCTGTCTCTGTCTGTGGTGAGGCTGTGACTTTCTCCTGAGAGCCCCGCCTGCCTATTCCCTGCCTTTGAGCTACAAAGAGATCAAGGAAGGTCTCCTGAAAAGAAAATGGCCACTGCCAATGGCTTGCCCCACCCTCTCCATCAGGTTCACGGAGTCCACAAGGCTGAGACCATGAGGCGTTCTACAGTGAGGCCTGCTTTCTTGCCTCTCCAGTTTCCTCTACTTTAGCCTGGCCTGTAGTTCCTGACCCTTATTGAGACATGGGCCTCTGGCCTACTTGACTAATATGGCCGAGTTCTGTCCTTTCCCCAGGCCTTCTACCCAGACAGAGCCTTCACAAAACACATCACTCCCCCCTGGAGGCCTCTGCTTGCCACCACACACCCCTCGGGCCTCTTAACATCTCCAAAGGCAGCACCTGAGGCATCTTCCCACTCCAAACACTGTTTTGTCCCCACTTGTCCTGAATCCTCTTTGTTCAACAATGACCACTCAAGCCTTTAGACTGGTCGCTCTGGGGAGAGGATGTGTTTTGTGGTCTTGTGTCTGTGTTGACAGAGTTCTAGGTAATTGGACCCAGTGTCCCTGGGGGCAGGGGCAGGGGGAGCTCCCATGACATGCTGCTGAGTGCTTAGGGTCACATCTGCTTTTCAGGGAGAACTGGACACAAACTACTATCACCCGAACCACCAAATGCCATTGGTTTGGTGCCATCCCAAGACGCAGGTGAGCCAGACAGAGGGAAGCCCTAAGGCACAGAATGGCCACTACTCTCATAGTTTAAATTTTTAAGTTTTGTGGTTTTGCAGTTTAATGTGAGCCATGTATTGTGTGTTGGCTGGGAGTTCCAGGTCCCTTCAGGGAGACAGTGTGACGTAAGCGAAGTGGAGCCTGAAGTCCCCTGAAAAGCACAAAGTTAAGTGCCAGCTGGAACCTGTAGCTTTCCAAGGCACGAAGTATGCTGTCAACTGCTAAACCCACTATAGGGACAAATAAAGGTGTAGGCTGGGAACTGGTTAGGTCAGGGACTCAGGAGGGCCTCCCGACCTAAAGCTTCCTCAGGACAGGCAGCCTAGAGCAAACACTAGCCCAGCCCAGCGGCAAGCTCAGCCAGTTTCTGTATGAAAGCACTCTGAGCAAGGGGGTTGGGGGCCTTGAGCCCAGCCTAGCAGCAAGGAGTCCGGGCAGCACTCAGGGTTCCTGCCCACGCCATCTTCCACTACAGGGCATGTCACGCTTTCTGAAGGCCCCTTCAGGCAGAGCCACAACCAGACCCTCTCTGGCAAGCAACAAAACAACAGGGATAAGTCCCTGGTAGAACTGAGGGTGCCTCTCCTTCCCTCTTAGTAGAACTGAGGGTGCCTCTCCTTCCCTCTTAGAAACAGGGGAAGCTGTGTCAAAGTTACTCTTCCTGGTTGGGAGTGGCGTGCGCACATTGGCACACACACATGCACACACACACACGCATACACTCGTACATACATACACACACATACACACATATATGCACACACAGACACACAGACATACACACATATACACATATACATACATACATACACACACATACAGATACACACATACACACACATATACACACATACACATGCACAGACACGTACATACAAATACACACGCATACACACGCATACACGCGTACATACATACACACACATACACACATATATGCACACACAGACATACACACATATACACATATACAGACATACACACACATACAGATACACACATACAGACACATACACACACATACACATGCACAGACATGTACATACAAATACACACACATACGCATGCACAGACACGTACATACAAACACACACATATACATACACACAAACACACACAAATATAAACACACACACACACACACACACACAGACTTGAAAGGGTCTCAGAAAGCTAATAAACCTCCATAGGGATGGCCCGGCCTTGAGTTTAGAGACCCTGCTTCCTAGAACCTCGTCTAGCTGCTTGTTTGTTCCAGTGAATTCACATGTTTTTGTACTTCAACAAATCATAACCCAGGAAACTCTTCAGAAGCTTTAGGTCAAGCACAAACCTGGGCATTTTTTTATAGTAGACGTAGTGGTTTTGCTTACCCCTGCTGGAGCTGCTTGGAGCCTGGCTCTCATTTTATCCTCACAAATGCCTCAGAAAAACTATAACTTCCATTTAAATAGACCTGTCCTAAGAAATTCCCATAAGCTAATGTTTAACAATTCTATTGTTGGAAGAAAACTGCAAAGTCATGAAACTTTCAACAGTCAAGGTCAGTAGCCAACCAGGGCAGCACCCTCCTGCCTGGCTCCGGGATTCTTACTGCGTGTGTACCTCCTTCTCTCTCCTGCTCTCTTCACAGTTGGGGAAACTGAGGCACTGGCATTTAGTCTGGGGCTTAGCATGGCAAGGTCAATGAGTGGTATAGCAGTTCCAGACCCTGTCCCAGGTCTCGTGGTGCCAGAGCAATGAATAGAAATATTTGGATCCTACATCTTATAGTATAAAGCATTGATATATGCGAAATGTTTATTAATATTCATATTGTGTGGGTCTTAAAGTAACCACTATTAAGTGGTGCTCAACATTTAGAATGTTATTTGTTCTTGAAGTTCAGAAATAAACAAGATAGGAAAGAGTCCAACTATTTATAGACACATGTAAACAAACCAGATGGAAATAAGAATTTCTTGAGTATCCAGAGGAAGCAAAATAATTAGGCCCGAGAACCAAGGGTGAAACCACCACAGTCAATCACGAGGTCCTTTGAGGTCTTTGCAGACATATTGTAAGTTCACTGAAACCAGGAAGACAGTTGTGATAATACCGAAAATACCTTGTAGAAAATCTTTCATGATCCTAAGGCAGATGCCAGGTTTTTTAAGGCAACTTATTTAAAACACTCAAGTCCAGGGGACCTTCCTGATTCCAACTTAATCAACCATCAGAGGATTTCTCTGAAAATAATAATTTACTCATGAGTTTCAGGGCCCTACAATGAGGTTCCCACATCCTGTAGCAAGCTGTGTACATATAAAAAGAGGCACAATAAAGAGAAACGTTAAAGGCAAAATTAGAAGGTTCACACAAGTTACTTAAGGGCCGTACACTTTGGCCACGGGGAATCATAAAAGAATATTAAAGGGCCTAGAACAAAGTTGACAAGGACACCAGTCCACCTTTGAGCAGACTGTTAATCAGTAGGTGTCCTTGAAGACATACTTTTGTGTGAGGGATTTAAAAGGCCATGTATCTTTAGGCATCTGGGTTATAGGTTGCTATGGGGTTGCTGTGTATGGACAGCCATTGATGGTGTCTTTGTAGTGGTCTTTGGTCAGTGTGATCCTAGCAGTATTTTGTGGTAGTTTGTCTACAGGAATGAAATTTCCTCATGCATAAATACTCAGCTTTCCATGTTATAATTTTGGTCTATATTAAGAGCGGACACAAGCAACTCCATGTTGATTATGATTTGATTTGATTCAAAGGAGCATCCGCAAGGCTGGCTCTGTCAGTGGAGCCCTGATGTATCTTGACTTCACTGCCTTAAGTCAGGGGACTTCGGCCTTCTAGCCCCATTCCAGTGACATCCCTGTGACCTTTATTTTTGTGTCCTTTCTCCAGGGAACAGATTCCAGCTTTGTGAAGCCCAGCTACTCACAATCCTCTTGCCGCCAAAAGCTGCGCCTCTGTTCTGACAGAGATTGTTTTCAGCCTACAGAACGGCCATACCCCACAGGGGCCATTCTTCAACCCAATGAGGAGTATGTAAACATGACACAGGCACGCTGCAACCCAAAGCTCCCATTCCATCCGAGCCAAGAAAATCTCCCTGTTACACAGACGCTGTACTCAAAGATAGACTCACCACCCAATCAGGAGCATTATACTTTCAACCCCCTACAGTCCCCATGCTTAACCAGGTACAGCAAGTCTCCTGGGAGGATGCTGCCTCTGCTTGCTCCCCACACCCGACAATCTTTAGAATCCCTTTGCCACACCCATCCCTTTCCCCCAATCTCTAAAGGACCAAAGTTCTGAGTTCAAGAGGCTTTTGTTTATTGCATCGGACGCGTGTAGCCGCCGGTCTTAGATTGTGGAGAGTCAGCTCTGGTTTGGATCAGCAAAGTCCACACCTAGGGAGATGTTCACCGCCTGAGGTAAAATCATGTTGTTGCATGTACCAGGACAAAGATCCCTGGTCTCACTTCCTACTGGTCTGTCTTCATCTACCTGCAAAGGCCTGGCCAAATGGGAGCTTCCACAAAGGTGGGGCGGCCCCCACCTCAATCTTTAAATACTCTCCCAAATCCCTTTCTCTAAGTTTTTTTCTTCATCCGGACTTTGTGCTCCAGGTTTCCATTTCTTAGAGTCTTGAACATTGAATGCGCTCTGGGAGGAAATAAATCCTCTTCTGGAATCAAGACTTCTCTTTCTAGACATGTTGGGTGCTTCCCATGCCCAAGAGAGTCTGTCTCTGAACTTTACTGGATCAGGCAGACTTACTCCACCTGTGTGCCCTCTAAACCAGACTTTAACAGGGCCAAGTGTTCAGACCCCCATCACGTGCACTATGGCTGTGGGATCCCACAGGGAGCAGGTAGACCAGGATGAGGATCTAACAAGTCTCCTCAAGATCTTCTAAAGACTCTCCAGAAAGATCACGACATAGGTTATCAGTTGTAACAAATCTTGATGGATAATCAAATGTCTCCCTTCTGCGATCCCCATTCCATCCAGGCATGGTACTTGAATTTCTGTAAGGCAAATACAGGTGTAACTATGCCACACCTTGACTTGTAAATGGTATGGATTGAATCCATGGATAATGATGGGGAGACCACCTCTCCGTGCTTCCAAACTGAAAGCTACAGCAGAATGCCTGCCGTGTTATGAGGGGTTTTATGTGAGCTTTTCCTCTTCATCATGAAACTTTGACCTTCAAAGCACCCATTCAAGGGGTTTCTGTTCCTTATGGCTACCCCAACTTTCCTGTCTTGCTCTGCCCTTTCCTGTCACAGCTTGAGCTGCATAGCTTTTACCTGGATAGGATCTAAGCCTCTCTCACCCATCCAGTCCCCTCCATCTCGGGCAGCTGTTTTCTACTGTCCATCAAACATCTCCTATGGAAGGAGTAAGGGCAAATTGGAACAGAGCTTGCTGATGACAAGGTATGAACTCAGATATCCCTGCCCCTCTCCTATTGCCAAAGACATATACTGCAGCAAGACTGATAGGTACAGTTGGAGTGCATCAGTCTGGCTTGGGCCTTAGTGGCCAGACCTCCTGCCTGCAGCCCAGGACTCTGTCACTACCCTGTAGGGCCCCCCACCTTAGAAATCAGAGACTGGTCACTTTTTCTTAAAAGAGTGACTGTTTGTGTGTGTATAAAGTGTTCTGCCTGAATGCCAGAAGAGGGCACCAGATCTCCTTATAGATGGTTAGGAGCCACCACATTGTTGCTGAGAATTAATCAGCAAGAGAGCAGCCAGAGCTCTTAATCCGTCAGCCATCTTTGCAGCCTGAGGCTGCTCACTTCTGGTGAGGCAGCCAGAACATCTAGAGGGAAGAGGTGGCCATGATCTATAGGATGCTCTTCCTCAAGGCTTGTCCTGGCTCCCAGGGTAACGGATTCTCCCGAGGCTGTATCGTTCAGAACTTCCTTCCCATGCTTTTCATCATCTCTCATCCTGGCCCCCGTTGGGGCTCCTCGAAGCCAGGAGAGTCCCTCACACCTCTAGCAGTGACAGAGTGCTGTCCCTCTACAAGCTCAGGCCGGGCATACACATACCTTCACGCTCAACAGAAGCTCCTGTTCAGACAAAAGAGAGGTCTTGGCGCCCTCGCCCCATCTCCTTGTCTCTGCACCAGGATTGGCCCAGGATGCAGAACAAGTCTGGGTGGCAAATAAGGTGATCCATCGAAAGCCTCCCCTCTCTCTTTTCTCTCTCCTTTTTTCTCTGCCTCCTCCTTTTTTTTTTTACCTCTGTTCCTTTGTCCCCATCCCTTTCCTTTCCCCGTCCCTTCATTCTGTTCTGTACTTTGCCTTCCACACCTGTGAGGAGTGAGCCGCTGTTGGTCGGGGTTATTGGATGGGATTCCCCCAGAGAAGCAGAAATGGATCAGCATGGGGTAGAGAAGGACGTGCTTACGCTAATATGCCCTGCTCATAAAGCTAGGAAGAAGGAAAAGTCCTAATGTCTGTCCTGGGGAGGAGCGAGGGACCAACAAACCCAGCCAGTTTCCTGTGTCCGATCCCCCTAGAATACTCGTGTGTAAATGCCTATCCTCCAGTGTGGCACGAGGCCACGGGGAGTCACTGGGTCGTGAAAGAAGACCCTTGTTAGTAGAATTCGTGGCTTAAGGCCCCATCTGACCTATGAGAAGACAAGCAGAGGCATTGCAGAGCTGTGACAGACGCTCGTCCACCTCGACCTCTCTCGGACTTACCCTCCAGAGCCGTGAACAGGGCACCCCTCTGCTTGTAAGCCACAAGGTTCGTGGTAGTTTGTTATAGCTGCCAGGTTGGTCAGACCCAGTGAAAGCGATGTGCCTGGAGTGACCTCCCCCACCCCACCCCATCTTCAGCACTGGAGCTTCAAAAGGAAGAGTGGGGTGGGAGTAAAGGGAGGGAAGGCAGGCAGAAGCCGGGGATTGTAGAGAAGTCACCTACATCTCAACCAGTACCCTGGGGTAGCCAAATATGACCAAGCCCAGACACCCAGACCCACTACACTATCTGAACCGAAATATCCATGCAGGCTGGACTCTGGGTGACATGACGGCAGTCATGGGACGGTCTACTGGCTGGTGCCATCTTTGCCAGAAGACTTTTTTTCACAACTCTGTGAACGAGGAGGAGGGTCCCCAGAAGAAAAGTATCCGGATAACAAAGAACAACTCTATTTCTTTCTTGACTCTCTTAGGTAACACTGAAAGCTTGCTAATACTTCCCAGGCCACACTAGAATGCACCCCCACCCCACAGGGGCGTGTCCCCCTTTTCAGCTGGTGAATGCACAGAGAAAGAGAGGTTGGCTTTGAGGCCATAGACTAAGCAGGTGTCCCCAAAGCACTCTTCATGGTGAGGAATTGGACCCAACACTCCCGTGAGTGACTGTCACGCCAGCCACATACTTCTTTCCCGTCTGTCTCCACCCACGGTTCACTGCATCCCTAGGAAGCTGAGCCATGCCCACAGAAAAGAGCCCATCGCCATGTACCCAGCCAAGCACAGCCTCCCCCGCAGAGTCCACCCCTGCCTCTGGCCTCCATCCTACAAAGGGGGTCTCATATGCGTGCTAGAGCTGGGCCCAGGAAGCGGGCTTATGTGTGAACTCACCTCACAGAGACCCTAGCAGCATGGACAATGTCTGCACAAGTTCAAACCAGATAGGGGAGTAACACAGGCTCCCACCGCTAAGAAGCTATCTGTGATCGATACCCACTGGCAACAGTAAACAGAAAAAATAAGTTTTCTCCAATGGAGTCTCGCTAGGTGTGCAAGCCACACACAGGGGAGTGCTTGGCAAATTCAAGGCGAACTCAGTGATATTTTTGTAGATATTTTGTCTCATTTTGCTTTGTTTGGTTTTTTTTTCTTATTGGACTTTTGCTTGTTTGTTTTTATTTGTGGTGTATGGTGTGGTGTGTGTCTGTATGTGTATCTATGTGTGTATGTGTGTATGGGGTATGTGTGTGTGTTTGTGTGTATGTGATGTATAGTGTGGTTTGTGTGTGTGTGTGTGTGTGTCGAGGTTTGGTTTGGTTTGCTTAGCTTCTCTGTTTAAAGGGAAAGAGAAAAGCATATGATGTTGGACAGGTGGGGAAGAGGGTCTGGTAAGAACAGGAGAAGGGAAAACATGATGAAATATATCATATGATATATTTTATGGGTCTGCATTGCCAACAGCATCATTGCTGCCTTGGAATTCCCGAGCCGCCTTGACCGAGCACCTCAAACCAGTACTCAGTACCTCACGCCAGGCTGCAAGGTTGTGAGAGGAGACATCACCTCCTCAGACAAAGGGAGTAGTGACCCTGGGCTCAGGATCCCTGGAGTAGTTTGGCATGACAGGCACCAAGTGTAGACAGCAAAGCAAGGCTTGCCTCAGGAGCCTGGATTTAAACTCAGGAGTCCTAAATCCAGTGATGTACTTCCTTGTGACTAGAATTCCTGAAACGCTCTTTCTTGCTATCTGGTTGTCTGGGGGTAGGTTGAGCCTCTCAGGAACAGAACCCAGAGAGCTGTGGACCTAGTGGGACTTGCCAGGTAAGGAGGCCAGGGCTCAGTTTATGAGGTGGTCACAGGCCACATCTGTAGAACATCTGTAGAAGTTGTCCCCTGGATCTAGAGGCGACTGAGAATATCTCCTGTATATCCTACACCCCTGCTTAGGGCCATTCTGCCTTGGTAACCTCCCATATTCTGCATTCTGGGCCTAGGCTGTCCTGCTGAGGTCTGGGGAATGAGGGTGAGGGAGCCGGTGTTAATGCTACACTCTTCCACCAGATGGCGCCCAAAGCTTACATTTGGTCACTAAAGGGCTCTCCAAGTTCCGCTGCATAAACCAAATACAATGCAACCCCCTACCTCATCATTTAGCTGACTTTGCCCATTTCAAATGGCTAGAAGTGCATTTCCCTTTCTAGAGATGTTTCTTTAAAGCGTCAAGAGTCTGACTGCCTGGAAGCAGAACCCTGCATCACCCTAAGTCCCCAAACCAAACAGCCCCCAAACCAAAGAGCTACTTCCTGTACTGAACAGCAGGAGGCACTGGGACCCACCAGCCCTGAACCAGCTCCATCCACCATAAAGGGCTGACAAGTTGGAGTTCTGGATTCTCCACAGTAAGTGCCCATCAAAGAGGCATGGCCCTCCCTTTCTCCCAAAACCTTCCATCTCCTTCTCATTCCGGGGGACCACGTGCATCCCAAAGGCAGGTGGTATTCAGGGTACCGCAACACCTATGATATTCCATCAGGTGTGGTGGCTTTGAACCATCAATTGTGTTATCTTCCTCCCCGTACCTCAGCCAGAGCTTGGACCTGGTTATCTGCTAAATAGCACTCTATTATCTGCTCCATGAAACCCTCCAGTTTGTACAGTGTTAATAGATAATCCCATCCCATAATTTAAGTTTATTTTAACCTTCAAGTGAACCACACCTTCATTTTCTCTCCAGCACCCCCCCTGAGCTGGGCTCTCAGCTGCTCCTATTCCAACACACTAAATGTCTCTGGATTTCTCCCCAAGATCCCTCCCTCGCCATATTTTAAAACAGTCTCCCTCTATAGCCTAGGTTGACCTGGACTCTATGCTGCCCAAGTTACCCCGTTCCCATGATAACCCTAGTGTCTCAGCTTCCCAAGAGTTGAGCTTATAGGCCTGAGCCACATGCCTCTCTTTGGCTCCTTTTCTTGTGGCCACGGTCAGGTTAAAGCTTCAGATCCAGATGGATGGAGGGGACTGCTTGCCTTTCCTGTGCCTGTGCTGGGCTCCTGAAGGCTACCCGTGGAGAACAAACACCGCAGATGTGTGTCTACCAACTGCTCACAGAGGCTGATGTTTGCCAGCTCAGCCAAAGGCCCCAGGCTGAGCACGACTCACCAATGTAGAATCCAGCTAAAAGCAAGAGATCAACTTCCCAAGTGTCAGAAAATTTGTAAGGAATGTTATGGTCAAAGAAACTTGAAACCAAATTATTGGCTGATTGCTTAGAGAACTAGGGCTAGGCCAGGAATGATGGTGCACACCTTTGACCCCCCGCACTGAGGAGGCAGGAGAAGCAGGATTTCTGTGAGTTCCTGGCCAGCCAGGGAGACCCTGTCACACAAAATAAAATACAAAAGAACAAGGATTTTGTGTAAAAGGATGACATGCCAGACTTTAAAATTGGGATCTGCACCCCTGTAAGCCAGAGCTAGGGAGAGCTGACCCTACCCCAATCCCAAATCCCTAAAACAGAACCAAAAACCTCATCTGCTCCCAGGACATACCTCAGAAGACCTTCTGTTGTGGACACTATGGGAAATATGTGCTCTGAACCTGAAGTAAGATTTAAAAAACAAAAAACAAAAACATTACAGCCTATTGCAGCTGATAGAGTTTGACAGATTTCAACAAAGTCCCCTCTGGAGTCCCTTTACCCACCCATAGTACTAGGGCCTTATGGAAATTTTTCTTGCAGAAGAGTATCCAGGAGGGGGAAAATCCTCAGCATCTAAACAAGGAGAGTCGAGAAAACTAAGAGATTAATTGCCAGTCTAAGACTAGTATGGTATTCATACTTTTCCAACTTACAGATATATATGCCGACTACAGAATTATGCCTGCTCCAATAAACAATTTTTTAGAAAAAAATGAGATGAGAAGCCAAGAATGGAGGAAAAAAATAGAACAGTCTGGAAAAGGCAGAGTTTGAAAGAGTGAAAGCAACCTTTTGAAAGCGAATGGACTTCGAAAGTGACTGTGGCTAGATGGAGCCGAGAAGAGCGTTGACTGTCCAGGGCGCGGCCCAGGAAATTGACTTTGGCTGTGGAAGACAATGGTGTCTGAGGACCAGATGAGAGACAGCCCTGTGTGGCAGCTCTCCACTCTCAGGGGTCAAAGGTGACAGGAAGATGCCAGAGCAGAACACACAAAACCACAAGCTATGTGTACTGCCTTTCTGGGCAGAACAAACAGTGGAAAACTCCACAGTGGAGCCTGCTATGATGGGGAGACCCAGAGGGTTTAGACCCCAGAAGGCCTGCGGTGGGTGGATGCTAAGAGGCAAGCTAGGCAGAGGCAGAGGATCACAGCACTCATGTGGCAGGCAGACACTGTTGCTGTGCCTCTATACAGGTCACTGTGCCTCTATACAGGTCAGATAGGTGGCCCCTCAAATCTACTATGCTGGGTCATTTATTTCTAGCCAACACTAGAGTTTCATTAACACCACGTGACTATTCTAACACCCGACATTTACCTCTCTTTGGCCTGCTCTTCATCTCACTTGAACTATAGTTCCACTGAGTTTGGCACACCATCCGAGCCCCCTCACCAGGCCCTCACTGGAGAGTACTGGTCCCATGCCTCCAGCCAGAACCCTGCACTTCCCACCAGTTGGGTGGGGCCTGAGAGGAGAGCTGGGTGGATCCCTGGTGTGGTGCTCCAGCATCCCAGATAGCCTTTGATAGTCTGTGAGCCTCACCCAGTTCCAAACTCTGGCTGCCCATTTCCTCCCAACTCCTCAGTTTTTTTTTTCCAACTGCAACAGGCCACTCCCTTTCAAACTACAAGTTTGTGCACGCCTGCCTCTCTCCACTCAGTTTAAGGTTTGTGTGAATTACAATGAGCTGCGGGGCGCAAGCTCCATCTCTTTTCCTCACACTGTCCTGGCCCATCAGGCTTCATCTGCACACAAACACCGCGCCAAGGCCTCCTTTGGCCCCTTCCACTTTACTAGCTCTTGTGACACTGTGTGATGCAGTGCGAAATCCTTTCTGCCAAACAGCCTAGCACCTCAGGTCCCAGGCTAAACAGACTTCTTTCCCTCCATTCAAATAAATCCTCTTTCCTGGTATCTCTGATGCTCGGGGATATTTGTGCTCCGTCCCAGGCTAGAGGCGCACAGCTGAACCTTGCGCTCAGTTCAGTGTCTGGAATGCAACCCAAAGCATCACTCTGAGCTTTGAGATCTCGGAGGCACATCCAGTAGGATCTGAGGCCCCATGGCACTCCGCCCGGATTAAGCAAATTTCTTCCACCCTCATTTTCTTGTTTGTATGACCCTCCTGGGTCAGCTAAATGGGAGGAAATACAGGCTACAGTGAATTCCTCCAAGAGGACCCCATCCAGTGCACGTAATATCTCAAGTCCTGAGTGGCTCCATTGCTCAGGGAAGGAAGAATGTGGGCACACATTTGGTAGATAAAGGGGTTCTACCTCATGCCAGGGGTACACGGTGACATGAAGCTTAACTGGAGCTATATGGATGGGATGGTTGAACCCAGAAATCCCTACAGAGGCTGCTACCTTCCCTGGGCCATCCAAGGGCCCTCAACATTGCTGCTCTTTGAGGGGACCTATCTCAGTCACCTGTACTGCCCGACTTGGGCTGGACCCTTCTGTTTCCAGAATCACAGGCTCTAGGACCTCAGTGTCTGTCCCTGTATGAAAACATCTCAGTACAAACAAGCATGGGTAAGCACCAGCCTAAAAATGCAGGGGAATCCAAGCTTCCAAAGGCCTGGAATGAGCCCACCATCACTGTGCGCAGAGGCGGCTGGGACCTTCTTCCCATTTGCGGCATTTCATAGCACTGTAGCTCAATGGCTTTCCAGTTTCCCAGCAGCTCTGGTAAGTAGCTGCCTCCCCAGGGCATGGCTACCTTCCTCCTCTCTGCTCGCCAGCCCAGATCCATCCCTGCCCATGCCACAAGAGAGAGATGACAACTCTGTTTGTAGAACAAAGAATACTGGAGCCGGGGGTGGGAACTTTGAACATTTCACATCATGGAGCCATTTTTAAAAGGCCATTGTGTGACCTTAGTGGCCCCCCGCAGCAGGGTCTGAGCTGGATCCCGTGGACACTTGGTTCCTCTGTGAGGCGCATGGGACAGCTTTCCTCTCCCGGTTCTGAAATGAAATTCTGCCATCAGGCATTGATTGGGTCATCTCCTGAGTGACACGGACTGGGAAGCTGCCTAAGGCTCCTTCTTGCTGGGTGGCCTGTGGGTGGTGAGGCACGGAGCTTCTGTGGAGTTCTGGGGACCCAGGCAACTGTGGCTTGAGGGTCCTACCACTGGTATGGGTTGTGATGGCTGCCAGTTTGCTCTGGGCTTGTGCTATAGGCCCCTACATGAACCAGTTAGAACTGGACTGGACATGGAATTGATGCCTGAGGATGATGACACAGTTAGAACAGAAGGCCCGGATGAAGCAAGGCTGTCAGGACTGGCTGGGGCTGAAGACCAGGATATTAAAATCTAACCCTTCAAAAAGAAAAAGATACATTCTTCAAGGTTTCCTTGGATTTAAAAGTCACCTGGAAATGTTTTCATGAGGGCTGAGAGCTTTAGGAGCCTTCCTGGAACTGGGTAGTGCTCCCAGAGACAGCAGCCTCATGCTGAAAGGTAGCTAGGAGCTAGCTCAGCTAAGGGGTCGGCTAAGAAGAGCTGTGCTGACGGACATTCGAAGAAGAGTAGGAAATTCCCAAAATCGAGCTTCTTGGAAGCTAGTTGGGAATAGTCCTCCTGCCCCTTGGCAACTAGCTTCTCCTATCTGCCCTTCCCCTCCCCCACCTAGCCCTGTGGGAGGCAGCAGCCTCTCACCCCATGAGAGTTGGTAGACAGTCACTCTGTTCACAACAACTGTCATTTAAGCAAATTATGTAGGTGCTTGGGAATGTTTCCCTCTAGCACAGGGAACCCATACCTGCTTCCTAGGACTGTGACCATGACCCGAGGGTCCAGCGTTACAAGATGGTTAGAGAGGGATTTAGACACAGTGCACCCCAGGGAACATGGCTGTTTCCCTGTCCTTTGCTGAACTCATTGCACTGAATAAAGATGGTAGTAAGCACAAGGGCTGCGTGTGGGATTCCTTCTTTCTGTGACTGAGGCCTAGCCAACCTCAAGAAGCTACAGTCATGTTTACTTTCAAACGCAACCTCAGAGTTTCCAAGCTATGTGACAGCCACAGCCCAAACATTTGCAACAAGTGATGTGATCCTCAGGGCAGGCCCAGGCAGTGCCTGGGTGGGGCCTGGGAGCCTTAGGAGGGACCCAGAGCCAAGTGGAGCCTGAGGTGGCAGGGAGGGAGTGCTGGGTGGGGCTGGTCCTGTGTACACAACCACACCCACTAGCCTGGAGAAGAATAGTCCAGTCACTGAGTAGAGGACAACTAGTGTTTCTTCATCTCCCTGGGAAAAGCAGCAGACAAGATGGCCTGGTGGAAAGCCTGGGTGAGTTAAAATGATCTGGGGAGATGGTCCCTTCTCCATGTTGGGGTTGCGGGAGACGCAGAAAAAGGAAAGGCTGAACCTGCTAGACCAAGTCCTGGTGAGGGAACTCGGGGTGGGGGGAATGGGAGGAGAAACTGCCCGTGCTTAAGAAAGTTAAGGTTTGAAAAGTAAGACAGTTAAAAATAAAACAATGCAAAAACATTAAAAAAAAATGTTTTTAACTGCAAAGGAAAAGATAAAGTTTCGAGAGTCCAGAGGGAGACTTGTGTGGGGAAGCCACTCCAGTGCTTCTGTGGGTGTGTCCAGTGTGTGAGTCTGTGCTTGGAAAGCCTCCAGCAGGCTGCTCCTTGCAGAGGTAACAGGATGTGAAAGGCTCTCCAGGGTCCGGGACATTGATTTGGGGGGAAGAGTCGCTCTGTTTGAGCATTTGAAAGTTCTGAGTAGGTTGGATCTAGATCTGGAGAAGGAGCCAGGACAGAGGGAACACCAAGGGACTTGAATATTCAACAGGCTGAGGGGTTGAAGGACTTTTGAGCAGCAGGGAGCCACCTTACTCTTTAATGCTCTGGGTGAGCATGTAGCCATTGAAGGAACCCATCAGTACCAACAGCTCAGAGTGGGAAAGGGAATGGACTCGGACCCCAGAGCACCGAGCGTTTGGTTTTTTGTTTTTGTTTGTTTTTTGGGGTTTTTTGGTTTTGTTTTGTTTGTTTGTTTGTTTGTTTTTGACACTGGGAGAAGGGAGAGTTGGCAGCTGGACTTAGCTCTCGAAAGCCACGTACAGCTGAGACACCTTGTGGCAGGCACAGAGCCGCAGGTGCTGTGCACCTCTCCCAGACCGGCCTGGGAACTTTCAGAGGGAAAGCTGAGGTTCCGGGACACCTGGTAGCTTGCTCAGATTCCCTGGACAGCTTAGATAAGAGAAAGCCCAAAGTCTCTGCAGGAGCCCCCAGGCTCCTCAGAGGCAGAAGACCCAAGTTGGTCCAGCATCAGGGAAATCTTTGTTGCTATGACAACACCCAGAGAGAAGCTGTAGGTGTAGATGCCAGGCAGGGTTCTCTGGACAGATAGGAGAGACTAGAAGACAGGAAGAGATGAGCTCTCATCCTGACCCTCGGGGAAAGCAGTCAGAGCAGTGACTGTGTAGAGTTTCCCATCAGCTGCTGGCAATACGCCTTGCGCAGGTGCGCACAGCAGGGACTTAAGTGTTGGGCAGTTCCTAAAGTCAGGTGCCAGCCAAAATATACTGACTCTAGGCCCTGCACTCAGTAGAACAGGGCAAAGGGCCACCTGCTTGGGGACCTGATCAGATTGACAAGATGATGTGGGTATTCTCGGAACCTTCTGTATGGGGACACTCCTATAGGCATCTCTCACCATTGTCACTAGGATCTCACAGCAAGTCTGTAAGACCAGTGGCTTTACACACAAGGGAGGAAACTGAGCCTCAAGTACACTTGACAGGCACCACGGCTGCCACACAAGTAAATGTTTAGGCCTGGGCAGCCTGAGCCCGGATGTACTCAGTCATCTGGGGATGGCTGCCCCTCGGGAGAGCAGACTCTTGGGGGAGGAGGGCAGCGAGGCATCTGTATCGCCAGTGAAGCCCAAATGTCCCCCGAGTACAAAGCTGAATTGGGTACAGGACTGGAGAGGTCAGAAGAGTGACAGAGATTGCCTGTCTTCAAACCACGTTCCCCCCTTTGTGGCCCTCTTGAGGAGGTAGCCAGTGAAGGCACCAACAGAAGTGTGGCAGTTCTGCATGCCCACGACAGGGTTTCCAGACATAGCGTCCTGGGAGTGTGTCTGTCTTGACCCACTGGCCTCAGCTCCATCAGAAGCCCTAGGCTTCCGTGTGACATACAGAGGCTGGGATAGATGCCTCCTAAGCCCCACTCCAGGCAGGCCCATCTTTGGTACCCAGAATGCTGCTCTCTGTCTATAGAACCTTAACAACATGGTGGTATCTGAGCCACCCCTGGAACTTGCTGACAAATATGGGTCCCCGAATGCTCTGAGGGACACTCCCCAGCGACTAGGTTTCTGACACTTCTTCAGGTCAGGCAGTGAAACTAGGAAGTGAGAACTTGAATGCTCCCCACCCCAACCCGCATGTCTGTGGGTGAGGCGCTCTGCCCTGAAACATTCCAATAAAACCCAGTGTCTGGAAAAGTGTGAATCATCTGCAGAGTGGGGGAGGAAGACAGAGCTCAGGTTCTGAATCATGCTGTGGGTGAAGGGCCAGCTTTCGAACTATGCCACCGAGCCCAGGCTCCTAGCCTGCAAAATGGAGCATTAGCTCCTAATACAGCTGCTAGAGAAGGCGGCGAGCTGAGCGGCCTGTTTAATGTGATTTACAGAGAATGCTCACATTGACTTCTAGTAGTTGCAGTGTGTGACCTCAGAAGCAAGGAGTGTGTATATGTGCGTGTGCATGTGCGTGTGCATGTGCGTGTGCATGTGCGTGTGCGTGTGTGTGTGTATACAGTGGAGCAGCATCTGGCTCACTGGAGAAATTTTCCCCAGGAATTATTTCTAACAGTTCCTGTTATAAAACATGGTGCAAAAAACAAGACAGGAAGCTCTATTTCTGCATACGTGAAAATCAACCAAAGGATACAAAAAGACTCCTTGTTCCTTTCTCAGAAGCAGGACCCCTCAGGATATGCCGCCGGTGGGGACCTGTCTGTCGTGTATTCTCAGGATCTGACCTGAGGCTTGAGTGGAAGGATGGAGAGACAGTCAGTCAGTGTAGGGAGAGAAGGAGAGGTGGAAGATTCAGGAAAGGAAACTAAGAGAAAAGGAAGGAATGAGGGTGGAGAGGGGAGGGAAAGAAGGAAGCAGGGATGAACGGAAAGGCCAGACAGATGGGTGTAAGGACCGTGTAGCCTGGTAGAGAATTGGTGAACATCTGGGCGAATGTGTGGGTTGGAAAGCAGGAGGGTGGATGGGGAACAGCGGAAGAGCTGTGTGGACAGGTGAACCGGAAGAGTTGTGTGGACAGGTGAACGACCTGAATGGCTTTGACTAAACTCTCCACCTGAAGGACCCAGGTTTCCCTCATTCAATCGTACCCCCAGTTCTCTCCACTCTTTACCACCCCTTCCCCTAAAGCACACATGTCAGAAGGGCCCTGCATCTCAGGCATCTGATAAATTACGCAGAACACACATATAAATGGCCCTTGCACGTGCCCTGGACTGGAGGTTTGTAAGACAAGGGTCTGGGTGTACTCTGATTATCAAGTTTATCCCACAATCCTTAGAACATCCTGCAGTTCTTTCTAAACTTAACCCTCAGCCCAATATGATCCCATCCTCTTGCAGACCACCTGAGCTTTGGAGATACCCAGCTTGTCCCCTGGTCCTCTGAAATACACTGCACCACAGGAAAGACCAGAATAGGCATAGAGCCTTCCTCACAAGCAGAAAACTATGTCCAGATCTAGACACAAAGCCATTCCTTATAAGTTCGTTTCCACCCATCCTGCTGTACCCAGCGCTGAAGCAAAGTTGTGTGTGACCAGTGTGCTATCTGCTCTCAGACAACAGGTAGTTTCTTTTTACAAGCTCTAGTCCCAGCTGCATCATTGGAGTTGCAAGGCTTCATCTGGTCTCAGAGCCCAGGGGAAGTCTTTAGCCTAACAGGGTGGATTACATGGTAAGGCAGGAGGTTCCCCTACCTTTCTTGTATTTTCCATGATGAGCAGGCCTGTTTGTCTTGCAGGTTGAACAGGAGGGTGTCAGCGTGAAGGGCAGTTCACATTTTAACCCAGACCCTGATGCAGAGACCCTCTACAAAGCCATGAAGGGAATTGGTGAGTTACCACCCATGGCCTGGTCACCGGGGTCTCACATGCTCTGAGTGACTCCGTTACTTAACGACACCACACCGGCTCTGAGGTGGGTGGGTGGCTGTTCCGTCCCAAGTGACAATGGCAGGAAAGGCCATCAGTCTGATATTTGTCACTTGTAAAATGGCTGCCAGGACTCTGGACTCGCTGGTTCCCTTCTGCTTCACAGCATAGGCACACACTTGCCAATCCATCAGAAGAAGAGGGATTGGCACCAGGCCCTCTGTGGACATGGGATAGGAGTTTAGGTGTGGTGCTGAGGCTAGGGCCATCAGCAGTCACATGGACCCTGAAGCTTATCCTCTACCCTGTGCTGGCTGACCAGACAGCCAACTGCTTCTGCACCTCACAGGATCGTGAGTGGGAAGGGACCGGTTAATGCTAGGACTTGATCTCACCTCTCAGCTGGCTCTGCCCAGAAAGTCAAAGACAGCTGCCCTTCCCAGAGGGGCCTAGACTGCATCCTCACACCCATTGCTTCCTGTGAAAACTTTGCTGTTATCCTCACTTCCAATATGAGCAAACGCAGGCTCCAGGAGATGAGCTCACTTGTCCACGACCTGCAAGGCAGACTCTCAGAACCAATGGTCTGGAGTTTTCTGTGATATCCCTCTAACGTGACCAACACAAGGCAAAGACTTAGGATATCTCCCTTGGGCATGCTTCAAAGGCCCACAGCCGGTCTCCTAAGCTCCCTGCCCTTGGCTGCTATGCTATGACGTCATGCCTGAGTCACACCCAACAACACTCTGTAAGCTGGAGATGAAGAACAGAGAGATGCGCTACCTGCGTGTCTTGTTTACGCCATGGAAATTGGGCATTTGATGCTCACGCCCTCTGCAGTCTTTTCTGATGCCCCCAGAGGTAGAGGGGATTCTCACACTGTACCCCCTGCAGGAACCAATGAGCAGGCCATCATTGACGTGCTCACCAAGAGGAGCAACGTGCAGAGGCAGCAGATTGCCAAGTCCTTCAAGGCTCAGTTTGGAAAGGTAAGCAGGGTAGATGCTGAAGACAGGCAGCTGCTCCCAGGATGGAGATGTGTGCATAGGGGACCTTGCATTGAAACAATACTCCCATTCATCATCCGCGATCAAGTTTCTGTGAATGTTCTGGTTTTTTTTTTTCTGGAAGACCTATTTATAGCTCCCAAACCCCGGCCTGGCCTTAGCCTTGCATGGGTCTAGCCCCATTTCTTCCCTGTTCTCTCTCACTGCAGTCTGGGATATCCCTCAGGATCCCAAGCTCCCTCCATCTTTGTCTCCACAGCTCCCTCCATCTTCGTCTGTCCCACTACCTTAACTGTCCTCCCTCTTCCCTGCCCCCTGACAATACTTCTGAAGCACCGGCACTTGCTTTTCACAGTAGCATTACTCGCATGCTCCTCCCCTGCCTCTGGATACTCTAGGGGCACTCTGGCTGCTCACAGCCCTTAGCACACAACCAGGAGTTTGGAGGCACACCCTGAATGCCAGAAGTTTGTGCACAGACATGTGGGTGCCTGGAGTCTCTCCCTCTGCTCACAGATTTAACAGAAAAACATCAATGATGGAGTTTGTGTTCCCATGTGAAACCTACGTAACACCTTTTCCTTTCCCTCCAAGCTACACATTATTCTCCATGTTCAACTTCAGAAAGGTTGGGTAACTTCCTAAGGTTCCAGAGCTCTTAAGCCACGGGTCTGACAGCCCTGTACAAATCAGCTGGGTGTGGCATAGTGGCTTCTTATAGACATGTGTGGCCTTAGGAAAAGACAGGTTGAGACAGAATCTTGGAGTCTTTCCTTCTCTCCCTTTCTCCTCTCTCCCCAATCCACTCTTTCCCTCTTCTCACTGAATCATGTAATGTTAAATTAAGCCTGATGCTGCCACCCTCAGATCTTGCAGTCCTGAAAGCAATTACAATCCAATTTTCTTGAATTTAGAACGTGCCCAGTCTTGGACTGTGTGCTGAGCTATCACACGTCTGTGTCACCACACCAATAGGACAGAGTCCATGTGGGAAGGAGGAAAGAGGCCCCAGGCCAGCCCTCACCAGCTGCCTGCACTCCAGTGGGCTTAGAAGATAAGTCATCCCAGTCTTTCTTTGTGCCTGTCTTAGGACCTCACTGAGACCTTAAAGTCAGAGCTGAGCGGCAAATTTGAGAGACTCATCGTGGCCCTCATGTACCCGCCATACACTTACGAGGCCAAGGAGCTGCACGATGCCATGAAGGTACTCCACTTTGCCATACATTTGAATGCCCACCCGGGCCCCGGCTGACCTAATGAGCTTCAGGCTGCTCCTACAGCCACCCAGCAGTGGGGCTGACCAGTCACAAGGCAGGGTCAGATCCGTACTTCTCAGAATAGGGTTGGACTGGGAGGAGTGCAGGCAGGGCATCGGAAGCCCGTCTCTGCAGTCCGAGCACTGCCCCCCAGTCGCCCTTTGCTTCACCACTGCTGTGACTGGCAGATTAGCTGGTACTGGAGACCCAGAAACCACAAGCATTTCCACTGGTAGGATGCTCAGTGCAATCTGTGCCAGGCATTTTACAGCTGCGACCTCTAAGGCCACCTTCAGGGCAGGGTTGCTTCATTCTCCTCATTGACAGATAAGTGTGCTTAAAGGTAGGAAGGTTGTGCCACCTAGGTGAGACCACCCAGCTAAAGACTGGAGAGCTGAGGTAACTGTCCCAAGACACTATAGTGGGAACTCAATATTGCACCTTCAACAGAAGAGGGCAGAGGAGGCCATGACCAAAGCTTCTGAGAAGGCAGTGCAGGCAGAGCAGGAGACAGGGGCAGAGCATTCCAGAACATAGAGGTTTCTTCCCCAGGGCTTAGGAACCAAAGAAGGAGTCATCATTGAGATCCTGGCTTCTCGGACCAAGAACCAGCTGAGAGAGATAATGAAGGCATACGAGGAAGGTAAGGGCTTACAAGGATGGTGGGGTGGAGACCTAGAAATGGCATAAATTTTGGCAGCCTGATGGGGAAAAGGAGTCAGGCAGTTCCCAAGGGAACTCAGCCAGAGTCCCAAGGAGCCTTTGGAAGGTCTTTTGAGATAAATCCAACAAGTGCCCACATTTGCCAAATCCTGTGCCCAGCAGTGATTGAGCATGGCTCAGACATGGGGAGAGAGGTGTGTGCCCAGCTAAGCTCACGACCCTTAATGCTGTGGCAGTGCTGGGGACAGAGACAGCAGTGGACAAGAGAGTACTTGTTGGCTGTATATGGGTTGACCCAGAACACTGGAAAGGGTCATCAGCTGGGTCTTCATTATACTAGGGGAGCCCCTCTGGCCAACTCCCCCATATAGTGCATAGCCTGCCAGGCAAGCAAAGGCCAGCCAGTCCTCCATGCTGTGCTTCTGGCTAAAGGACTCTAAAGCCTCTGGCTTTGCTCAACCTGGCAACAAAATGATCTCAATCTGCAGGCTCTGGTCTAGCTCTCTGGCCTGATCTTTGTCTTCCCTTAGCTTGCTTGCACGTTTATGTCAACAATCATCTGAATGATTACCTAGACAGATGTTTGCCATTTGGACATCTAAATGCTGTGTACACCTTCTGTGCCAAGAACTTGTCCTCCTGTGGGAAGACGTGTGGGAAGCAGGTCTGGAGGAGGAAAGTGGACCCTGCCGGGCCCTGGGTCACTCACTGCCCATTCCCTCTGGGTCTGTTTTCCTGCAGACTACGGATCTACCCTGGAAGAAGATATCCAAGGAGACACGAGTGGCCATCTGGAGCGGATTCTGGTGTGTCTCCTGCAGGTAACGCAGCCGGGGCTCCAGGACTCTGTGGCTTAGAGGTCCAAAGAGATCCAGGATCCATCCCAGCACAGCCCTTGGGTCATGACTATGAGGGAAGGGCTGGGCTATGGGAAAACCCAGTGGTCTGGGGGCACGTCTGTGTCTCAGCATGATAGGAGAGTCCTCCCTGAGAGCCCCATGCCTCTCTTTCCTCAGCCTTTGAGTTGCCTCACGCCAGGCTCTGTTCACTAGCTAGGCTCACTGAAGCCACCATTCCAATGAAATAGCTCATCTACTCTCAGTGTACAAATGCCAACCGCGAGGCTTGGTGAGGATGGCTGGCTTGCACGTCTTGTGGACCAGAATCATGTCTTTCCCTACCTGCCCTCTGCACCCCACTGTCCCCTCAGCCCAGTGTCCTGAGTCCTGAGCTGCCTTACAGAGTGCTTTTCTCTGATCCTAGGGCAGCAGAGATGATGTGAGCGGCTTTGTTGACCCGGGACTGGCCCTTCAAGATGCACAGGTAAAACTGTTGTACCTTGACCTTACCACCTGAACTCTGGCCCCCCCCCACCCCCCTTTTGCTAAGGAGAGCTTTCTTTAATATAGACCCAACTCTACAGCCTACACCATGCGGTGACTAAGGAAGAAAGTAGGGTATCTGGGAAACTCAGTGGAAGAAAAGAAAAAATGAAGACGCTGGGAGGGGGAGGAACTAAGGCTCCCAGGCAGAGCAAGGGAACCTCTCTGAGCCCAGAGCTCGCTCATTTGCATATCTATTGGTAGAGTGCTTGTTACTATGTGCTCCCAGAGATAATGGGGGAAGGAGAATTTTTTAAAGTCGCTGATGGCCCAGGACAGAGGAGAACCTTAAGCCAACACTATTAGAGAAACAGGAGCTCAAGACAGTGAGCCGCCATCTTGGGCTGTTCGAGTGGGCGGGCAGCCCCAGCTCTGGGGTGCTAGAATTCTTACTCGGCTCCACCTCCTCCTGTCCCGCCCGATTCTAGGACCTGCATGCAGCGGGTGAGAAGATTCTCGGGACCGATGAGATGAAGTTCATCACCATCCTGTGCACACGCAGTGCCACTCACCTGATGAGAGGTGCGGGGCAGAGGAGGGAATCGCAGGGGTGCATGGCGGGAATCGGAGGGGTGCCTGGCCGGAATCCGAGGGGTGGGCGGCTGCGCCAGCCACATGGCCTCTTCCTTTGTGTGGAGGGCTGATGTGTAGCCTTAAGTGGTTTAGACTTGGGGAGAGAGCCACGGAGACCTTGATTCTTCCCCCTGTGCCGAGAGGGAGGCACAGATGTGCTCAGACTGCACACAGGTGCTGTGTATAATCTATGTATCCCGTATGTGGATCCTTCTTTCCACAGTGTTCGAGGAATATGAAAAAATTGCCAATAAGAGCATTGAGGATAGCATCAAGAGTGAGACTCACGGCTCCCTGGAGGAGGCCATGCTCACTGTGGGTAAGAAGGGGGCGTGGCTCTCCGCACATTTGCATTCACAGCCCGGGAAAGTGATAGCAAAGGACTGGATCTCCATCTTCAAAGAGTGTCCCCCACTCCCGATGCGCTAAACCCATACCCTTCAGCCCAGGTCCCTGGGACAGCAACAGTTCAAAACACACAGGGTGGCCTGCCAGGAACTATTCTTCGTGCTGTCTATTCAATTCCCCATGTGTGTTTGTGTATGCATGTCTGTGTACACATGAGTGTTGCCACAATGACTCCAGGCCCAGGGCCCAGGCCTATCCCTAGATACTACTCAGAGAGCATTCCACATCTCCTGTAGCTCTGCTCAAAGTCACCTTTCTGGGCCTAATCCAGGTATAAGCCCCCATCTTAGTTGCCAACTGAAGAAATGATAGTATATGATTTGAGTCCCAACCAAGAAGAATATAGAAAACCTTTCCTTCAGCAGACAACTGAATCTATGTATAGTAACCTGTCTATAGCACATCTTGGGTCTAATGCTGAAACCATATGGGAAGAGTCATGGTCGAGCAGAGACCCGAGCCAGGCAGAAGGACTGCCCCTATACCACCTTACATAGAGGAGCTGAGATGAGGGCTTCAAGGCCAGGCTCTTAACCCCTACCCCAGGCTTGCCTCTGTGTGGAGGCCAGTAGCCAAGGCCTCCTCCCTCTATCCCTATGTCTCCAGTGGCTATTAACATCTGAGGATTCCTGGCCAGCTTTGATGACAGTGGTAAAGTTTATTCAGTTTATCAGTTTATTCTATGTTGCAAGAGCTAGCTAGACATGCCCTCTGCTGTCACCTAGAATTGTACCCATTGACCCTAAATAATAATACAGCAAAGGCATGTAGGACCCTACTGTGGTGGGAAGTTCCTGGTCATTTTCTTCTCAAAGCCTCAATCACCCTCTTGACACAGGTGTGCCAGAAGGTTGAGTAACAAAGTCTTAAGAACCAAGACAGACTTTATACACATTCCTACCTCCCACGAAGCCCACACTCGCAGCCTTGGGTTAAAACCATCTCCGGGCGCAGATGCCACAGCCCATGAAAGATATATCTATGGAGAAGAGAATTTGGGGTCTATGCTCCAGACCAGAGGTTCCCGGTGCCTTAGTCCTCAAAGCTAAGCTTCTTTTGTTACAGGAAAGTTCAAGATGTGGGCTTTCCACTCCCTGGGTGCTCTGAGACCCATAGTCACCATTCTGTGGAGACCTATGCACAGCTGAATAACCAAATTCTTAAAGGAGCTGCTTCCTGGAGGTGACAGCTTAGTGACTTCCTCTAGCAGACCAGATTTGGGGACTTCAGATGAGCCCCACAGGTGCCCAGTGCATTTCACATCTCGCTCTTTTCCCTGGACATTCTGGGCTTTGGAGCTGCGCGCACTGCCCCAGTCTCCGCTCCTTGCCCCACTCACACAAAGCCTTCATTTGCAAGCTAGGTGACACACAAAGAAACATGCCAACCCTTACACAATACTGACCCTTCACACCCACAGGAACACATAAACAAATAGCAGTGTATGCCACACCGCCTACACTCTCCCTCCCACCATTAATAGAGTTTTCCTGTTTGCCAGTGAAATGCACCCGGAACGTCCACAGCTACTTTGCAGAGAGACTCTACTACGCCATGAAGGTAACTCTACTACGCTGCTGTGTCCTCCGTAATCAGCCCTATATGATGTCACATGTACAGTGGGGGCACTCAGAGGCCCCATCTCCTCCGTTGTCAGTCCTATGTGATGTCACATGTACAACAGGGGCACTCAGAGGCCCTGCCATCTGAACACTGGGGTCTCTCTTGGTTTAATCTCTCAACGGTCTGTAGAACTGGCTTTCTGAGAAGGCAAACTAAGCCTAGGGAAGGGAAGTCACATCCCCTGAAGATACATTCAAGCAGGTGCATTGACAGGTGTGTTCAACTGAACCTTGACATCACCTCTGCGTGGTCCGTATCATCATTGCCATCTGAAGCATGGTGTGTCCAAGGCTTGTGCAAGGTCACACCCCTTCTAAGTGGGAGAGCCATGCACAATCTCAGGCCCATCAGCTTGTGCTTTTTACTGTACTATATCTCTTCATTGAAGACTATTAGGCTGGCACGACTGGAACCCCAGCATTCTTATGTGGACAGACTCTGGGGACATTGTCTCATTTGACATGCCAGTCTTCCTACCCACAATCAGGTGCTAACTTCAGATTTCCTGTTGCCTACAAGGCTGCCCTGGCCTCAGAAATAGATGACCAAGGTGCTCTCCTCAGTACAATTGTTGGTATCTAGAACTAAACTGGCAGAGAGGTGTTTAAAATTATCCGCAGGGACTAATGTCAGGGCCCAGCTTCTCTAGCACATGATGCTGGCACCATCTAAAGTGAGAGTCATACCATCACCCCCAAGCCCTCTGGACACATCTGCCCCATGAAGCAGAGAGGGTGCTAGTTCCTTGGTCATGAAGCTCCAACTGACTCAAGACCAGGCAAGGATGACAGAGAAAGTTGGAAGATCCTGCTCATGAAACAACCACTTGAGTAACACTGCAGTGACACTGCTCAAAGAAGTCTTCCTGGAGCAGTGGGTGTTTTGTGCCTAGAGTCTGATGCAGTAACTCAAATGCATACCACAACTCGAGGCGTTGGGCTCCTAGTAAGAAAAGGCACAGCCAGTGAGTGAGGAGATGGAGAAAGAGGACCTCTTTGTCATGGTCTGTGGATACAGCTCTGTTCTAGAGCACTTGCCTAGCATGCACATGTCCTTGGGTTCAATCCTAGTACCACCAAAGAATAGAATTCTGAAAAAAAAACCTGTGTCACCAAAGTCCCCCTTTTAGTGTGTTCCCTACTGAACCAGAGGCCCATCCCTGCACTTCTGGTTCTTTATTAATCCCTACACAGATTGGTCCATCTTCACAGAGGTAGACAATGTGAAATGAGATACTGACTGTCACCGTCTTATCCAGGGAGCAGGGACACGAGATGGCACGCTGATAAGGAACATTGTTTCCAGGAGTGAGATTGACTTAAATCTTATCAAGGGTCAGTTTCAGAAGATGTACGGCAAGACTCTCAGCAGCATGATCATGGTAAGGCACGGGGTCCCAGCTTTACGGCCAGCTTGTGACACAAACATCCCTGGGATGTGAGATGCCATGACTGATGCCCCAGGTGACCATTCCTTCTCAGTGGGCAGCTCACACTTGCACCAATCACCATACAGCACACACAGTGACCAGGAAGGAGAGATGTGTAACTGTGGGTGTATCAGGGGAGCAGGTGGAGACCAATGAACCACAGAGGGCCGCCCTTGTCCCAGAAAGTGGCCTTGCATTTGAGCTATGAAATATACCTTAGGAATATACCAACGCCTTGCAAACGAAACCATTTCTAAAGGGACAAGGAGAGAAAGTAGTTTCATAGAAATCAGGGCTCCCTTTCAATCCTAAATCTAAGTAGTCCAAGCAGGGGAATTTTAAGCTCCAGTGGATTGCCTACCTTCATTCCAGTTAGTGAAGACCCAGGGTATTAAGTGCATCGGATGGAACCCTGCTAGGACTGAGACAGCCTGTCTACAGATTTCATTTCATTAACAATCTCATTGCCGGAAGTCCAATCATGGAAAGAATATCCCTTAGCTACTCAGTCAAGTGGCTACTTCTTCCCCCCAGGGTGGATTGCCGACTGCATTCAATAGGCAACTAACTCACAGTTTACAATGGACCTCTGCATTTGCTGACTCAGACAACCAAAGACCAAAAACATTCAGGAAAAAAAATGCATCTGTACTGAACACACACATGCTTTTTTTTCTTATCATTATTCACTGAACAATATTTATATGTAACATAAATTTACATATTATCTGCATTGCCTTAAATATTATAAACAGTCTAAAGATTGTTTAAAGTATAGGAGGGTGTCCAAAGGTTATAGCCAAGACCAGCAGCATTTCCTAACAGGGACTTGAGCATATTCAGTTTAGTATCGGTGGGGTCTTGGAGCCATTCTCCCATGGACACTGAGGGACAACTATAATTTTTAAAATGCTGCTTTAAGAAATTTCAGGCAGTCAGGCAGCCGGGTGGTGGTGGCACACGCCTATAATCCCAGCACTCTGGGAGGCAGAGGCAGGCAGATTTCTGAGTTTGAGGCTAGCCTGGTCTACAGAGTGAGTTCCAGGACAGCCAGGGATATACAGAGAAACCCTGTCTCAAAAAAAAAAAAAAAAAAAAAAAAGAAGGAAAGAAAAGAAAAGAAAGAAATTTCAGGCAACACGGCATCAGGGAGGCAGGCAGTAAGATAGAGAGGTTGGAATTATTTGTCATGTTCTAGATTTCACAACCAAGTTGGTCAGGGGATCGGAGAATAAGTACAAACCAGCCTGGGCCACCACTAGGTCAGCCACAAGGAGCACCTCATCTCAGATGGCATTTCATAGTCCATGTCTCTCAGAGGTGAAAGGAGAGTCTGTGTGTGTTGACAGACCTTCATGAGCCAGGCTGCCCCAGGCTCTATGTCTAGATGTGACTCGCATTAAGCCTTGCTCCCTGAAGTGCAGTAATGGCTATTGTTGAACAAGTGGATGGCTCTGGATCCTGGATCCCGATAGATGCACGAGGAAGGAGCCTGGAGAAGCTGACTGCATGAGGAAACCCCCACAAGCCTTCCTTGTCTGAGGGCTAAGAGCGGATCTGTGTCTGAGACTCATTTCCCACAACCATCCCCCATTGCGCTGGATAGAGCATTCAAAAGAGAATCAAAAGAATTGTCTTAAATGAGGAGGAAAGAGCGATGACGTCACACAGAACTGTAGTGTAGAAACCCTTGAAGGGACAAGCCCCATCCGAGGAGCACAACTGTCCATAATGGAAACAAGAGAGGCCAACACTATCAACCCCCTCTAACCTCCCTCGTGCCTCCTTCCTCTAGGCCGACACCAGCGGTTACTACAAGACGGCCCTGCTGAACCTTGTGGGCACGGACGTCTGAAAACGTCACAAACTAAAACAAGGGCAAGAAGTGTGAGCACGGCCTCTGCAGCTTCAGCCCTGACCACGGGTGGGGTAGGGGTCGGGGCGCCACATCTGGCTTTTAGTCTTCTGTCTCCCTGTTTCTGATGCTTCTCATCCAAGGCCTCTGACCCAGAAGGTGCGACCAGCCTCGGTTTCCCTTCCACCTCTTCCCTGAGTCATTTCTAGGTATGTGTATAACTCCCACTCTAGCGTTACCTCTGAGCAAACAGAAACATGAGCAGGAAGAAGCTTGCAGGGGCCTGCAGGTCATTCCTTCCCCACCCCACCCCCCCCACCCCCGCACAAAAGCTCCCGGGCACAGGTCACACAGGTGCCTTGGCTCTGACCCATCTATTAATCAAGGTCTTTGGAGGAGAAACCAAGGACCATGGATTTCTAGCAGTTGTCTTAGCTGATAATCGTCATTATCAGGCAGCCAGTGAGCATGTGGGAGAGCACAGAGAAAGGGTCGCCCAGCTCTGCCAAGTGCGATGTCTGTAACACCCACTTAACAGAAATTGCTAGACTCTAGGTGAGGGAAAATTCTTACACCATCCTAATAGCAAGAATTAGGTTGGATTATAAATCCCTGTCCTGACCCAAGTACACTGTGGCCTGAGAGACTCTGGCTTGTCCAGTCATTGGCTCAATCAGCTGTTCATTCCCTCCATGTTGAAGCTTGCAGACTAGGGAGCCACCCAGCCCTGAGCATGAATGCTATCCTCCGACTGTGGACACCAAGCCTGAAGAACATGACAGAACTCTTCTTAATATTCACTGGGCTTTCAGAATCATAAACATTTGTACTTTCAAAAAGTGTCTGTGGATTTGTAGGGAGTGTATGTGTGTGTGCTGGGATGTGTCAACTGGAGTGTGTGTGCACTGGGGTATGTGCATGGGGGGGTATGCACTGGGGGTGTGTGCACTGGAAAGTGTCAACTGGGGGTGTGCACACTGGGTGGGTGTGTATGCACTGGGGATGTGCAATGGGGTTGTGGATTGGGGTGTGTTCTGGGAGTGTGCACTGGGAAGTGTACACTGGGGGCACACGGGGGGGGGTTATGCACTGGGTGTGTGCACTGGGGTGTGTTGCCCTGGGGTGTGTGTGTACTGGGGGTGTGTGCACTGGGGGTGTGTGCACTGGGGTGTGTGCGCACTGGGGTATGCACTTGAGGTGTGCACTGGGGTACATATACACTGGGGGTGTGCACTGGGATGTGTATGAACTGGGGTACAGACCGTGCTTACTGACTGGGAGGCCAGAGGGTAACATCCAGTTTTCTTCTTAACCTTAACCTTATTTTGTTGTTTTATTTCATTTTTGTTTGTTTGTTTTTTTGAAACATGGTTTCTCCACGTAGTCCTGGTTGCCCTGCAACTAGCTCTGTAGAGCAGACTGTCCTTGAGCTCTGAGATTTGACTGCTGGAATTAAATGCATGAGCCAGCATGCCTGGCTCTCCACCCTAATTTTTGAGACAGTGTCTCTCAGTGAACCTGGAGTTCTCTATTTCCATTAAGCTTACTGGCAGGTGAGCTCCTTGGCCCTGTTTGTCCCCATTCCTCAGTGATGAGGAGAGGAACGTGGAACCCTGTTGCGACCACCCTTGCCGGCAAGGAATGATGCAACACCTGTTACCTCCCCTTTATTGGGGAGGGACTTCCAAGCTTTTATAGAGATATCATTGACTTGATTGTATACTTGCACCGGATAACCAGTCTGTTCGTTGGTGTACCTTCCTTGACCCAGGAGCATATCCCTATCCCATTGTGTGTGGGTTGCCTGCCGCTATGCTAGCGGCTTCCTGCTCAGTTGCAAATTCTATAAGGAATGCTCTCCAATCGAGGTATTGTCCTGGGCTTAGGCAGGCACGAACCAACGAACTCCAATCCCCAGGAGTCATACAGTGCCTAGTGAGAGCCTCAACTTGAGCCACGGTGAAGGCAGCGGATGTTCCATAATTTCGAACTGATTCGGCCAGAGATTTAATAACTTTAAAGTCTAAAGGCTCATGACTCCTTTGCCCTTGTGGATTCTGAAACACTGGATAAGCTAAAGAGAGCTCGGTGCAAACCTGTGACCAAACTTGTGGACAAAAGGAACTCCCTGTATACTGGGTAGTCTCTAGATTAGGTGTAGGAGTGGAAGGTGCTGGCGGGGTGGGGACGGCCACACCCATTGATGGCGCTGCCACCCCTGACTTATCTCTAAGTTTCTTCCTCTGTTTTAGGCTTGCTCCCTCCAACTGTTCAACCAGAGCATGTATCTCCTCCTCCTCAAGATCAGAATCTTCCAAACTGAAATCTCCTAGCCCTTCTGAGGCAGGGTAGAGAGACTTTGCCCCTTTTTCCTTAACACTCTCTGCCTTTTCTGATCTTTCCTCTTGTAAGATTTCTAAAGCAGTTTGTCCACCCTCTATGGCCTTACAGCATTTTTTATCTTCTAAACAGCCCCTAACAAGCTTCCAAATAGGGTTTACTCCTCCTTTGAGTGTGCCCCGATCCCAGGCTAAGTCCAGATCCTTCCCTAACCTATCCCAGCAGGCAACCCTTAGGCTGCCATAAACAGCAAACCAGGGTGCCACGGTATCACATTCATTAAGAAATCTCTCTAAGTACAAGGAGACAAGGATGGATCAATTCGCATTCTTCTGCATGCTGACCTCCAGTTGAACCAGCACCATTTGTTGAAAAGGCTATCTTTTTTCCATTGGATGTTTTCAGCCCCTTTGTCGAGGATCAAGTGGCCATAGGTGTGTGGGTTCATTTCTGGATCTTCAATCCTGTTCCATTGATCTGCCTGCCGGTCACTGTACCAATACCATGCAGTTTTTAACACTATTGCTCTGTAGTATTGCTTGAGGTCAGGGATACTGATTCCCCCAGAATTTCTTTTGTTACTGAGAATAGTTTTAGCTATCCTGGGTTTTTTGTTATTCCAGATGAATTTGAGAATTGCTCTTTCTAACTCTGTGAAGAATTGAGTTGGGATTTTGATGGGTATTGCATTGAATCTGTATATTGCTTTTGGCAAAATGGCCATTTTAACTATATTAATCCTGCCGATCCATGAGCATGGGAGGTTTTCCCATTTTTTGAGGTCTTCTTCCAATTCCTTCTTCAGAGTCTTGAAGTTCTTGTCATACAGATCTTTCACATGTTTGGTAAGAGTCACCCCAAGGTACTTTATACTGTTTGGGTATCCCTCAACAGAAGAGTGGATGCAAAAAATGTGGTATATCTACACAATGGAGTACTATTCAGCCATTAGAAACAATGAATTCATGAAATTCTTAAGCAAATGGATGGAGCTAGAGAACATCATACTAAGTGAGGTAATACAGACTCAAAAGGTGAATCATGGTATGCACTCACTAATAAGTGGATATTAACCTAGAAAACTGGAATACCCAAAACATAATCCACACATCAAATGAGGTACAAGAAGAACGGAGGAGTGGCCCCTTATTCTGAAAAGACTCAGTGAAGCAGTATAGAGCAAAATCAGAACAGGGAAGTGGGAAGGGTTGGGTGGGAAAACAGGGGGAGGGAGAAGGGGACTGATGGGACTTTCAGGGAGTGGGGGTCCAGAAAAGGGGAAATCATTTGAAATGTAAATAAATATATCAATGAATTAAAAAAGAAAAAGAAATCTCTCTAAGGTTGATTTCTTGATCTTTAAGTTCTTTGATAAAAGCAACTCCTGAAGGGCCAGAAAAATTGGATGAGACTGTGAGGTCCCCATTTTAAAAATTAAGGCTCTAAGTCCTTTTACTTGCGATCACTGGGGGTGCATGTCGGTCAGCAAAACCAGAACAGGACTCCCCCAAAAAGAACAAAAATGTAGGACACTGCTATCAGCAGGGTCCATAAATTGTAACTCTTTACTTTTCACTAGGTTGCTATAAATTGTAACTCTTTACTTTTCACTAGGTTGCTAATCTGCAAACTTAAACCTCCACAGACTTTACTTTCACTTTCGGTTTGCCTTCTGCTTTGTTTACAGAGAGGAACCAGCTGTCCGTTTTTAACGGTCCCTTAGGTTCCACCTTGCCTAGGAACTTTATTGTCTCTCACCAAGAACTTTACCTTGTCCCATTTAACCAGGAACTTTATAGTCTCTCAATACCAAGAACTTTACCTTGTCCGATTTAACCAGGAACTTACCAGTGGGCTACCCTGACTGCGAGAAGTTCTGATCTTCAAACCCCACGAACGAGGAGAGTTTCCTGGGTTTTTCCGGCACCAGTTGTCTCGACCACCCTCGCGGGCAAGGAATGAGGCAACACAGGAAGATCTTCTTCAAGCAGTTTACTCAGGATCTCTATACTTCTTCTCCCCTGTACTTCTACTTCTCCCCGGGAGAGAATCAGCCCAGCCCTTAAATTCTAATAGCCAGCCAATCAGGCTTAGCCAAGTGGGCATTGCTGATAGGCTGTATCCACGAGGAAGGCACAAGGCTCAACAGGCTCCACCCAAATAAGGACTTGTTAACTGTTAACACAGTTAACAGACAAGCAGCTCCCTACAGAACCCCATATCCAGTTTTATATGGGTGCCAGGGATCCCACCTCAAGTCCTCATGCTCGCACAGTGAGCACCCCCGGAACCAATGCCCCAGCTCAGCCCATGGGTTCTGAGCAGTTATCTGAGAAACACAGCTTTAGGGAGCAAACCTGTGGGCATTTCCCTAAGGGAATGCTTGGAGTGACCTTGTCCAATATTGCCCTGGGGACAGAGCTTCTAAATGATGATTGTTTCCATTCCCCTCCTAGGTTCTGACCCAAATTCTAGTATCTCAGGACTAGGTGAGGCATTAAAGTTAGCTGGTCCTGTATCAACCTGCAGCTTTTCTGTATCCTATGGTATTCATGTACACAGGGGTGACCCTTGCTGAAATTGGTATATACAGGGTACACGTGAAGTATCCAAAGATGAGGATTTATCTGTTTCTTGGGTGGGCCTGTCTTTTTTCTGTTACTCTATCTGAAGAATCCTTTCCAACTAAACCAAAGTCTGTTGGAAGACCCTGCTACTGAGTGCAGATAGCTCTCCAAACTTGACAGAAAAGGAAGGTCTCACCGGGCTTTCTCACTGGGCTTCCTCTTCTCCACTGATCTTGTCTGGAGAGGGTCTCTAAGCATGGGTGCCTGCCCTTATCTAGAGGATGATCCTGCACAAAGCATCCCGCCATATGATCAGCAGGTACTGTGTTATGACCAATCAGCCCTTCCTGCCCATAACCCCCCAAACCCTTTTATACACTACCTCTGAAACTTAGAGTTGTCTCCCTGAAGCTACCTCAGAAGTCCTTCCAGCATGCTCTCAGCTGTACAAACCCCGCTCGCAGCTCCTGCTTCCTCCATGCTCCTGGGCCAGTGTCCAATGCCCTTCCCCCCAACCCCGAGGAGAAGGGAGACCCACAGCCAGTCTCCTGCACCTTCTCTGAGGCCCATCCATGTGCTTCTCCAATTCCAGCTGCAGCAGCAAGCCTCCCTCTCTCCCAGCTTAGCCCTGGCACCAGCTGTCTGCTCTGGACTGTCCTTAGCAAGAATCCTGTTTGGTGGTTTTTGTCAGAGTTCCCTTTACCTCTCTATCTCCTCTGACGATTGATTCCAAGTCCCCTTTATTCCTACAGAGCTAAGTCGGACATGTGTGAGGTCTCTTCTCCCTTCATGCAAGCCCTGAAGAGAATCCGGTTTTACAGCTTTGGTTGTTGGCACAGCCCTGTTTCTCTGTGACCATGGGTCCTCTCTGTTTATGGTCTAGCCAGGAGTCTGTACTGAGAAAGGTTTGTCCTGGCGCTCTCACTCCTTAGCTTTCTCAGAGAGATAGCCCACCCCATCTCAGAGGTTCTAGCCTCCTATCCAGGTGTTCGACTCCCCTGGAGCTAGTCCATTTTCTTCTGCCTGACAGACAAGGGCCAAGCGAGTTCCAGGAAACTGAGCCCAAGCTTCTTCTATGACTGAGATGTGAATCATAGTTTTCTCTCTCTGAGGGCTTCTGAGGGCTTCCAATAACCTTTTAGGAATTCTTCTCAAGCAATGCATACTTGACAACTGTACTGGCAGCCCTGTTACACAGTATTACTGCTCTGATCACATCATTCTCAGAAAACCTGAGTACTGTGCAGGTAAGAACTTTGCATTTTTTAAATATTAAGTATCTGAATTTAGTTACTTTTCTAATTGTTATAACCAAATACATGTCTTAAGTCAAACAACGTAAGACAAGAACGATGTGTTTAGGTTCATGGTTTCAAAGGGTTTGGTCCATGGCTATTTGGTCTACATGAACTTGGGCAGAGCATCATTAGTGAAGGAGCATTATGTCAGAGAAGTTCTAGCATGATAGCAAGCAGAGCAAGAGAGGAAAGGGCCAGATATCACCAAAGACTCTCTCCCTGTGACCTACCTCCTCCAGCTCCACCGCATCTCCTAAACTTTCAAGAACCTTCCAAAATGCACTAACAACTTAGGACCAGGTTTTCAACACATGAGCCCTTGGGGGCAGATCAGACTCAAACCCAACTATGTCTAACATGTATTTGTCACTCAGTGAATGGTTTCTAAAGAAAGGCAAGTAAGGGTAAAGAATTAGAGGATGAAACATCTCACAGGTATAAAACAGGGCCAATCTTGTGTGTGTGTGTGTGTGTGTGTGTGTGTGTGTGTGTGTGTGTGTCTGGCCTCAAACTTAGAGATCCACCTGCCTCTGCCTCCCAAGTGCTGGGATTAAATATGTGCGCCACCTCCGCCTGGTAGGACCAATCTTTAGTGGCCTCGGATTCTGAGAGCTCTCTGTGGGTCCTCAGCCAACCCTAGTAAACAATAGTTCAGAGGCAGATCTAAGGGAAGATGGTAGCTGCTCTCAACGCGTTTGACCACAGACCACTTTTGAGTCTGCCACTGTTGGAACCGATTGAGAAGACTGTACCCCAGAGCCAGTCACAGGAGGCAGAAGGGCAGTGACCAGAGCAAGGGCTTGGCACTGGTGTCATGCTGTGGGAAGGGTAAAGCTGGAGTGTTGGGCTTGGCCTATCTGGTGTTTATTTTTTAGCCACATAAGGATTGTCTTCCTGGAAATTGAATACTTGGCAAGAAGTAAAGAAGGGAAATGAATTTGTGGTCAGCCGTTCAGTGTTACCTGAACTGTGTGCTTTACACGGTTCCAGGTTGAGACTGGTCAGGTAAAGTGTCAAGACGAACTTTGAACAACTAAAGGCTGACTCAATACTTGTCAGGTAGACAGGGCAGGAAAGAACATTGCATTCTGGGAAAAAGAAATGCAAATATCGGAAGGGACTGGTTTGTCCTGGACATGCTAAAGGAATGATGTGTTAGAGCCCACAGAGATGAGAGTCAGAGATAAAGACAGAGGTGTTGGGGACAAACCAGAGGCGATTCGAGCTGCTACAGGCTGAGAAGCTCAGAGGGTCCCCATGGATGGCAGGGTGCCCTTGGAGGGAGAGATATAGGCAACAGTTATGGCAACCCTGCAGCAGAAAGGCTGAAACAATTGTCATGCGAACAGCCTAACAGTTTGTGGGCCCGAGTCAATTACATTGGAGGCTGGTCCTAATCACCATCCCCATAGAAAATATTTAGAATGTGTTATGGTACCCCAAACCTGTGCACTTCTGCCCACTTAGTGAAGAGCAGGCCCTGACAGCCATTGCTCCTACCAAGACCTTAAGTGTCTGAAATTCATCCAAAGCCTAAGCCTGAGACTCCAGGCCCTTGCATGGCTTCTCCGTGACGTGAGGTCAAAGTGGGCCCTGTCTGACGCCTCAGTGGTCTGTGTTTGCCCTTAAATCTCTGCCAGACCATTCCTGGCTCTGGATCTGGCTTTTAGCTACCATCTGATGGAATACCAAGACAACCCGCTTGGTTATTAGCACGTGCCCATCTGTGTGATATGCTGTGAGCTAGACTCCTGTCAGTGTCTCAGTCCTCAATTCCCTGGGTGTCTGATACTCGGTTTTGAATGGATACAGTCCACTTAGTCTGCCTAGACCCTTCAATAACTCCCTAGGGCCCCAACTTTGTAGCCACATTTCCCTCTCAAAATTTCAGTAACTCCTCTGTTCCCAGAATGCCTTGCTTCTAGAGCACATTATTTGGCCACAGTGAATCATCACCTCCCACAGTTCCTCTTGGCTCTGCTGTCTTTGGCTCCTGGCCACTAAGCTTCTCATCCTGAACTCTTTCCTATCCTCTGCCATAAGTTGGTCCTAAGGGCACAAGGAGAGGGCCTCCTGCAGGTATTGAGGTCACCCTCCCCCTGCCTTCTGATGTGACCGTGATGACCCATCAAGTCTCCCTTTGTCCACAGCCAGCAAGGGCCCACTGCTAGCTACAAGCCTGGTTAAAGCCACAGCCTGCTGGCCAGGAGACATGCTCACACAGTGCTGGCCAGGAGACATGTTCACACAGTGCTCTCTGGCGGCTTTGACCAGAAGAAAGGCTAAGTGGATTAGCTCTGACTCCCACCTGCCTTTTCAGAGAGGAACTGGAGGGAAAACCCTTGTCCTCCTCAGCACAGACTTGGGATAGGTATGTGCGGTCCTGCACCCCAGGTTCCTAGAGTGGGTTGCCTTATAGTTGAGAAATCCATGTCTCCAATAAGATTTCAAAACCTCCTCACTGTACGGCAGTGACCCTCATGGGTCAGTGTTGACCTTCTTGCCTGCCCTGTCCCCTAAGAAGTGGCCTGTCCTTACCACCTGGTTAAATAAACTAAAGCACTTCTACAATAAATCACACACTATGGTTTTTTTTTTTTGAGGGGGGGTTTTGAGACAGGGATTCTCAACCTTGACTGTCCTGGAACTAACTCAGTCTGTAGACCAGGCTGGTCTTGAGCTCATAGGGATCTACTTGCCTCTGTCTTACAAGTGCTGGGATTATAGGCATGTGCCACCACCGCCCAGCTACAGTAGACTATCTTTAATCTTGGGCTAGAAAAGTATTCTTAGGCAAGACAGAGAAGTAGTAACTCCAATAGAAAAATGATAAATTAGACTCCAGAATTTTCAACTTTATCAGTAAGAAAATCAAGCAACAAATAAAAGACAAGAAAAATTAAATATATATATACATATATATACATATATATATATATATATATATGACATGCTTCCAGAGTATTTAAAAATTCCCATAGTTCCACAATAAAGGGCCTAATTTAAAGCATAAACTACACAAAGAAATATCTATGGATAGCAACACAAAATGTGTGTGCATTTAAAACCTTCAGTAAGACACGTGTCTCATACTACTAATAAGAAAATAAAATAATGTACACATTTGCAAAAAGTATTTGGTTGCTTCTTATAGCTTTTCTGTGGGATCCACCAATCTTGTGGGATAGATATGTGCTGTCCTGTACCCTAGGTTTCTAGAGTTGGGTGCCTTAGAGTTGAGAAATCCATTTCTCCAATAAGATTTCAAATACTTTTCTGAAAATAAATAAATAAATAAATAAATAAATAAATAAATCTTTGGAAAAAATCAAATACTTTTCTGTGGAATCCACCAATCCCACTCTTGAGATTTTAATCTGATAGAAATGAAAATATAACCTTTTTTGAAAAACTTAGATGGTGATATTTAAAGAAAAGTATTCATAAAAGATAAAAACCAGAAAGAATTCCAATAGCTATTTACAAGGGGATGAATAAACAAACTGGAGTGTGTTCATACAATAACTGACAAGTAATAAAAAGTGAATAAACTTTACAGACTGTACACGGGAGGAATTCAAGCATTCCAAGCAGAAGACGTCAGGTATAAAGGAATATATGGTAGTCAATCCCATTTATACAAAATCAACCTATGGTGAATGAAATGAGACTAGCATTTGCCTTGGGGACAGAGTAGGAGTCAGCTGAGAAGACACTAATGCTCTCTCGAAAGTACTAGAGTCGTTCCAAATCTTAAAACAGGCAGGCAACAGGAGTGTGGTATAGGAAACTTTAGGTTTATGGATTCAGTTATATGCAGATTATCCAACCATAAAAATAAAGCTGCTGTGAACATATGCACGCAGACCATGCAGAGTTTTGTGAGGATAAATGCCCAGGGAGTGGGGTTTCTGAACAATACTCTGTTTCCATATACGTTCCTAAGGGTCTTCTTTTCATTGGGATTCCATTGAATCTGTAGGACAGTTTGGGAGACAATCATCTTGACGGGAAGTGCTCCAAACCCGAGGACAGAAGGTGTCTTTTCATTTCCTCAAGTCTTCTTTAATTTCTATCCATGATGCCTACTTGATCTTCAGTATACAGGTCTTGCACTTTTTTTTTTGTTAAATTTATACCTAAGTATGTTTCCACTTCTAAATCCTGTTTATATTTAAATTAAGATATATATTGCTATTTTATAGAAATACAGTCTATTCATTTTGAAATTGTTATTTATGTCCATATATGGCACAAATTCTTGTGTGTGCAGGTGCATTGTGTGTGCATCTGTGTGTAGCCCATATGTTGACCTCAAGGTCTTTCTCACCCACTCTCCACCCTGATTTTTAATACTGAACACAGTACTCGCCAATTCAACTAGACTGGATGGCCAGCAATCCCAGGGTTCCTTCTGTCTCTGCCTCCCCAGCGCTAGATTATAGACTTTTTATGCTAGGGATCAAACTCAGACCCTTAAAGACATCTTCTATCTCCTCAGCTGCAAGACACCATCGATTTCTAATGCTGACCTTGCATCCACAGACTTGCTGCACTCAGCGTGAATGGCTATTATGAATTCCTGTGTGCGGGCACACATCACTATACCTGGTGCTACTTTCCTATTGTTGCCTTGGATTTTACAGGAAAACATTTTAACTTAGACAAATAGTATCCATCTAACATTATGTTAATGATGTAAGAGATGTTCCAATATTGCTCTGATACCTTCCCCTTCCTTTCTGTTGATGACGTCAACAAATTACATCTTTACGCATCCGCAACACTTTAGAGTTCTTATTTAAGAAGTTGTCTTCTGAATCAGACAATATAAAATGAGTTCTAGGCATACATTAGACCCTTTCCCCTAGAGGCCTGGCTGGTGTGGCTGCTGTGTGCCATACCCATCAGTAGGTGGCAGAGAGGAGAAAGGTTATAGCTAAGCTCAGTGTTCTGACCTATAAACATCTGAATGATTAGTCATCTAACATTCCCTGACAAAACCAAGCCTGAGATGACCACCAGTCCAGCCTGGCACCAGGATGCCCAGACACGGAGCTAGCCTGAGACAACCAGCCATCTGGTATTGCACCGACCCTGATGGGATCCCAGGCCAGGGGAGAAGCTGGATACTAGAAAACTCCACCTGGGTCCTTGGACCCTGGGCAGGAGTGAACTCAAGACAGATGACTCCTCATGGGAGTCCTCAGACAGGCCAGGGGCAAGGAGCAAGCCCAAACGACCACCAGTCTGGCACCATGGAGCCTGGACAGGGACCTAGCCTGAGATGACCACCAGTCCAGGGCAGCACAGGCCTAGTGGAGCAGACCATGCCCAAATGACCCTTGCTCAGTGCCATAATGTACGGGTGGGACATGGCTCTCCGTAAGACCATCCCAGACACTCAGAGACCCTGGGCCAGCAACACTAAGAGGAACAAGTAAGTAGTGGAGAAATGGGAATGAAATAGAAACAGAAGGATGGAGGGACAATGCAGAGAGGCAGAATTGGAGGGAAGTGGGGAACAGACTGGTGTGAGCAGCCAGCAATGCTGCTGACTGGGACCATGGAAGGGTTCTCACCACAGGGGGTCCTCATCCAGATCCTGAGGCAGCAGGAATCTGTTACCACCAAAGGCTGGTGTTAATGTCTGAGGTCTGTGCAGATCTGGCCCCATCCTTTACCTGGGCATCCTGGGAGAGCAAAAGGGCTGACACCACCCTTAGCCAGCTGCAGTACTCCAGAGACACCCCAGTATTTCGAGAGTTGTGGGTTAGAGGCCCGAAAGGTGTGAGCATGGGACAGCTGGTCTCACCAGTTGTCTACAGTGACAGGGGCAGGGAGAGATGCCCTCCCCTCAGCCCTTACCACCTATAGTAGGCAGGGGAGTTATCCCTCCCTGTCCCTCACCTACTGTAGCACTCAGGAGAGCTGGCCCTGCACTTGGTCTGGGCACATTGTAGAGCTAGCCCTGGATGTGGGGGTTGTGAGTGAGCTGGCCCTGAGGGTATGACACAGGAGATAGGCCCTGCCTCTTGTCTGCTATGTGGTGGAGCTGCTGAGGGGGAGATACTCCCCACCACCCGCTGGTGAATTCATTCATAATTGGTGTCTAGACAGTTCTCTCTTTTTTTTTTTCAAGGATGGTTTTCTAGGCATAGAATTCTTGGGTGATGTCTTTTTCCCTTTCCTGCCTTGACTATATAGCCCCTTTGCTTTCTGTCCTCCAAGGTTTTCATCAAGAAGCTGTAGTTGGTCGTATTAAAGTGCTCTTGGACATAGTAGCTTATTCTTCTATATGCTGCCTTCAAGATTCTCTCTGGCTTTCACAGTTTGGGTTCTGCTGTATGTTTGGGAGTTTATTTTTAATCAACTAAGTGAGTGTTTACAGGATTTCTTAAATATATAAATCAATGTTTTGTGTCGAATGTGGGATATTGATGGTGAGCGTCTCTTCAAACATCCTTCGAGCTGCTGTTTAGCCTGTGCTCAGATCTCTGAAACTGTTGGTTTTCCTCGCTCTCCTTCCTGCTCCTTATGCTGACTTCAACTCACAGACCATTTCCTGTGTGCATTCTGAAATGCCATGCAACTTTTGACCTTTGACTTTTTGCTTTTTGACCTCAGACTTGAATTTGATCTTCTCTTTCGCATCATGTCTTGTCACTGAGATCTGTTCTTTGCTTAGAAAGTATTTGCTGTCCTGGGCTTTGAGACTTTGAATGTGTTTTCTTTCGTTCTTTTCCTGTGCTTATGGAGGGTGATCTAAAGCCTTTGATAGCATGCCCAGTGTCTAGGCTTTCTCAGGGACAATGCACACTGACCAATTATCATATTCATATTTTTCCTCTGAAAATGGGCCATACTCTCCTGGGTTTTTTGTTTGTTTGTTTTGTTTTGTTTTGCACTTCTCATTATTTTTTATTGAACAGTAGATGCTTCAAGTAAAATAAAAGTGACATCTCTAAAAATAAGATATGATCCTTCTCTAGGATTCATTGTTATTGCTGTTGTTGCTGCTAGTGATACATTTTGATTGTTTTGTTTAGTGATTTTCCTGAGCCACTTAATATTTGTCTAATTAGCTTGTTATAGTATATCTAATAATAACCTAAGCCTTTGTTATATGCAGTCACAGAAATGGTTCCTCCTCTTAATGGTCAGCAAATGCTTGCACATTGTTGTCTTTAGATCCCTCAGGTTAGTGACCAGCTAAAGACTGCACAGAGGCAGCTTTAGATCCTCTGTGCCCCTAAGTCCATTCTTTGCTCAGAAAGTTTTGTGTATTGGGTCATACATTCAATGTTCCAGCAAGCACCTACCATTGCCTGTAAATTAATCGGAGGTTAGCCCCTTGCTGACCCTCTACCTTGCCAGGAATGTTAGAGATTTTCAAGGGCATGGACAGCTCTTGTTCTCCAATGTATCCTTTTAAAACTTTGACACGTCTCTTATTAGATCCAACTCATCCTTGCCAGCAGCTGCAGTGTTAAACAAGTTCCATGAGTTGGTTTTCTGTGTTTTGTTCATTTATTGTAGTTGTTTTTTATTGGGAGTCGGGGTGTTTGGTTGGGTGGTTGGGTAGTTGGTTGGGTGGTTGGGTGGTTGGGTGGTTAGGTGTTTGGTTGGGTGGGTGGTTGGGTGGTTGGGTGGTTGGGTGAGTGGTGGGTGGTTGGGTGGTTGGGTGAGTGGTTGGGTGGTTGGGTGGTTGGGTGGTTGGGTGGTTTTGTGGGTGGTTGATTGTCTGGTTGTTTAGTTGGGTGGTTTGTTGGTTTTTCTACCACTGAATTACACAAATGCCCTCGGGATATTTGTGCTCTCATAAATTAATGTCTGAACCACACTAAATGGGAAAATCTTCTGGAATGGAGGTCTTCTGGAGAACAGCAGTGCAGTTCACAGGGTCAAACCCCAAGTGGGAATTCACAGGGAGCATGAGCCTGTCCTGTCTGCACCAGAGGTCTCAAGCCTTCTGCTGTCCTCAGCTGCCCTGGGAAGCCAGCTGCTTTCAAGTGTTCCATGGAGCTGGGGAGTAGAAGGTAGGAACGAGCAACTTAAAATACCACGCTTACTGTTTTTACTTAGGTGTCGTTATTTCTTTATTGACTAAATGCTATTTAAATTGTTGAGAACCCGCAGTTAATTTCCAGAGCTCTGAAACAACTGATCATAATGATTGTTGATGCTGTTCAGAAGAGCATTTCGGGCATCTTTGTCCAGCTATTCAGCTTTCCTGTTAGACTGGGTCCCTTTGCACTATGGAAGGTGGCTCTGACTGGAGCTTTAGAGGGACAATGTTACACTGGATACACTTAGGATTCGTATAACTGTGTTATCATGTTCATTTTCTGTGTTGACTTCACTGCATCATTTGCCCTCTGGGTAATAAATTAAGACTTCCTATAAAACTTCAAGAAACCTGGTTTGATTTTTGACCCTATCATTTCTTTACAGACCATAGTTTTCACATTTCTCAGACCAGAGGAGAGGGACAGAATACTATCTGTTTTTGTCTGTTGAAGGCTGCCTGGTAATCCCAGTCAATTCAATGCAGAATGCAGTCTCTCTGCAGCGTTTCTTCTTCTTTAGGACAGCTTAGAGGTCTGGTGTGTGTGTGTGTGTGTGTGTGTGTGTGTGTGTGTGTGTGTGTGTGTGTGCATGTGTGTGAAAATATATAAATACAACCTACTGAGTTCACACTTGTTGTTTGTGTTATATGGCTTTAGGACTGACCACTCTGTGTTGGACAGTCAACAAAAGGGCTCACCTCTGGAGAGGTTAATTCCCCTTCTCTGGCAGTCATAGTTGCCCAGGTGGAACCCCACAAATGTCTCCTTCCACATTATTGTGTCCACTGAACTTGCCTTTGCTCTACCCTCACTTATGCAGCCATTTCCAGGAGAAAATGTTTCTCAGCTGACTTCCTGGGATTCCGGCTCTCACAGTCTTCTTGTCTCCTCTTCCTGAGCCATAGCTGCAGGAGTTACGATATAGCTGTATCCACTGGGGCTGGGCTCCCCACGATCCGTTCATCTCTGCATTGTATCCAGCTGTGGTACATTAATGGTCTCCATTTGCTGCAAGAAGAGACTTGAGGATGGGTGGTAGTTCCACTTATCTCTAGGTATAAGGATAATATTTAGAATATAAAGGAATTGTGCTGCTCTAGAAAAATGGCAACAGTAGATTCTTTCCTAAGGCTATGCCCTCACTAGCCCCAGGAAGCTGCTGGCTAGGTTTTCAGCACCAGGCATTATTTTCCTCCTGTTGAGTGGCATACATAATACAACACTATTCAGTTGTAAAGAAATATGAAATCAGGCTAGAGAGATGGCTCAGAGGTTAAGAACGCTAGCTGCTCTTCCAGAGGTTCTGAGTTCAATTCCTAGCAGCCACATGGTAGCAAATAATCATCTATAATGAGATCTGGTACCTTCTTCTAGCCTGCAGTCATACATGCAGGCAGAAAGCTGTATACATAATAAATAAATCTTTTTTTAAAAAATGAAATCACTAAATTTGTAAGCTAATGGATGGACCTAGAAAAGATTATACTGAGTGAAGCAACCCAAACCCAGAAAGGCAAACCCTGCGCGTTTTTTCTCATCTGCGGCTTCTAGCTCCAATTCCTCAAATATGAGTACACAGCATAAAGTAATTGCAGAAGCCAGGAAGATATAAAGGGACCATGGGTGGGGTGATTAGAGGGGGAAACGGCAGGACACTGGTGACATGAAATGAAAAAGGAAAAATGGGGGTGGGGCTCCATCCGGAGAGGACAGAGGGAAGTTAACATACTTAAGGACCACAGGGTTAAATAACACCAAGGCCGTTGGATAAAGTCTCATGAAATCATTATTTTATATCAACCTAAAATCATCCACAGTACATATAAGTGGATGAATATCTATACACATACAGTTTAAAGCAAATTAACTCACTTAGGGGGACAGCGCTACCCACCAGAACCACAGACTCATAAAAACCCCAATACCAGTGGTTGGTCAAGGTCGTCTAAGTGACTCCCCAAACAATACAGATTATCACTGCGGCATGTGGTTGCCTCTCAGCGGTTGGAGATGGCTCCTGATGCTGAAGACATCACATACTCAGGACACGAGACAAGGATGAGTCGAGCTGGACCTGACCTGAAAGCCTCCATCCTGCAGTCTAGCCTATGAGAAAGCACTATTCAAGCTGCCAAGCGGGGAGGAAAACACAATTAATCAGTCCTACCCAGCTGCACAGCCATGGCCAGCACAGGAAGACATCCATAAAGATGCAGTAAGGAACACTCGTGTGCTGGGGCAACCAATGGCTGCCTAGTGGGACTTCTAAAAATACTTTCATTCATTTTAATATTTCACGTGTACTGGTGTTTGCCTACATGTATATCTGTGTGCCATGTGCATGGCTAAGACCCTCGGAGGCCAGAAGAGGACATCAGATCCCCAGGAACTGGATTGACTGGATGCTTGTAAACTGATATGGGATGCTGAGAATTGACCCTGGGCTCTCTTGACAATTCTCTTAACAACTGAACCATCTTTACAGCTGCCTGCTTTTTTTGTGGGAGAACAGGATCTCAATTTGTAGCCTCAATTGTCCTTGGAACTTGCTATGTTGGCTGGACTGGCCTTTAACTCACAAAAACCCTTCTTGCCTCTGCCTCCTGGGTTTTGAGCTTACTGACATGAGCCACCATTCCCAGCTACCTACTTATATTTTGGCAGGTCACCGTTGCCGATCTTAGTATGTTATGATGTGTGCTAAGATGTCTTTTAACACATGCCACCTGTCACTCTCCTAAAGCCACGAGGGACTTGGCTGGTTAAATACAGCGTTCTTCTTTCCCTCTAAGCCCTGTAAGGCCACAGCATCCTTCTAGACCCCATTGTAAAAGCAGCTTCTAGTTATCTGCTGAAGCTGACCTAAACATACAGTTCATGAAGTAAGTGAGAAGGTTTGACTGTGGTGCAAATATAATTCATCAAATCTCAGATAAAGAATCTTTAGTAGTCCTAGAATTTGGAAGTGAGTGTAAACTCTAGAACAGTTTAGAAAGTCCCGGCCAAACCATGTGGCCTTTATCTAAAGCATATTTACATTTTTATAAACCATGCTGGTTAAACTTACTAGAGATTTGTTGTGTATGTTGTTAAAATCCTGACACCTGATTTTCTAGCAGATTCTACTATAGTAGTTGTTACCAATAAGCATTCTGAGGGGTCTCATACTGTATGGATTTGTGGATAAATCAGTGTTTGGAAGTGTCCAGAACCTCCACGACTTGGACCTCCATTCACCACTCATCAGCAATTTCCCACAGTACCACAGACCCTGGGACCAAAAGATCTTGTTCCCTTAAGCCCTGGTTACACTCCACTGTACATGGCCGCTGTGAGGGTCAGTAGCACAGCTAGGCAGCTGGAGGAAGCTTGTCCTACAAACCCCAGGGAGCCTTTGGCCAAGAAGGAGGAGTGGTTGGAGCAACTGAAGGAAGGCTGCAAAGGATGAACAAAATGATGCTCTAATCGCTCTCTAATCCAATTCCGGGTTTCCATGGGTATGCAGTCGCTGCTTACAAATGGAGTCCAGGCACAAAATTAAATTATCAGCTAAGCAGGCTCTAGAAGCACAAAGCATCTCATCCTCCACAATGTGATTAAGGGCTATGTGAGTAAGGAAGACCTCCAAGGCTGTGGACCTGGAGGACGATCTTCTCTGGCCAGAACATGAGGGGAAACATTCCATTGCAACATCCTGATCAGCTCCAAAAGCTTGAGAGCGCTGTCTGTCTGTCTTTCTGTCTGTCTGTCTACCTATCTTATCTATCCCTCTGTCCTCTGTCTCTGTCTCTGTCTGTCTCTCCGTCTCTGTCTCTGTCTCTTTCTGTGTCTCTTTTTCTCTGTCTCTCTCTGTCTCTCTGTCTCTCTGTCTCTATCTCTGTCTCTCTCTCTCTCTTTTTCTGGTGTGTGAGTAAATGAATATATGTGTATACATTCACATGTGATGTGTGCATTATCAAGCTCTCTGTCTCTGCCTCTGTCTCTCTCTGTCTCTGTGTGCTGTGTGAATGCATGTGAATACACTCACATGTAATGTGTGCATTATCAGCTAATAGAGGGCAGATAAAAGATTAATCTATCTCTACCTTCACTCATCAAATGCTTTATGTTTCCTTCATTTTAAAGAAATAGATTTGGAGCCAGCAAAATAGTCCATCACATAAAGCCCTTTGCCACCAAGTCAGACCCTGAGTGTAATCCCTAGTGCCCACAGGGTAGAAGAAGATAACTGACTCCCATGACTTGCCCTCTGACCTGCACAGGTATGCCATGACACACACAGACATTCACAATAAATACATGAAAAAAGGGTTGGAATTATGTTACTTTTAAAATGTCACTTCTTTTTCTTTAAAAAAAAAACTTGGTTTCTTTTATTTTTTATTTTTATTAGATATTTTCTTTATTTATATTTCAAATGTTATCATCTTTCCTCGTTTCCCCTCTGAAAACCCCCTATACTACCCCCCTCCCTCTGTTCACCAACCCACCCACTCCTGCTTCCCTATCCTGGCATTTCCCTACACTGGGGCATCGAGCCTTCACAGGACCAAGGGCCTCTCCTCTCATTGATGTCTGACAAGGACATCCTCTGCTACATATGTGGGTGGAGCCATGGGTGCCTCCATGTGTACTCTTTGGTTGGTGGTTTAGTCCCTAGGAACTCTGGAGGTACTGGGTGGTTCATATTGTTGTTCTTCATGTGGGGCTGCAAACCCCTTCAGCTCTTTGGGTCCTTTCTCTAGTTCCACCATTGGGGGCCTTGTGCCCAATACATTGATTGTCTAAGAGCATCCACTTCTGTATTTGTCAGGAACTGGCAGAGCCTCTCAGGAGACAGCTGTATCAGGCTCCTGTCAGCAAGCACTTGTTGGCATCCACAATAATGTCTGTGTTTGGTAACTGTATATGGGATGGATCCCCAGGTGTGGCAGTCTCTAAATGGCCTTTCTTTTAATCTCTGATCCACACTTGGTCTCCGGATCTCAGCTCCTGGCCTGCATGTGATACCTTCAGGTGCTCCACTGGAGCCACACACACATCACCACGGCTTCTGCTCTGCTCTACACAGTCCCCACAGCTTAGAGTGAGGCAGACAAGGTGGAGAGGACCACGCCACCCACTCTGCAGTAAGCGTGGGAGTATATTCTTCTTGGGCATCATTCCTATGATTTAAACATCTCTTGCCGCCATGTTATTCTCCCCTCCAAATTTCTCCTGTCAGTATCTGCCACCATGCCCTCTCCACATCCTCATATCAGTATCTGCCACTGTGGCAGTGTAGAGAGGTGAAGCTTTGAGAGGGTATCGGGTCATTAAAACAGATGACACCTCTCTCATAAGATTGGATCAGTTACTACATAGCTCTTGCTTGTCACTCTTCCTCATCCAACTTGCCCCGCCCCCAACATTTCCTACCATGTTATGATGTGCTATGAGACCCGCTCTGGCCACCGGGGGGTCCTGGACCTCCCAGCCTCAAGAATCGTGAGCCAAATCCCCCTCTCAGACATTCTGTCATAGCAACAGAAAATGTCCTCCTATAGCAACCATCTTCCCCTCCTCATCCCTTCTCAAAGGCCATTCCTCATTTGCCTTCTTGAAGTCTGGCTCATGCTCTCTACGTCCATTCCCTGACCCTCAGCTTTCTCTTCAGGGCAGTTTCTTCTTGGGTAATCATTCCCTGTTTCTTAGAGAGGAGATGCCCATCTCCTTCTCTGAAATTCGAGCCTCATAAAGGGAAGGAACGGCCTGTACTGAGCATCATCCCCAAGGCCTGGGATCCCCTTAGCCTCCCTGACGACGTAGTCCGGCATGTTTGCTCAGGATAAGGACAGAGTGGCAATGGCAGTCATATTTCTATGTTCCTCCTTCCTATGAACCACACTTCACTTTCAGAGGAGAAAGAACCCTTGGCTTGAACCTAACCTTGGAAAGAAGTGTTCAGGCCTGGCTACCCTCTGACCTCTGACCCTGGCTTGTGGCCCTTGGCCCACAGGGTCTTTCTGCTAGCTTGAAAGCTGCCAATCTGAGCCCTTCCCAGCCAGCATTCAGCTCCCATGAGTCACTGCCTTCCCACGTGTGTCCTTCCCTGGGCCAGCATGGAACAGTGCAGGCAGGCACTCTCATCCTCTCCTCTACGGCCCCCTCTGAGGCTCCCAAAGCCTTCTCTACCCAGTGCTGGATCCTCCAGGCCCCATAGCAGGGTTCTGAGTGAGAGCCCCTGGGTCTTCTCCAGGCCCCTGGATCCTCTTGGTTTCAGTCCCACTCTGAAGAGCAGGTTGGGGCAGCATAGCCACCAAAGGCTATTGTAATTCTGGTGCTGCAGTAGAGGAACTAGGGAGCCCATTAATGTCTCCATCAAAGAAAAGAGTCACACACTGTCCTACCTCTCAGTACATTCTCTCCTCTCCTCTCCTCTCCTCTCCTCTCCTCTCCTCTCCTCTCCTCTCCTCTCCTCTCCTCTCCTCTCCTCTCCTCTCCTCTCCTCTCTCCTCTCTCTCTCTCTCTCTCTCTCTCTCTCTCTCTCTCTCTCTCTCTCTCTCTCTCTCTCTCTCTCTCTCTCTCTCCATTTACCAAGATGAAAGATGGCACAAGCAAAGCTTCCCCAGGCTTCCCCACAGCCTCAAAGTCAGGATGAATAGTTTGCCCGGGAGCGAACCATATTGAGCAAACACCATAGCCCATGTTTGATTACAAAAGATTTCAATAAAAGACAGGGACTATTGAAGCAGAGCCTTGTGGTCACTCTGACCTTCTAGATTCTAAAAGCTGCTGGACCCTGGAGCATGGAAGGATCAAAGAGAACAAGTTACTTGACAAAAGTCACACGCCGCCCAAGGTAGAAGAAGCGGGATGGCACCTGCTGGCTGGGAGTGCCTTTTCTTTTGACCCTGTACCAGTTCCCTTGGCTCTGTGAGGCCTGGCCTGCTGCCAGAATGTTCAGCAAACACACAGTTGTGACCTAGCTCCTCCACCCCTGTGTGCCTGGCTTTCTAAATGATACCTCCCCAGTGAATGTTTTATTCTTCAAAATAGGATGGATGTGAAAATCCCTCCAAAGACTGGCAATCAGAGAATGTGACTTTCTAGAAATGTCCCTGACTTCCCTTTTCCCAGCAGCTCAGCCACAGGGCAGTGGAGTACAGAGCCTTAGTTGGCGTGTCTATTACTGTGAAGAGACACCATGACCACGGCAACTCTTAGGAAGACAAACATTTAGTCTTCCTAAACATGTAGTTGGGGCTGGCTTACAATCCCAGGGATTCAGTCCATTATCATCATGGCAGGAAGCATGGCAGCACGCAGGCAGACCTGGTGTCAGAGAAGGAGCTGAGAGTCCTACATCTTGACTGGAAGGCAGTCAGAAGATTGTCTTCCAGGTAGCTAAGAGGAGGCTCTCAAAGCCCACCCCCACAGTGACACACTTCCTCCAACAAGGCCATACCTCCTAACAGTGCCACTCCCAGGGCCAAGCATGTTCAGACCACCACAAGGACCCAGGGTGACCCTATAGGACTGTACTGTACTCTCTCTGCACTCAGCTTAACCAAAGTGCTGGTGAGACAGACAAGGGGCCATTTTTTTATTTTGAACATTATGTGTGAATCCTCTTCATTCTTCATAACACTGTCAGCTACTCAAGAGGAATGGGGACTCAGTGTGAGCACACTGTCAACTGTCAACTAAGGCCTGACTGTGAGTGAGGGAGTGAGGCGGCTAGAGAGTGATAGGGGAGCACAAGGAAGTAAAAGAACGAGCCAGTCATGTTTGAAGCCTTTGCAGTTTCCTTTCAATGAGCATGTTATGCCTGAGTCACAGGGCCCACAAAGACCACTGAGAAGCCAATTCCGATACAAACACATGAGGGTCTTTATTACAAGCTCTCGAGCAAGGATTCCACCATCCCCATCGCACTGGGTCAGAGGTGAGAGCCTCCAGTCTAGGGGTACAGCGTATTGATTGTGGTTACAGCAAACTTGGGGAATTTCCATAGGAGAAAAAAATCCTTCATCACGTGTTCTTTCACATAATTGTTTTAGCAGAACTTTCTTTTCCCTATGTCTGCTTTGGTGAAACATTCCTTCAAGAGTCTACCCTAGCTTTTCACCTATGTCCACTTCAGTGAAATGTTACTTCACGTGTTTGCTTTAGCAAAGCATCCTTTCACTTCACTAGTGTCCACTTCAGGAAAACGCTCCTTCATGTGTTTGCCCCAGCAAAATGCCATCCAACACTTTCCAAAGAACCCTTAGTTTTCCACTTCAATTCAATAAGCCATTGTCTTCCCTGTATTGCTGAGAGAGCTTAGGCCAGCCAGTTGACATTAAGATGAAATTTCAAACTGAAGTAACTGTAAAGCTGAGATGACAGATGACAGGTGTCGGGGCAGCTGACCCACACACCATTCTCATCATGACTCCATCTCTCTCCACAGCTTCCTCTCCCCCCTTTGTGGGCTTTTGAGTTCATTTGCTTGGGAAATCCCTCTCCACAAAGAAGCCTTGCAAGGAACCTACAAAACCAGCTTGGAAAACAGAGCAGCATTCATGGTGAAAGGGTCTTCAGAAGAGAACTAACTCAATATTCACCCGCAACCAGGGTGAAGGGCTCAGTGGGTACCAGCTGCCCAGCCAGTACCGGTTTAACCAGGATACAGGGAAGAGACCTCCGGAAACAGAACAGGACTGAACCAAAACCAGCTGTCACTATTTCCTACCCCTCCGTGATGCTGAGAAAGTACAGAAGCAAAGTAAAATGCCCTAGTTCGCCAGTTGAAAAGTAAATCACAGGAGAACAGAAAAAAATAGCAATTACAATGAGAAGATAAAGCTTTCAAGGCTGAAGGAAAGATGTATACACAAAGCCTTCTCATTTTCCATTGTAGAAAGTCAATGCACTTTCTACAGATGAGTCAAATCAAGTGTGTGTGTGTGCTATTTCCAGTGACAGAGGCGTACTATGAATGGAAACGTTTAAAGGAAGCCTTAGGAGGATGAGCCGGCGGCGGGATAGGGTGAGGCTGGAGGCCCTTGCCTTCATCATAAACCTTTCTGTCTCAGTGGCTGAGTCCTATGTGTTCCCCTGGCTCCCAGCACAAGCCATCGGAGGGAAAGATTCCAAACTATCTGGATGGATGTCCTGAGCTTTGAGGAGGTGACACTGATCTGACCACTGCCTCACACACTGGATGGATTGTGGGTACAAGCTTTAAGGTTATGGAGGGAAAAAAGTCCAATTTAGGGTCATCTTCACGAACACTAAAGTTATGTTTTTTAAGACGAAAACTGCTTTGTTTTCCATCTACTTTGATCAAGAAGTTGACATTCCTAGTCAATTTTCTCAAAAGAGAAAAGAAATCTCATAGTCAGTATTATGTTGTATAATGAAAAATATCTAGGAAAAAGGGCTTTGGGGTATTTGCATCACAATAAGTGACAAATGTCAGAGAAGAGGAATGAACTAAAGAGCCCAATCGCTGCTCAATGTATAGATTTATGAATTAATACATACATCCATTACTTAATCTAAATATGTACCAAAATATCGCACTGGTTCCTATAAAGAGGCATTAATGCTATCTCAACTGAAAAATAGATAAAATAACAAGTGTTTCTAAAATCTGCTTGAATAAGAAAGCACACGCAGTGACAGGTGGGGGAGCGAGCGTGAAGGTGTTCAGTAATTCCTCCCTAGGAGGTAGGATGCTGCTCTCTAGGAAGCTGTGAGGTGTGGGAGCACTCACAGAGTCCTGCTTGGGACAGGAGAAGACTCCTGTCTTCTGTTTCACAGGCATGTGACCTGTCTATCCCCATCAGTGGTCAGAGTGCTGGACTGAACCCACTCAGCTCCTGCTGTGTAGCCCTACCCCATCCTTCCCCCCTGGAGGAGGTAACTGTATATACATGAAGGGAGGCTGGCTCAAGCCCATTCCAGTTCGCTCATTCAGAGCCTAGACCTGGCTTCTGGCTTCCATCCGTCCCAATGTCTGCTTGTCCGGAAGTCCTGGACTGGCTTCCTCATCCTCGCAGCTCCTGTTGACTCACAGGTCATAGCCATCCACCGTCCAGGCCAGGAAGCTCCAAGAGGCCATGTGCTTGGTTTTAGCCCCTCCCTGACATCCGTGTCTCTTCTCAGTAGGTAAACACTTCCAGATCATACTGGTCACCTTCAATAACACAGTCTTCCCCTGCAGGTTGCAGCTCCTCCCTTCTGAACCTCAGGGTAAATATTTCCTGCCAGACCATCTTCTGTGCCTCCAGAATTCAAAAGTAGAAGACACTGAGGCCAGAGGCAGCCTGCCCAAGCCCTGGGGACTGACTTCCCTGTGCTCTGGCCTGGCACTCGTGACAGGGCACATCTCCAGTCAGGCCTGGCACACACTCAGGGCTTCTGGACTAGACACTCACAGAGGGACACTCCTACCTCCTCCAGGGCTTAGAAGGCATATGCAACAAGCCTCCCTGAGCCCGTTACTGAGCCTGCCTTTGTGACTGGTGGTCACTGGCTCAAAGGTAAGCCCTAGCCACCTCTCACCTCTGGGACTTCCCTGCTTTTCACTCAGATGTTCCTCCTGCTGGCCTTCTAGTCACAGCTCACACTGAATCTTCATCACTATATTCTTTGAGAAACCAATTCCAGAAAAGAGAAATAACCCTGTCTGTGTCACCAGGCTGTTTCTAAAGTTCCCTCCCTTCCAGGGCCTCTCTGGGACACTCTGTCCTCCATCACGAACCTTCCGCTCCCTAACGTTCAGTTTGGAGGGAGATCGGGTTGGGGGGATAGCCTGTTCTCCATGCTATTTATCCCACCACAGTACCATTTTCTCTCTGAAATCTAGCCATGTTTCCAGGACCTTCCCTACACTCATTGCCTCCCTTGGCACCAGAGATATAGACGCCAGTGTCCCAGGAACAGGCTGTCCCCACCCGGCCTGGCCTTGGGGTTCCAGGGCTTTCCCAGTAGCATTCACTTTCTCTCACCAGGCTCTTTCTTCTGCCCCAGCCACTCTTCCTGGAGTCTCCTCCACGAGGAGTCTCAATCAAAACGCAGACCTTCCGTCTGCTTCACACAGGGCCATGGTAGAAACAGAGTTTGTTCCGGATAGTTCAAACAGCTGCATGTTAATGAAGATGTTCCCTGTGGAAATGCATTCCAGAAAGATAGCTAATAAGGACTAGAGGAAGAGAGATGAGTCGCTGTGGTGTACACTCAGACCCTCAGACTAAAGGGCCAAAGAGGGTGGGGTCCTAGAGCCAGAAACAGTTCGACACACGGGCAAGGGCTGACAGTAACGGCTAGAAACCAGGTTGTGACCTGGTGTGGAAGGGAGGGCACCCTGACTTCCCCTGTGCCATTTTCACATTTCAGTCTGAGCTTCCCATTGGCTGCTTCTAATCTCTGACCTGACAATGGGAAGGCTCTGGAGACAGCTGAAAAGTCAGGACTTGAGTTCCAACTGGACAGACGCACAGAATCTCGGGAGAGTGACTACACAAAGTTCAGGCCTCCTGAAAATGTTCCTTGGAGTCTAAAGCATCCTCTCTCAAATGAGAAAGCTGAGGCCAGAGAAGAGTAATGATCCATTAAGGCCCATGGGTTTATGGCCAGGCCGAGGGCAGAACTCCCATCACCGCATCCCCTGTGGCCCATCATGAGGCAAAGTCCACGACTGTGACACTCCCCTTTATGTAGTCTCTTGAATTGTTTATGGGCTAAAAATAATTTTAAGCCACTTTAATCAGGTACATCACTTTGAATCTCTTCCCCCACAGGAAATGTGCTGGCTGGCTGGTGGGAGACTCGGCAGCCGGCCTTGAGATCCCTTGACCTCCCATGTCCAGACAGAGATTTTCCATGCCATGCTACTGCTGAAGTCCAAGATCAATGATGTAGACTAGGAAGAACCAGTCCCCCTCCCAGTCATTCTTCCGCAGCCAACAGCTGGATTGCTCTCTGAACAGGTTGACAGAGATGCGTAATTGAATTAAAAGCATAATAAATTGAAGCCAACTCGTTCGATTAATGGCAGTGTCTTCTTTTAATTTTGCATCACATTCGTTTGGAGGCAATGCAATTAAGGTGCCCATTAGCAGCTGAGGTAAGGAGGCTGAAGCCACAGTCAGGAGGTAATGAAATCTCTGCTGCAGGGTGACTTAGGAGTCAGCTGACGGGTGGGGGTGGAAACTGAAAGGGCACAGTGGTAATGGTCTCCATCTAAGGAGGTTGGTAGGAGGAATGAGAGGCACATTCGGGGAGGAGGAGTATGTATTCCTGTCTCAGCTCCCTGGACTCCCTCCTCCTGCAATCTGAGAGTCCTTATTGGCGTGATAGCAGCAATACCAGGGCACACTTCTGAAGGCTGAGTGAACTGGGTCAAGAGCTATTAGCCATCTCCTCCTCCCAGATGTCCAGAGCCCACTTCTGCCAAGCGACTCCTCCGCACCCAAATCTTTCCCACACACCTTGGCTTTGGATGTCGGCCTTAGACACAGTGACCATTGACTGACTCTGCACTCTAGCTCCAAGCCACTTTGTAACTGGAACCATTCTGAAGGCCCTAACCCTTTACACAACCCTAGTACACAAAATCGTCCTGGGTGACCTGACCTGGGATGGCAGAGGACACTCAGGTGACACCCAAAGAGAGACCTGGCACAGTGAGTCCCAAGGAAATACTGGATCCCTCATCCATCCCTAGCCCCTGTGAGGAGAATGGAGGCCAGAGAGCTTGCTTTCATTGTTTAATGCAGCCAGATCTTTACTTGCTTCCTTGTGGTACACAAACTATAAACCCATTCCATCCTTCTTGTCCCTAAAGAAGGCACAAACCTGTCCCATTTTGAAAATAAGAAAACTGAAGCCACAGAAACAGGATAGGAAAAGATGGAGCCAGTAGAAAATTCAAGCCAGCCTGAGTAGAGATAGACCCACAACCCACCCATCCCAGCAGGGACACCAGTGGCCAGGTGAAAGGCAGACTGGTTCCTGGCTGAGCTAAGGTTAGAAACCCCAGTAACCCTCAAGGAAGCAAGCATTTTGCCCAGTTCCCGGACACTAGGCTCCTGACACAAGGCCGCAGTCCTCCATAGATTTGTGGCCATCAGTCACATAAGGGCAATGCCCCAATCCCCTCCACAGGTAGAAGAGGACTTGATCTGTGGTCACATAGCCTCAAGACAGATCTCCATTTTAATGACATACCTAAAGGCCCAGAGGCTTAGCCAATAAACTCCCCTTCCCAGACACTCCTCCCTGCAAAAGGTATTTAACCCCAGGCCCACCCTGATAACTGGGGTACATTTTTACTCACCCATTTTCCACCATGACAATAAATGCTTAAAACCATGGACTGTCTCTTTTCACTGGGATCTGCTGTGAGTTGCTGCAGAGAAAAGGTCTTTACCTATAAAGCCTCATCTAATCTCCCACACAAGGTCTCTCTATGCTCCCAGCCATGACCACCAAGCTAAGCTAGCTGCCTGACAACAAGCCAAGAGCTCCTCCCCTCAGGATCCAGCCAGAGTTCCCCTCTTTTCTGCCTCAGCCCCAGACTACATCCAGCCCGCGGGCCCCTGTTCCCTTCTCAGCTCTTCTGCGGCTCCCAGTGGTGCGTGGGTGCAAGAACCTGAGAACCGACAGCTCCAGCCTTCCTGCAGGCTCTGGGTCCCCAGACCCAGCTCCAGCTGTCCCCGCACCTCAGAGTTCGCTCCACCACCCCCAGAGTGGTGTCTCTCAGCTTCCCCAAAGCCTGACATGTACATCATAATAGGCAACTATGCTTATTATGAGAGACAGACAGACAGACAGACAGACAGACAGACAGACAGACAGACAGACAGAGAATGTGTAACTAGATATCAGAAGAAGGGCTCCACAAAACACCAGCTGTGCTCTCAGACAACCTGTACTTGTGGTTACAAACTTGCAGGCTCCCATCAGGGCCCCAGGATTAGTAGTAATTCACCAGAATTCACTGAAGTCTACGGTTTTGTCGTGAAGGATATGAATCAGTACTCTCTGTGTGAAGAGACATGAAGTGAGATTTAGAAAGACTCAAATTCAAAGCGTGGACACCTCATCTCCTGGCACATGAGTATATGATCACACTCAGCCTGCCCTCCTCTCTGCTGAAGACCTAGCTCACATCTGTGGTTCTAAGCCCCAACCTTCTAATCACATGATTGGTTGCCCCCCAAACTGCAACTACCCAGAGCCTTACCATGAACCATTCTGTTAGCATAAACAAGGAACATCACAAACAATGAAGATTCCTCCAACTCTGAAAATCCAGTGAACTCCGCATCACCTCTGGGTAAACTGAAACTCCAGTCTTGCTAAGAAAACTTTCTATCTGCCTTCCCTAATCCTCCACCTCTTTTTCCAGAACCGTTCTGTAGCCACACTGGGCATCTCTGCCCTCCTGGTATTCAGAAGCCCTTCCTTTCCTCTCTTCTTTCTTGATGAAGTTTTCATGTGGTCATCCATCTGTTCACCTTTTCAGCTCCCTAGTGAGAAGCTCACTGATCATTGGCACCTTTAGGACCCACGGGTTTGCTCCCTTGGTTAACCCAAAGTCTCACAATGAAAGGCCCACAGAAATAACAGTACTCAAACTGTAAGGCTCCTCCGCTGGGGTTGGCCCTGATGGTGCTTCCCTGGCCAACGATGACCCGCACCATGCTCAAACCATGCAGCTTCGGGCAGTGTTTGCATTTACACCCGTCTGTGATCATGAGGTTGAGCTACCTGCTAATCCAAAGGCCTTTGGGCCAAGACTGATGCCACAGGGTGGCTAGTCTCCAAGTAATCCTTTCCAGGGAAACTTCCAGAATGGTGCTAAAGTAGCTTCTGGGGAAAGAAGTAGTTATCATTTGGTGACCTTTACTGGTTGAAGCACAAGATGTTTTTATGGGTGCTTGATGCAGTGCTCTGTTCTCTAATCTGGGTGCCACTTACAATGGTTCACTCAACAATAACTGACCACATCATATGTGTATATAATTTCCATGGTTTTCTTTATATGTTTACTCTCATAAATGTTTTACATGAGCTTCTCTATTAAGAAAATCTCTTGCCTCATCTTCTAAGGCATCTATAAAAATAATGTTGACCTGTCAGATGTTCAGAGTAAACACTCAGAGGAGTGATCCTTTATATCCCCTAAAATAAAGGTGGCCATAGACCACAAGCAGACACTTTCAGGTTTCTTTAAATTGAAGCCCATGACCTCTGGAATTCTCAGAGTTGCCCAGTGCACCATGATGTCTCTCACTGGTGTCCTACTTTGATGTCCAAGTCAGCTAAGAACACATGTGTGTGAGGACCTTAAACATTCATGTGGATCATGATGCTTCTTGGCCCAAATGTCTGTCCTGGGTGTTTATAGCCGCATGAGCCACCCCAGAGCCTTACAGTTTAGACCAATCATTTGTCATTGTATTGTTGGCAGTGTATCACAGAGTCTCACTTGCTTAATCAGATGGAGTCTGAGTTTTCCAAAGGGCCATCTGAGTGGTCATCAATGGCTTACCATCTGCTAACCTAGATTATGGCTATAGAGGCCTGCTCATAGATTCTCCATGTGACCTGGGCTTAGGTGGTAGAAACCGACGACCTGTTAGAAAAGATCTTAGAAGTACATGTAGCACTCTGCCCCAATCTGTTGGTCAAAGATGTCATGTAACTCATTTACATTTCAGGGTAGAGACAAAGACCCCATCTCTTAAAGAAAGCCATATCAGACCTTTTCTTTATAATTCATTTTCATGACCTCAAAGGACTATAGAGAGAATATCTTATGTCTGTATAGATGTGGCACCTGTCAATAATAAATCTGATGGCCCATGGCTTAGGCAGGAAATAGGAGGTAGACTATCTAAAAGGAGAGTGACTTCTGGGATAGAGTCAGACAAGAGATTCACCGGAAAGATATGAGAAGACAGACACAAAGATGGACAAAGCACATATAATGGCTTGTCTGACTAGAACATCCATGACCAGGATTATGAGATATAGCTGGATCAGGAGTTCAATAAATAGTGCTGGACCTCTCTTTCCACCTCTGGCATTTACAAGCCTCTGTGTCAGGTAGAAACATTCTCTCATAAGACACCAGCCCAACACCGTGTACTCCTTAGGGCACGTATAGAGAGAAAATGCTATCAGGGTTCATCTTTCCTAAAACAGACACTGGCTGGTGCTGCTGCTCTGTCATGCTAAGCCACTGCGCATGCTCAGTGTATGAGACAGTCTACAAAGGTCTCTGTAGGCATAATTCAATAAAAGATCTTTATATGAAGTCATCCTGGCTTGTCCATTTTTAATCAGGTTGTTTTTATATTATTGAATTTCAAGGTTTCCTTTTAAATGTCATGGTTTTGTCTGATACAAGTTTAGGTACTAAGTGTCCTTATAAGAGATGGACAGGAGGAAGGCTGTAGGTGCAGCCTCATGAAAGACCCTCATCTGTCTAGGATGTGTAAGGCCTAGGGTCTCCTCCCAGCATGGCCAAAGGGGAGAGACTTAAGCTGGGTGTGGCGATATATGCCGATAATTCCAGCACAAGAAGGTCACAAGAGGACTGCATGCTGAAGGCCAGCCTGGGTAACAGTGAGTGACAGGGTAGCCTGGAGTAGGGAGGGGCAATATTCCTGAAGTGTTTAAGGCCAGAAGAAGCCAGCAGGGTCCCCTCTCTCTCCCTTAGAGCCTGGAGAGAGCAAGCACAGCCCATGATACTTCCATCTTGGGCTTCTACCCACCAAATTGTAAGGAAACAAATTTCTGTTTTTATAAACCATGATAGTTGTAACAATTGAAAACTAACAGGATTTTTTTCTTTCAAAAGCCTCTTAATTGGGATGATGAGAGGGATGTGGGGAGCAGAAAATAAGAAGCTGATTTGCTAGCTCTGTGCCTGGCAGACACAAGGACTCAGAGGTGCCTGAGAGGCCAGTGGGGCGGGGGCAGGGGGGTGGGGGGTGGGGGATTGGGGTGGTGGTGGTGGGGTGTTCAGGCATCCCTCAGCCTGGGAGATGGGAGAGAAGAAGTCACATGCATTGGAGAGAAACATGTTCCAGCCTGGCCATTGGGAGTCTTTGTAAGAGACAGAAAAGAGACCTGTGCTGCAGCGCAGTGCCCAGCATGCACAGGCCCTGGGTTCCTTGCAGTCCTCAGGTACCAGGCACCCTACAGCATACACACGCCCTGGATCCTAGTCCCGGTTGTTTCTTAACCGTGACACAACATGTTGGCCCACGCTGGGCTCACACCTTGACATCTGTATCCTTTGGGAAAGACTCATGAATATTTACAAATTAATGTAAATGGTCTGTTGACTGAGAAGTTTGTTTCTATGAGCATCACAAGACCAGGTAAAAGTATGTAAAACTCAATCGTTGTAGCCTAAGGTACCAGGTCCACATCTGCAGCACCAAAGCCTCTCTGGAGACAGTTTCAGAGAGTAAGGGGATCACACTCATCTCTGTGTGTACCTGGGATGTGTAGATGAACTAAGCACCAAGAAAGATGCCGACAGTGCCCGAGACAGTCCTTAATGATTCTTTACAGCCTTGGCTGCATCCTGCATCAGTTGTAACTCTGACTTTATTTACTGAGTCTATTGCTTTGCCAAAGGGCTGTCAGTTTCCTTTAAAAACCTAACATCTTTATTTCATTGATTGATTGTGTGGGTTCCATCCTCTATTTGCTTTATTTCTTCTCTAATCCTTCCTTTTTCTAACACAGGATATTAGATGGCCTGTGTGGAATCTTCCTCTTTTTAAAGATGTAGGTGCATGTGGCTGTAAACTTTCTCCTGCATACTGCTCTTTTTGCATCCCACAACTTATGGAATGTTACATTTTCCTTGTTTCGGGAAATTCTTCAGCAGTGGTAACTCAGAGTTTCTAGAGTCTCTCCCACGGCTAGTTTCTTAGTTTCCTTCCCTGGTGGTCAGAAGCGACATAGCACAGAAAAGCAGTTTGATAGAATGTGTTTAGGCTTGTTTTGTGATGCGCCACACATTCTGTCTTGAAAAATGTTCTGTGTGCTGATGGAAGAATGTAAAACCCAACGCTCTTGCTTGGATAATATGTTCTAGAATCTCTGTTAAGTCCACTCAGACCACGGGGCAGTTTAACTTCAGTTGTCAGTTTTTGCCTGGACATCTATTGACGATAGATAATGGGGTGTTGAAATACCCAGGCATTAGCATATTTGATCCATTAATCACCCTTTAGAACCAATAATAGTGGCTTTGTATATCTGGATACAAAAAGTATACTTGGGTTCAATGTATGCTTTATGTAATTGTTTTTCCATCTGCTTAAATTAATTTCTCTGTCAATGAACAGTGTTCTTCTTTCTCTCTTTTTGTTTTTTGGGTTTTTTTTCCTTTAAATATAGTTTTCTTTGAAAAACGATAGATATTTCTATTTGGTTTGCATGGACTGTCTCTTTCAAATCTTTAGTGTGTGTGTGTGTGTGTGTGTGTGTGTTTTCTGACAAATGTAGGCAACAATTTAGGCTCGTAGTTTTGAAATCTACTTGGCTGTTCTGTCTTCTGCACTTGATCTTAGCCAAAAGGCCAAGAAGCAATGTTCTACACCTTCTGACTAAGGAATTGGATCTATGTGTATTCTGGGTTGTTCTTGAGAATTTGCTGTCCATTTTCACAATTGCTTTCTGGTTTGTGTATTGTTTGTTCTCTCAGAGTTTACTTTTGCATGTTGCATCTCTACAGTGATTATGTTTGGTTCTTTTCTTTTTTCTGTATCTGCTGTGCTCATGAGTTTGACTCTCTTGTATATCTCCGAAATTGCAACCATCGTCTTTCTACTGAAAGACAGAACGCTTTTTGGCGAATTCCTGTAGAGTGGTAAGGCTCTGGTTTTGCTTGCCTCATGAAGTCTTTATTTTGCTGTCATTCCTGGAACTTAGATTTCTTGTTTATAATACCATTGATTGTTAGGGGTTTTGTTGTTGTTGTTGTTGTTTTTCTTTAAGAATTTCCATTCCTTTCTGTTCTGCATGGCTTTTATTGTCCAATCTTTCAACTAAGAATAATTTTAGTGATCATATAGTTACATGGCTTATCAAAGTGAAAGTGAATATCTCCTACTGTGAAAATAGAAAAAAATCTTGACCTAACACTTTAAATATTACAAACACACTTTAAGATTCTATTTATGCAACTACGATTTATCTTCTAAAATGCCCTTATGTGTCTCTTCATAATTAGGTTTAAACATCTTGAGATAATCTGAGTATTTTAAAACACTTGTCTGGCAGTCTAAGTTATTTGAAATAATACACCAGACTCCAAAGATTCCTCACAGGATAAATACACATATGCACACTTTAGGAGTGCATGGACACTAAGCCAGCTTTGTATACAAACACTTATGTAAAGGGAGACATGACTGATCAACACAGCAAAACGGTCTTCAGATTTTGAAGATGTAACTTACTTCCATGTAGCAGTTGCTTCCTCCTTATGCCTAAAGAAAATAAAAAACTAAATCTATACTTAACCAAAACCAAAACAATAGCAGCCCTCCCGTCATGAGAACTTTAATCCATCTTTTCTTATTTGTCAGGCTGCAATGAACTAGCTCAATGCCCCAAATGTTCCTTTAAGCAATTTAATAATGCTCTGAAATTACAAATATAAAGTAATCATTTGCTATCTGCGGCTAAATACTAGCCCCCAAGACCTGACTGCCCCCAAGGATGCGAGAATACACACATAGACACAAGGGAGCCTATGTAACCTTGTCCCCCACATTATCCCTAATTGGTGAATAAAGATGCCTACAGCCTATACCTGGGCAAAGTTGAGAATTGAGATTTGAGGTTCCTAGGCTTGGAGTTGGAGGAGAACTAGGAGGAGAGGAAGAAGGCAGAAAGGGAAGGAAGTTGCCATGCAGGAAGTGAATCATGAAAATACAGCCAGGAAAGCAGGCCAGTTGGAGGTAAGAGCTGCCCAGATGGGAATGACAAATTATAAAGCGGGGTTATCGATGGGGAAAGAGATTCTAATAGCATAGAGGATACCTATCTGAAGCCAGAAAAGGGGAAATCATTTGAAATGTAAATAAAAATATGTCGAATAAAAAATTCTCAATAGAAGAATTTAATAAATAAATAAATAAATAAATAAATAAATATGAAGGTTGTGTGCCTTTTATCAAAGGTGGACAGGGTTAGAGTTAGGGTTAGGAATAGGGTTAGGGTTAGGATTTGAGATAGGGTTAGGGTTAGGGGTTAGGGTTAGGGTTAGAGTTAGGGTTAGGGTTTGAGATACGGTTAGATTTCGGGTTAGCGGTAGTGATAGCATTAGAGTTGGTGTTAGGGATGGGGTTAGGGATAGTGTTAGGGTCTGAGGGCAGAAAGTGTCTTTCTTGACATTCTTCAGTCTATGAGCCTGGTGTCTCAAGCCTGCACCTCCAGCTACCCAGGAGTGTGGACCCGGAGTATTGTAAGTTCAAAGCCATTCATTAAAAGCCTTTGTTAAAATAGCAACTGAAAAGAAGAGTAAGAAACTAGCTATGAGGTAGAGTCATTGTGAGTCCTTGGCTTCAGTGCCCTTCCCTGGAATAAAGACAGAACAGAATTGCTTGAAACTCAGATCAACAACAGAGTTTTCTAAATCAAATATTCTAAGACAATAGAACCCGAAAGGACACACTCATTTGATTCTTCTATGCTGAAGAATTAAATAGGAAAACATTAAAAATCTTTGTTTTCTATAATGAAACCAGTATTAAGAGCAGAAAATTTCATTTGCACAGTAAATGTATTGCCATCCCTAGCACGGGTCCTGGATTTGGGCCAACATGCTTCAAGCTGTGTTCAGTGGTGTTTATGGACAAACTGTACAGTCAGAACAATGTATGTGTATTGTTTGTTGTGTGTTGTGTGTTGGGGACCAAGCCTGCAGTGAAGTCATTGAAGGCAACGTAGGTAGACACAACCCCAAACAACTCAGATTCGTTACACATTTAATTTCGGATTCATTTTTCGTCATTGTATATTTGGACACGTTTTACTGCTGCCAAATTTTTACCCTTCCTTCTGGTGTCACAGAGTCACAAAGCACAATAGAAGAAGCTGCAGGTTAGAGGCAGAATTTGCAAATAAGATAACTAAGTTAAATAACAGTTTCAATAAATGCTGGCTTTCCTGGCATTCCCTTTGGAAAAAATGCTTACAAGCATTGCTTAGCTATTGGGAATAATTAAATGTCCTCTACGCTTGGGTAATTTTAAAGTGACGACTCTGGATCGACTTTAAAGTGCCCAAGAAAACAAAACCGAAACGATCACTTAGTCTCTGGCATTCCGTACATCAGGAAGCCAAGCCAGGAGCTCAGAGGAGCCAAGCCTCTACGGTACCAGAGCAGGGAGGTCTAGAGAAGGCCACAGACATAGACACGCTCCGTAGAAAACCTCCACCTTTGGCTGAAGAAGAAATATTGTATGTGTATGTGTGTGCACGCATATATGTGTAGGTAGGTACCCACAGCGACCAGGAAGGGTGGCATCTTCTCTGGAGCTACATCTGACATGGATGCTGGGATCTGAGCTTGGCAGCTCTGGAAAAGCAACAAGCAATCTTAGCCACTTAGGATTACAAATCAGGCCGATAGACTGGCTCTGAGCAGGTAGATCATGTGCAGGACTGGTCACCAGGGCAGCTGATTCTTCAGCCACATGGAAAGCCCTCCCCTTCCAACACACCAAGGTATGCCCAGAGCTAATTTTATGATCTGAGGTACAAGTCACATCTTCAAGTAGTCAGGGCAAGGCTAGGACTCCTGCTGTGACTCGGGGGCTTGTCTTCCTAAAAAAATGCTGGAGAGAAATCCACTTGCAAATCCCTGTGCATAGGCCACCACCCTCTGTGGGGAAACAGAATCCTAAAAAATCACAGGACAGTCTGAGAAAGTAGTGATCATCAAACAACCCAGAAAGCATCAGATGATTCTGAGCAAGCCCGCTCAGTTTGTGCAGACATTCAGGTCACCCTGACAACTCACCTAGCCTTGTCAACCCCAGGACAGGCACAGTAGTGGATGTTTATGAAAGGGATGGTAGAACACAAGTTGAAGAGAAAGACATTGTCGCCAGGACAGATTGTCACATCCCAGGACCCCCTCCCACCCCACCCTATCCCCCACCCCCGCTGCCTGGCCACCTGCTGAGTACTCTCTCTGCCTCAGCCCTTTGCTTCCTGCCACCTGCATTCTTTGTACAGCGTTAGCTACAGCGATAGCAGCTGTAGTGCAGGCCTCTTGGAGATAACATCCATTCAAAATGACTCACAGCCACAGAAGAGAAAGGTCCCTAGTAACCTCAGACTCATTAACTCTCTAAGATAAGGCTGCTGAGGGCCGATTGAAATGTGGCCCTGTCCCTTGTCCCCACAGCATGCTGTTTCTCATCTTTCAACAAGGCCTGAATGTCTGGAGACACGGCCTGAGCAGGAGCCCCAAGGCTAGGTCAAGACAGAAATAGGCTGCCATCAAAATGTCCCCAGACCCACCGCCCATCCCCTTAGGACCACACTGCCTCTCACATTGGCAGGTTGGGGGAAAGGTGAACAGGTAATTTGACAGCAGCCTCAGAAGCATGAGCATTCTGCTTCATTTCTCTAGGGGATCCTAAGGAGCATCCTCGGGGGTCTTTAACACACAGTGTTTTTAAAGCAGCTTTTTCTGATTGTGGATGCATCATCAGCTTATTGTAAAACATTAAGAAATGTGAAACAATAAGGAGAAGGAACAAACAAATGTTACTAGGACCTCAGAATCACTGAGGTTTTCACTTCCAGTGCAGTGCTGTTGGCTTTACACAAATATAAACGTGCACATACTGGCTCCTGCACCCAATGAGTTGCTATCTTCGTTTAAGGTTATTTAACAGATCATATTCATTATTTGTTATTATTAGAAAGCCTCCAGTAGCCAGTTGTACCAAGGATTATTTAGCCTTTTCTCAGGGCTGGATATTGGATTGTTTCCATATGACATAGAATATGGAGAAAGATCTTTGAAGGCCAGGTGAAGTGGTGCATGCCTGTACTCCCAGCACTCCAGAGACTGAGACAGAAGGATCACAAATTTGAAGTGAAGTTGGAGAGATGGCTCTGCCGTTAATTTAACTGATTACTCTTTGAGAGAAGCTGGGTTCAATCCTCAGTGCTACATGACAGCTCACAACCATCTGTGTCACCGATTCCAGAAGATCTCACTCCTTCTTTTTGGTGTCTACAGGTACCAGACATGCACACGGTACATGGACATACATGCAGACAAAACACCTATACACAAAAAATAAAAATAAAAGACGTTTGAGACTAGCTCAATCTTCATAGTGAAGTCCTGTCAGAAAGGGAAAAATAGAAATAATTTAATGTAAATGAGAAAAGGAAAGGAGGGGAAGGGGAAGGAGAGGGGGGAGGAGAGAGAGAGGAGGAGGGAAGGGATGAGGATTTTTGTACAATTCCTTCTGTAAAGTATAAGATCCTCCAGGAGGCCTTTTCCATCTTGACAACCCCACCTTTGGTAGCCTGTACGTTGAACATTTGACATTGACCCCAGTCATCGACACTCCACAGAATCCACCCCCTCACCTCGCACACCCTACACATCATAAGCACTGAGAGGTGTCAACTCCGGCCACAAAACCCAGCAAAGCGCAGCAGGGGAGACAGAAACACCAGTGGGGCAGGACACCTGGCCTCCGGGTGAACTGCACAACAATTCCGATCTTCTCTAAACCCATGCTTGTGAAATAGTTCTGAAAATCACTCCAAAGGCCTCTCAGTCCTGTCTTCAGAAAGACATTTGTATGCTTGCTTAACACAAGCCTTAGCTTATAGTCTCCATGATGATTCAGACAAGTTTGGGAGATCCCTGTGTCAACAACTCTGCTTAGCAGAAGAAGTATGACATGTGATAAAGTACCAAAGCTGCTTCCACCAAAGGACTGGCAGGATGCAGTCATCTAACACCTTCTTCTCCTTCCTCTCTCCTCTTCTCTCACCTCTGTTTGCCTCTGCGTCTCTCTGTGTATCTCTCTCTGTCTCTGTCTCTATCTCTCTCTTTCTGACTCTATTAAGTCTCACTGTTCCCTTTGCTTAAATATGGGTGGTCAGTCTCATTCCCCCCCCCTTGACCCCAAATTCTAGCTCAGTGCTCTGGAAGGAGAGTCTCCTTTGCAGTGCCATTGTTTGATGCTGAGACACTATCATTGGGAAGATAAGGCTGTGGCCTGGCCTCACCTTGCTCCCTGTTGGAGGCTAACATCAGCTCCAAGCATCTATTAACTCTGTTCCTCATGGAGAGAACCAGGCCACTCTCCTCTCACTGTCTGGTAGCTGCCCAGGAGGCAGAGGGCCAACACCTGTGCTCGAATGGTGACAGGCAGGGGAGAAGACAGCAAGAACTGTCCTTTCCTCTTTCTGGCTTTGATTCCTTCATGCTCAACAAAGCCTCGAGAGCATGCTCAGAGGAGGCCAAAATAAGCAAGTGAGCCAGAAAGGCTAAACCCAGAACTGAAAGATGTACAGAGACACAATGCACATCAAGTTGGACAAAAGGTAGCACATTAAGGAACAGAAAGACAACAGAACAAATGGTAATCACATCGTGAAAACTAATGGGGGGAGGAACTTAAATAAAACAACAAACCTCAAGCAGAGTGAGGATCCAAACTCCACATCTGTCATTTTCTGAAGGATAATTAATTTGAGCAGCTGTTGAAATCACAATGGCAGTCAGCTGAGAAGCAAGGGAAAAGTGACGAAAGTGGCCAGGATCATCAGACACTTTGGAGGGATTGGCGAAATCGGGAGAAGCATCTCCATCATTTGAGACCTTGTCGAGTTTGTAGGTTGTAAGGACAAAGAGAGGATGATGGCTTTGGTGTTTGGCCAACTGGAAGACTGCACAACTGAACCGATGCCATGGTTGTGGGAGAAACTCTCCCAGAGAAAGAGACCTCATGTTCTTTACATGAGGATTAGCCACTAACCTTTCCCCACCCGAGCCAGGCCAGCCAAGTGAAGATGGAGTGAGACTGAGGCAGACAGTTCCTGTCAGGAAAGTGTTTGTCCTGACCTCATAGTGCAGGATCAGCATGGCTGGACCCCAGGCTGGACCCCAGGCTGGAGCCCCGGCTAGACCCCAGGCTGGACCCCAGGCTGGAGCCCCGGCTGACAATACACCAGTCATTCATTCTTTTCTCAACTTGTTGAACATTTATAGCTTTTTATCCAGTACCATGTGCAGGACACCTCTTAGGAATAACTGGGAACAAAGACTCTGTTGTCTGGCTTTTAATAGCGATTAATACAGCTCTGACAGGGCTAATCTCAACTTCAAAGAATAAATTAACTAATCGAACCACAAAATCAAACTCTGCCCTGGGCATTCAGGAGAGAAAAATGAAGCAATCGCTCATGAACGTGAGGCACCATGGAGCAGAACAAAACCTGAACTTCCTCCACAGTCAGGTGCTCCGCTAAGTCCTAACTCTTGCCTAAGGGTCTCTGCTTTATTCTGTGGAGAGGCTGGAGAGTCAAAACCATTCCAGTTCCACCAGAGATAAAGAAACCATGGCATTTGAGATCTGGTACAAATATCCATTTAACTAACATGGAAGCTGAGATCTAGAGAAATACCGACCTCCAGTCCTTCTCAGTATGGTCCTCAGTCAGGACGGTGACATGGAGCTCACTACACAATGACAAGATGACTTGGTGGCCATCAGGATGCACCCAGGCTCCTTGGATGCCCAGGTCAATTCTAGACAAGGATGAGGCTGGGGACTAGACACTGTGCTCCGTTAACCTCCAGGTTGGGAAGAAGTCTGGATCATGCACTTGAGGACAGTATCAGGACAGTAAGGGGAGGATTGGGGCAGGGGGGCAAGTCCTTTATGGGATTTTCTGGGCAGCCTCATCATCTTCTGATTCCCTGCACTGCTCAAGACTCTGCTTGTCTGGGGTGTGGCAGCCCCTGCTGAGTAAGCTGAAGCCAGAGGCTATACCCAGGACCTGCACCCCACACTCCCTACAGAACATCGCTCTGCAGCCCACAGACAGCACTGAGACAAAGATAAGTTAAAAATCAAGTGTACTTTCCTGTTCTGGGGCAATGACCTGGGCTGCTGAGCTGATGAGATCATCTAGGAGAGTAACAAGACCTTAGGCTGAGAGGTTCAGGGACATGGGCTGTGAACCTGAAGGGACACAGATTTGGAGTCCAGTCAGATGGTTGGGGATGCAGAGTCAGGGCCATCGTCCCTGCTTTTGGTTCAGTGGCATTCCCTGGCATACTTGGTGACATGCCAGCGTCCTCCTGCCAGACTTCTATTAAAAATGTAAGATGTGACATTAGGCGAGCAGACAGCTTAAAGGACCTCTTGTTCCCTCAACACAGAAGAACATGTGTCACCTATGTCACAGTTGAGTGGCCTTACAGCAGTGCTGCCCCTAAAGTGAGATAAAAGCCATGTTGTAACTGTAATTTTTTTTTGAGACAGATTTTCTCTGTGCAATAGCCCTGGCTATCCTGGAACTCACTTGTACACCAGGCTAACTTCAAACTCACAGAGACATGCCTATCTCTGCCTCCCAGGTGCTGAGATTGCAGGGGTGTGCCACCACGCCCAATGTAAATGTGCATTTTGAAAAGAAGATATGCCTCAGATTGGGATAAATATTTCCTCTGACTAGGAGGAATGTATTTCGTGAAGGATTATTATCTAAAAATATACAAAGAACTCTGAAAACAGTCCAGTTCAAAACTGGATAAAAGACTTGCCAAAGAAGATACACAGAGGCAAGCGAGACGCAGGAAGGCGCTCCATTCCGTATGTCACAGGAGAACCATAGATGCCAATGAGTTGACTGTGCAAAGATTAGGACAAGCAAGCCTAACATCTAACGCTAGGGAGAGGTCGAAGTGTCCTTCATTGTTGAAGGAGAAGCAAGACAGCAGAGCCACCCTGAGAAACGGTTTTGCAGTAACAACCCAAGGCTACAAGCCAGGAAAAGGACCTGGAGGAACCTTACATGCAGCTAATGGAGCAAAAGAGGTCAGGCTGACAAGGCTTCGTGGTTTGTGAGCCCAGCTTCAGGACAGTCAACAAAGCACAGTAGAGAGAAGCCACTGCCAGCAGACAGGAGTGGGGTGAGGAGGCAGAGCACCAGGGTCCTCAGGACAGTGGACATGTACCCCTGAGCACCAGGGTCCTCAGGACAGTGGACATGTACCCCTGGAACGGTGAGCATGTGTCACTATGATTTTGTCTACACCCATGGAATGGGCATCGCCAAGGACTGAACAGTAGCATCTAGGTCATAGACTCTGATCATTCTGGGTCTGTAACATGGTGAGTAATACTCTAGTGGAGATGTGGGCAACAGGGGAGTCTCTGCCTCAGTAGGGGTCTTGGGCATACAGAAAATCCTTATGCTTTCTTAAATTGTTCAGTGAACCTAGAGCTTTTTTTTTTTTAATTAAAAAGAAGGGTATAAGTAAATTTCATACCTTAGTTTAAACTATTACCATTTCAATACATAATCAGTCTTAAAAATGTTTGAGACATTTCACATTCTTTTCGTGGTACATGAGTTTTGAAAAATCTTTGTGTAATTTACACTTTGCACCTCTTAATATGGGCAAGTCACAGCTGGCCAGTGGCTGCCATAGTGGATATTTTGGAAGCCTGTGCTATTTGAAAGGCATTCTCAGAAGTAATCCTGAAGTCTGGCACCCGCCAGTGCCAGACACATAGTGGGGGATGGAATAATCCAGAAGCCTGGTGACGCTAACAGGCGTCACACTGGCATGTTCAGAGAGCATCGCAGGATTCAGATGAGAGTCTCAGAGGTAAGAACCGTACCTCCTTCCCCAAAGACACTAGAAATCTCCAAGAACTCCAGAGAACTCTTGCAGTGTCCAGACATACAGTAGACCCACACCTGGGCAAGACCACAGGTACAAAATAGACTAACAAGAATGTAACACGTGCCAGCATCCAGGGAACCCCGAGTTGAGTAGCCCAGCTTCTACTTGGGCTCTGGGTCAGGCTTCAGACCTTCAGCAACCCTGAATGAGGCCCTACAAGGGCATCAGCTGCAGGCAGGTCTTGCTGTAGACTGTAGAGTATAAAGCTCTGCAGCCTTGACCAAAGTGCAAGGCTTTCTCTAAGTGACACACTACCAGTCAGTTAGCACCTCCCATCCAGCTCCAAACACTTCGTGATCAATGGCTCCGTAAGCCCCTATCTGTGTGACCAGTTCTTCCCAAAAGAGTCTGCCAATCCAGTGTACTAGTGGGAATCCAAGAGGCTGGCTGGGCAGAGGCTGGCTGGGCAGACGCTCTCTGTCTGCTACCCGTTCTGGGAATACTTCCTGTTCCTCCTTCTCCAATCAGTAGCTGTTCTTCCCAAAGATGTGAAGGAGTCCAGTTTGTATATTAACACCTTTAGAAGCAGCCTCAGGGTATGTCCCTATGAGACAGCAGCACAGTCAGGCCCTTCTCCAGCTTCTCAGTTTTATCTTATTTATATTTGTGTGTGTGCATGTGTATGTGTGTGATACATACATGCATGTACAGATGCACTCGCTGGTGCATCCACTTGCAGAAACCAGAGTAGAATGGCAAATATTCTCCTCTGCTATTCCCCCTTGTCTTTTGAGGCAGGTCTCTCACTATTTGGGCTAGGCTAGCTGACCACCATGCTCCAAGTTTTCCATCCATTCCATGAATGGCTGTGCTGGCTTTGTCCAAGTGTGCTTACCCACTAGGCTCTCACAGTCCCCAGCTTCCCAATTTTAGTTCATCCAACTGGTCCCTTTGTTCTCCAGCCCTAGGATGGGAGCTTCCTGTTACAGTTTCTCCCCATACACCTAGAATTTTTGCTTTGTTTTGTGCTCTCAGTCACCAAATTAATACAACAATTTCTAATAAATTTGATAATTTAATCTAAGCTTGTGAGTATTTACAATAAAATCTTTCTGGCAGAGTTTGGTTTCTGAGTCTTTTGTGGGGTTGGTTTTCAAGACAGGGTTTCTCTGTGTAGCTCTGGCTATCTTGAAAGACAACTCTGTAGACCAGGCTGGCCTCAAACTCAGAGATCTGCCTGCCTCTGCCTCCTGGGTGCTGGGATTAAAGATGTGCACCACCATCACCCAGCCTTGATTTCTGAGTCAAACCATGATTACCCAGCCATACATCCTCCTAGAGTCACAAAATTGAGGACAGGGTGGGGAGTTCTTTAGGGTCATTAGAGATTCAGCTGTTTCTTTGATTAATCCTGCACGGGTTCCTGGAGAACCTTGAACAGGTTGTCAAAAAAGAAAAGTCGTCTTTAAGCTAAGTAAATAATCTTCTTCAGTTTGCACGTGGCCATGCTCTGGCCACCTGCTCACGAGAGTCCCAGGGATATAACAAGGTTTTCCTGGGCTTTGCTCTCAATGAGTTTGCAATCTTGTAAGACAATGGATGTGTCTATTCAATCCTGAAATCCACAGCACAGGAGAAAGGACAGCACATCACAGTGCCTATCCTAGGACCATACATAAGAGGCCCATAAAAGGCAGGATTAAGAACATCAGTTTATTTATTTGGGGTGTAGCATGGTACCTGTATTTTATGGCTAATATCCACTTATAAGTGAGTACATACCCCGTATGTCCTTTTGGGACTGGGTTACCTCACTCAAGGTGATATTCTCAAGTTCCATCCATTTGCCTGCAAAGTTCATGATGTCTTAGTGTTTAATAGCTGAATAGTATTCCATTGTGTAGATGGACCACATTTTCTTTATCCATTCTTAGTTGAAGAAAATCTGATTATTATGAATAAAGCTGCTATGAACATAGTGGAGCAAGTGTCTTTATGGGATGTTGGAGCATCTTTTGGGTATACACCCAGGAGTGGTATAGCTGGGTCCTGAGGTAGAACTATTCCCAGTTTTCAAAGAAACCTTCAAATTGATTTCCAAAGTGGTTGTAGCAAGGAGGCTTGAATCTTACTTTAGAAAGGGGAATAAAATAGTCACAAGAGGCAGATAGAGGGAGGGAACTAGTGAGGAGGGGGAATGGGGAGGCTCAGGATCAGGTGTGGGGAAGGACAGAAGAGATGGCTAGATGGCCATCAAAATCTGTAACTGACAGGGGTGAGGGGGTGGGGGACATCTCCATGATAAGACAGAGATCTGGGGTAAGGGAGGCACACAAGAATCAATGGGGGCAACCTTAGCTGTAACTCACTACATTGGGGATATGGAACCTAAAGAGGCCACCTCCTGTAGTCAGGCAGGAACCCCAGTGGAGTGATTGAGACACCAACCCACCCACAAAACTTTAAACCCAAATTGCATCCTGATTACAAGAAATGCAGGCATGATGGGGGGGGGGAGCAGAGATGGAGAGAGAATGGTCAACTGATAACCGAGCTAACTTGAGACCCATCCCATGGGCAAGCACCAGTACTTAAAACACTATTAATGATACTCTGTTATGCTTGCAGACAAGGGCAAGTTGTCCTCTGTGAGACCACACCCAGCAGCTAACTCTGACAGATACAGACACCCACAGCCAAACAGTAGATGGACCTTGAGGACTCTAGTGAAAGAATAGGAGAAAGGATTGCAGGCCCTGATGGGGATAGGAACTCCACAGGAAGAGCAACAGAGTCAACTCACCTGAACCCTTGGGGCCTTCAGAATCTGAACCACCAACCAAAGGATAGCCCTAGGCCTCCTCACACACATGTGGCAGGTGTGCAGCTTGGCCTTCGTGTGGGTCTGCAACAGCTGGAGCAGGAGCTATCCTGTCTGCAGGATTTGTTCTTCTAGCTGGTCTGCCTTACTGGGCCTCAATGGGAGAGGGACGGCCTAGCAGGGGATTGAAGTGCCAGGGTTTAGGGATAGCCAGGGGAGAGGCCACCCTGAGAGAAGGGAGAGGAAAAGATGAGGGGGTGGGGAAAGGATTGTGGGAAGGGGTGACTGGGAGGAGGAAGGGATTGGGAGGGATATAAAGTGAATAAGTAAAAAGCAATTTAATTCAATTAAAAAAATAGAACTTCAGTTTAGATGATGAATTTCTTTCGGTCTTGTTCACCATGTGCCTGCCACATAATGAGCTATCAGTATTTGCTGGATGTATGCAATAATTCATAGTGACAGTGAGCTTGTGTTTTGAAGGAAATGTGGGATTTAAACTTACTTAAATGGTGAGTGAAATATTAGTCATTGATAGAGGCAGAGGATTTCAGGAAGGCAGGAAGGGAAATAATGACAGTAAATATATTTATTTTAAAGCCCAGGCATGTTGGGGGATTGTGTACCCTTTGCAATGATACGACCAGAATGCAAAGGACAGGAAAGGTGGGCTGGACAGAGACACCTGTGGTTAAGCTGTGTGAAAGGGTTGGAGTTATCTACTGTAGGAACCCCTTCCATTCCTGTTTCCTGGGATAGCTTTTCCTGTTGTCCCAGAATGGATATTAGCAGGGCTTGAGTACCCCCCAGTTTAGATGATGAATTATACAGTTGGGTTGGTTACTTTTCTGTTACTGCCATAAAATATTCTTGACAAAAAGCAAGATTGGAGAGAAAGGGTTTGACTTATGTTTCCAGAGGGATAGGTCCAGAGTGAAGGGGGGAGGTGGAGGAACAAGAAACCGAGAGCTCACTTCTCATTCCACACTAGAAGTCAAAAGAGACAGAGAACAGGAAGTGAGGCAAGGCTGCAAACCCTCAAAGCCCACCTCCAGTGAGGTACTTCCTCCAACAAGGTTCTACCTCCTAAAGGTTTCACAGCCTCCCCAAACACTTCCACTAACTGAGGACTAAGTATTCAAATACATGAACCTAAGTTGGAAAGGAAGAAAGGAGGAAGGAGGAAAGAAGGAAGGAAAGAAGGAAGGAAAGAAAGAAGAAAAGAAGGAAGGAAGGAAGGAAGGAAGGAAGGAAGGAAGGAAGGAAGGAAGGAAGGAAGGAAGGAAGGAAGGAAGGAAGGAAGGAAGGAGAAATTTCTAAGGTGAAACGAACAAAAAAATAAACTAAGACATCTGTGGTGGTGCCAGCCAATAATCTCAGGACTCGAGAGACAGAGGCAGGGGAATCATGAATTCGAGGCCACCTTAGATGATAAAGTTAGTTCCATAGCAGCCTAAGTCTCATAGCAATAAGGTGGAATAATCCTTAAATATTATGTACATGATCCTTAAATAGTATATACATGTAAATATAAATACATACACTATTTAATTTCAATCACAGTTTTCAAAACATATATATATTATATACTACCTAAAAATGAGTCCCAAAAACGACAACTTCCTTTGTTTTCCGTTTATTTTACAATATGATTACTTTTATAATGGAAAAAGCAAGTCAAGACTGTTTATTTAAGAGGAAAAGGCCAGAGTTAAACAGGGCTGAGCTCTTGCTGCCAGGGTTTGAGAAGACTTCACAGAGTCTCAGAAATCCCAGGCCTTCTTGCAGGAATATGTCTCCAGCTCCAACCTACCACTCCTCCATAGGGAGCAACTACCAACCTCCCCACGGGAGTCCTCCCCAGCAGCCTGTGAGGAGTTACATAGAAATACTGAGAGGTCCCAGCTGTTACTGACACAGTTTCTGGTAAGCAGCCATGGAAACTGACGAAAACTGCTAACTGTTTTAAGTGAAACACAGCAGAATGCAGAGGGCGGGCTCCCTATGGGTGGAATTTTATAAGCCGTGTATTGGGCAAGTATTTATTGAAATAATGAAAAAGCTTCACAAGAAATATGTCCACATGCAGGCAGAGAAATGACAGCCAAAACTGAGCATACCTTTTCAGCACTTCAAAGTTTAAAGATAGGCTCAGAACACAGGTCCTCTCCAGACCCTAGAGTGCATGTTTGCACGCTCTCACCCCACAACCCCAAGCCTCAGGGTTTCTGTTTCCTAAAGCAAAGCCTCCTGATTTCTGTGTGCCTACAATTCGCCTACTTATTTGACCAAATACAGATTTGCATTCAGCATATCTGTGGGGACAACAAAGACTCTGCATATCTAACAGGCTCCAGTTTCGAGGATCGCTGCTCTTCAGACCGTACTTAGGACTAGTAAACATCAAAGAAGCTGGCAACTAAGAAATCTCAAGGGCCATTAGACACCAGGACACCAGGACACCAGGACACCAGGATACCAGAGACACCAGGACACCAGGATACCAGGATCAGGAAACAACCATCCGGCTAGGCTAATGTCATCCTAACTAAGCAGGAAGGAAACCAGAACATACTCAGTGGAGTGTCTACATTGCAGCCCGATTCCTAACACCTTCACCAAACATCTCATCTGGACTACCAGCAACTTGGCTTCATTGAGCCTAATTAATAAAAGCTTACATTCCGGAGTTTCTGAGAAGAGAAGTCTGCGGCCCCAGGTCTTTGTAAGTTCAGACAATGTCATCTTACCAGGGTGGGCCTGAGAGTCTGGGTTTTGCTCAAAGTCAGTCATATGAAGTAATCAGCAAAAAACTATACCAGATAACAAGAGTGCTTCCAAAGCTAATCTTTCATGTATGTGATGGCTTATGTTGTAATCAGTGCTCAGAAAGGAGGCTTGGCAGGAGCACTAGACAAGCCTGTCTACACAGTTAGACCCTACTTCAAAAGAAAAGAAATTGTCTCACATCTAGGAACAAAAACCATCACTAAACTGGAGATGCAGCCAAAAGCTGCGACAGGTAGAAAGAAGTGGTGGCGCCAAGGCAGCTGTCCAGGACATCAGTCGCACATATGCTTGGTAAGGGACCAGAACAGAAAGTCCATCAGACCTGTTCAGTGTGGGGCTGTCTCCCACGACACTACTGTGTTTACTCTATTGGAAGACTGCTCTATTCACACAGGAGTGGACCACAACAACCTATCTTATGAGGATGAGGAGCAGTCTTGGCATCTCCTTCTTTCTAAGGACAAGCTGTCTAGTCCACACACTGAGGTTGACTTGGACCCCGTTCAGCAGCCAGGAGGGGCTCTGAGCTTTGACCGCCATAGGTAAGACAGCCATATTTATCATAGCCCATCCCTATTACCCCTGTTCTTTTCAGCAAGTACTTTATTATGCAGACTCCCAACTCCCAGCACCTGCTTTTACCAATACTCAACCCGTACTGAAACACCACATTCTTGAAAGAGCATAGCACATCACCAAGGGCAGGTTAGCTGAATGGTCAGGACATGGATGAAGGCTTTTGGGCCAGGCATCTGTGCTGAGTGGCTGTTAAGGAGGGTCAGCCATTTATGTCTCTAACACCCTTGCAGCTCGAGACACAGAGTTCCCTCTGTGATCTGCAGAATCCTGACTCAGAATTCTCCCAGAAGCAAATGGCTAAACCATCTGAATGCCAAGCTGCAAGTCTCTTGCCAGCCTATCTGGACCCCAAAAGCCAGAAATGACAGGATTCTATCTCAGCCTGTAATATGTTTTCTTAGCTAAGTGAAAGAGTGTGTCAAAAATGGTAGGGAAAAGTCCAGACCTGACTATATGAAGGTCGGCTTGCTACCCATCCTCACAGACCCCTTGGAGAGGTCTGTGTTCACAGTGGACAGAGGCAGCTGCTCAGATTCCCCTCGAGGTGACCTGCAATGGCAGGTCAGCACCAGAGCCTTGATATCCTTCTTGAAGTTGATGTTGAGAAAGCCATAGATGAAAGGGTTGACACAGGTGGACGCCATGGCAAACAGGTGGCACATCAAGAAGATGAGGTTGCCATGGCAAGCAGGGATGGCTTCCTGGTACCAGTCCTCCAGGGTGTTGAACACATGCAGGGGCAGCCAGAGAACCGCAAAGGCAGTCACCATGGCCATGAGCATGCCATTGACCCGCTTCATCTGCCCTACTCGTGAGCTGCAGGTGTGCGTGTGAAACACACGCCTCTGCCTCCTCAGGCGCTGGTAGATGCGTACGTAGCAGACCAGGATGAAGGCCAGAGGAACGCAGTACTGGAAAAGCAGCAGAAAGGTGGTATAGATGAGACGGTGGTGATCTGAGGACCAGGACACAAAGCAGACGACCTTGTCTTCCAGAAACTCCACAACCTTAGAGTGGTTGTGGTGGAAGAGGTCGTTCAGGATGCTATTGGCCAGGAAGGGCAAGGAGAGGAAACAAGAGATGAGCCAGATGACCACAATGCCCAGGTAGGCCTGGAAAATGCTGGGTTTCCAGCCTGTGGGATTGATAATGAGCTGATGTCTCTCCAGGGCCACAAGGAGCAGTGAGAGGATGGAGACTGTCACCGACATACACTGGATGAAAGTTAACATCTTGCAAAGGACTTCGCCAAAGATCCAGTAGTCCATGATGGTGTAGGTGACTGTGAGCGGCTGGCAGATGAGACACATGAGGAAGTCAGAGAAGGCCAGGTTGGCAATGAGTAGGTTGGTCACATTGGACTTTTCCTTTTGCCTTGTGGTCACAAATATCAAGCAGAGGTTTCCCAGGACCCCCAAGATGGTCTCAACGCTGTAGGTGGTGATGATGAAGGCCAACAGGTCTGCTGAATCCTGGCAGACGTCAGAGAAATTATAGAGGGAATCCAATGGATTGGTCCCATTCTTACCCTGTAGGGATCCTGGGAAGAGAGAGGCTGTGAAGTGAGAGCTATTCATGGTGGGTGTGAGGAGATCCAGGAACTCCAGGACTAAAGGGCCCACTTCAGAGGTGCAACCTGCAAAGCAAACAAATGGAACTCAAGGACCATGCATCCAAAATGGAACCAGGTAAGGATAAGAGCAAGAGAGAAGGTTCGTATCTCATGGCACTGAGAGCTATCACGTAAGGCTTAAGGTAAGAGGCAGGCATCCATTACTCACTACCTTATAGTCAGCATGTGCTGCATGTCAGACTGTGCTCAGTGTTTCGCATTTTAGCTACTTTATTCTGACAAGTATTATCAACCTTGTTCATTGGTAAAGAACCTAGAAGCCACACAGGAAGCCATTTGTGCATACTCACACAGCTAATGGGACACCTGACTGTCTTGGAGGTGCCGACAAACTTACCCAGCAAGCTCTCTCTAACCTCAGGATTTGAGGCTGTTCTAATGAGAAAGAAATTAGAGCACAGAGAGCCCTTTATCACTTTATCCTAACAAAGACAGCAATAGATCCTCTAAGGTGACCCTCTCAGTCTTTCATGACATCCATGGGACCTGAACTTTGGGGCTTGGCACACAGTGCACCCTCCTGGTTTCAGATCCTAGTATCCTGCCTGCCTTGTTTCTGAGGTGACACATAGCACAAGTGAGGCCAGCCAGGGATGAAGACTGGTTCATCAGTACATTGTCTTGTCCATGCTGCCTACAATACCCATGCACACATCTGCCACCAACATGTGATGCTTCTCATCCTCTGTTCAACATACCTATGCTCATGTCACCTGACATACCTCCATCCCCTGGCACTGACTAACCTTCCACTTGGACTTCCTGAACAAATGGATCCTCGAACAACACTGACTCTTCAGACCCTGGGTTTCAAATCCTTCAATCAGTAATGCCATTGATAGGGCCTGACATGAGGGGTCAACCAGCATACTGGTGCACGTCCTCTTACAGATCAGCACACGAGTTTTCCAGGCATTATTAATCCCACAAGTTTTCCATTCTCAACCTTCACTAAACATCAGAGTCATCCCAGGGGCATGTCCAAAGTGAAGTTTCCAGAGCCCCTCACCAGAGGGAACAGGGAAGTGATCGGGGGATGGAGCCAAGGAATCTGTGTTTTAACAAGTTGTCTGTTGGGTTTTGCTGAACTTGGTTTAGGGACCCAATTTTGAAAAATGGTATTCCTATCAGACTAGTCTCCTTGAGATCATTCTTTGATGCCATCAGTCAGGCCTGTTTCTGAATATATATCTCACTCTCAATATACACTCATCTTCATGATCAAGTGAAGTTTTGACAGAAAGGCCAAATTAGCCAGAGATCAGTAAAATTGGTTTTCTAGCTGTCACAAATGTCACTCACCGTTTACTTGGCCTGATCAGTGGATGTGAGTCTCACCTGGCTATTTACAAAACCAATGAAATTCACTATGGATATAACTAGCTTACAGTCTAGATATATGGGCCGCCAACTCTTCGGGGGAGTAAGGGTTTGTCTGGCACCACTGTCTTCTGGACACAAAAGCATTTGGCCAAATATAACAAGATGAAATATGCCCAGCCAAACACAAGGACTAGGATTTGAGAGGAAACAGAAGCCACAGCTACATGAATCTGTGCCAGATGCCCTGGTCCAGTGGTAGCAAAAGGAAAAGAAGCCCAGACCTCGTCTGGCCATCAGCCAAGAGAAGGACATCAGTGTGGGGTAAAACCAGCATGGCCAGAGGGAGTCGGGAGACAGGGATGGCTCCAAGCAAGGATCGCTGCTTCCTGCATCTGCTTGGCCAGTGTGGACAGAGCCCTAGAGTAAAGAGAGGGGTCGTGGTCCCCTAAGATGGAGAAGCTGATGACTGGGCATGCAGACAGACCTCACGGCCACAGTCAGTACTGTGGGTACCCGGGGATCAGAGATGGAGCTAAGGGCAGGAAGAAAGAAGAGACGGTGTAGAATCTGGAAAAGGAGACAAATGGACAAAGGAGAGGACGGAGCTCAAAGTATAGAGAATAGAGAATAGAGAATAGAAGGATGGTGGCCTTCTAGGACCAGCAAGCAGTCGGAAGAGCCGGAGCCAAGGAGGGAGCGGGAAGGAGAAATGATGAGGATGGAGAGCTGAGGCTCCCAGCAATGACAGGCGAGCCACCAAAGGGCTGGCAGCGAGCATGTGTGTTCCAGAAGGATCACCTCATGTAGAGGGCAGGTCAAGGCTCTGAAAAAGCTGAGACAGAAGGAAAGGGACATTTAAAGAGGCAGCATGCAGAGTTTTCCTTCACTCGTGTCCTTTATCTCAGAGAAACCAAGGCAAAGCCAGCTCGCAGGGTCGTTGCCTAAGAGCCAGGACCAGCCCTGCTGACCAGTCACTTAAACCCTGAGCCCCGGGGCATCAGGAGAGCTGACTCCTCGCTGAAGGTGGAGCATCCTTGAGGGGCACATCTGGATAGAGCCAGGTGAGGAAGGAAAGAGCAGGTGCCACCAAAGTCTGAGGAGAAACTTCTGTGGCTCAGCCACCAATTAGGACTAAAGAGACTGAGATTAAGAAAGGCCGGAGCAAGACCGTGAGGTTGAAGGGAGCAGGTTACCAGGCTGGGATCCTAAGTCGGCCTTAGTCACTTGACCTGGGTTTAAATAATGTCTCTGCCACCCTGAATCAGCCCAGCGGCTTTGGGAGTCACTAAGGTCGACTAAGCCCCAGTTTCTTCAGCACTATAAGGGAGAGACAGTGAGTGGCAACTGTACTGCGGGGCAGTCAGGCTCAGACTTAGGGCAAGGGATGACAAAGAAACTGGGGACAGTAGGAAAGTGGAACATGGACCTCCTATCCCCTGGACAGCTTTCAGATCAGCGTCTGTCTTCTTTGGGCAAATGATGCAATTGGTGAATGGAAAAAGTCTCATTCATGAACTTTCTTTGCCACCTCCCGGCAGGTAGAGGTCCCCAAGACCCAAATGGCTCATCATAGGTGTCCATCAAATATAAACTGACGTTGCATAGTCCTTCCACCCAGGGTTATCACGCCCTGCCAGTTCCTAGGGGATTCAGTGACCCTGGAGAGTGAATGCGGTCACCAGAAGGAGAGTCAAGTCAACACTTCTTCAGACCTAGGGCTGAAGAGGCAGGGTATTCATTATTGGGCTTTTTGAGTTGTCTTGTGGGACAGGTCAGTGAACTGTCCAACAGAGGACATCCTTTCATGTGTCTGAACTATATCCCAGCATCCTTAGAGGCTCCCCTGGGACCTGGCTTCATAGACAAGTAGTAAGTGGGGTTCTGTCAATGGATCAGGGATATATATCTATCTTCAACATCTCCTGACCACTTGTGCTTCAGTGTTGGCACGATCTCACTTCTCTTTCCACTTTCCAAAAATCTGTGATTGGCAGGAGGGGTGCCAGGTTGACCTGGGATCCAGTTCTGCTTCCTGCATCTGTAACCTTGTCCAGGGCCCCTCATCTCACTACCTCTCCTCCTTAAGATGGAACCAATGGAGGTGGACAGGTGGCTCAGTGGTTAAGAGCACTGGCTACTCTTCCTCAGGACTTGGATTTGATTTCTGGCACCCACATAGCAGCGGGCAGCCATTTGTATCTCCAGTTCCGGGAGATTTCAGTCTCTTTTTCTGGTGTATATGCAGCACCAGGCATGCATGTGGTACGCAGATATACAAACAGGCAGAACACGCATACACATAAAATAAAAATTAAAGTTTAACTGGAGCTAGCGTTAGATGGGACCACATGAATCTGCCATGTTTACAGATCCACTACTGACCATGCCATAGGGCTCAGCCTATTAATGCCTTCCTGGTGGGACTGTGGCATGGCTTATAGTTCAGTAAAATGGCAAGTGACAGACACTTGTATCTTCTGCCCTGTGTCTCCTAGGAATCACGAGCTCTCAGGGTAAGGTAAGGCCTTGTCTTCCTGCTTTTTGAGGAAGGGCATCTGCAACCTGTCTTCTAAAGTTCCTCCCAAACACTCCACTCTGATCCTCCTACTTCAGTGGGCTCAGCTCCTCCCTAAGCCGGGTGTCCAGGTTTCAAAATGAAGTCCAAGACACAAATGTGCAGCACCAACCCCCCCCCCCACTGCCACCCCTGCCCCCAAGTTCTGCTGTCCCCTTTCCTAGTCAAAGGAAAACCAATGAGCACAATGCGCCAATCACCCTAGGATGGATGGCTGCTGGCAGATGATCCTCCCAACTCTCCACAACCAGTCACCAGGTATGAATGTTTGCTGGCACACACTTTGACACTTCAGATATGTAACTTACTTCCTCAGATGCACTCACCTGGAGGTACCAGGCCACCGCGTCCCAGGTGAGGAGACTGGAGCGCCAAGCCCTGGTCCACTGCCTGTAGATGTGACACCAAGTCCCGGCTGGGAAGCCCACCAGGCGCACAGCTTGCTGCAGGGACCTCAGCCAAGCGGCGTCCTGGAGGATGAGTACCTTGAGCACTTCCTGAATCCCGCTGGGGGAATACTGACTCTGCACTCACTGGCTCTGCTTCTTAGCCCCGGCCACCCGCTGGTCCTTGCCTGAGCGGGAGTCCGCACCCGCCCACAAAACTCTAGCACCGCCCACTTCGGGAGCCGCACCCGCGGCCAGCCCCCCGGAGCGGAGGTGCTGGCGGCGCAAGTAAGACCCACAAGTCAGCCTGTACTAAGAAAATGTGCTTTCCTATAGTGGGCGTGGTGGCATTTCAATCCCAGCACCTGGGAGGCGGAAGCTAGAGAGTCTCTGATTTCCAAGAACAGGTAGAAATCCAGGGAAGGCGGCGGGGAGGAGGCGCGGGAGAGTGACGGACAGACACCAGACACCTTCATAATCTCATTCTATCTATTCAGCCCAATATTAAATGTGTGAGTCCGACTGTAAACACAGAGCTGAATGACCACGATCTAGTCCCGGTGTCATATCATCATTTCGGAGCTCTGAGGGCCGGAGAAGCAGAAAAGGGATGAGTTAAGGACAGAAATGAATTATTCCAGAGAGCAAGTTGACCTGTGTCCTCTTTTAGGTGGCCCAAAGAGAGGGCACAGCCAGGCCTACAGCAGAGGTGGGGTATTAGGGCAGTGTGGCCAGAGGGAAAGAGGCGGGCTTCCAGAAAAACAATCAAGACAATCCTAGCCAGGCAGGCAAGGTTGTGGCAATGGACTAGATGAGGGGGCTGGGTAATTGTTTCTGATACACTAAGGTTTCTCCTCCCAAAGAGGCCACGTGGTAAACTCGTCTGAGCTTAGAGGGCCGCACACAGGGACTCTTAGGTGGGTCCTGGTGGAAATGGTTCCTGGTATGTGGCCAGTGGTCCTTCAGTTGTCACGTAAGGTATACTGAAAACAGTACCGAAATGACCTTATTGAGTCATCACAGCTGCTCTGAGAGATGGGTACCATCAGCCCTGCCTCCCTCATGAAGCAAAGGGACCACCACTGAGCAACTGCCTGAAGCAAATGAAGTCGCTCTGCCAGGAAGCAGCCAGGTTTAGGACAGGAGCCCTGCTCAGACGTCTGTTCCCTGGCTGTGGCTTGTGCCCCATGCCTCTTGTCTCTTCCTTAGGGACCACCCTCGTCCCAGGTGAACAGGCTGTAATATGCTGCCCCTCCTTCAGGCCAGTTTCCATGTCCCCATCGTATAGCGCACTCCCACAAGCCTCCGGTGGCCCTGCTGCAGAAGCAGATGGAATGGCTGGACCATACCCTTGTATCTTCTTGTCTCTGTCACCATCCAGGCCTCGCATAGGTGCACAGATGAAGGCAACTCTGACAGAAGAAGGAATTTATTTTTGCAGGACCTGATTATAATGGTGGCTTCTGTGAGGACAACATCTGAAATCACAGCCCATATAGAAATCTCCAGCAGAGAGCCGTGAACACTGGCTTCTGTGCTCATGCAGCAACCCAGACACTGTCACCATCACCCGGCAGTTACAAAGCGCCTGGGCTGCCTGTGGAGCCTTTGCAAAACTGTTCATATGAACACATGAGGACCATGACCCATACCCGTGGGCTAGCAAAGGACCTCAGCGGGGAGGGAAACTCACACTCAGTCTAACTAGCTAGGCTCACCCAATATTGCTAGTAAGAAAACTAAGCCTTGAAAAGCGGGTTATCAAGCAGGGTGTGGTGGCGCATGCCTTCAATCCCAGCATTTGAGAGGCAGAGGCAGGTGGATCTGTGTGAGTTCCAGGCCAGCCTGGTCTACAGTCTGAGTTCCAGGAGAGACAGGGCTATTGCACAGAGATATGGTGTCTTGAAAAACCAAAGAAGAAAAGGAAAAGAGGAGGAAGAGGAAGAAGAGGAGGAGGAAGAGGAGGAAAAGGAAGAAGAAGAGGAGGAGGAAGAGAAGGAAGAGGAGGAGGCGGAAAAAGAGGAGGAGAAAGAGGAGGAAGAGAAGGGGAGGAAGAAGAAAAGGAGGGAGAGAAGGAGAAGGAAAAGAAAAGTGGGGCATCCTCCAGAAAATTCACCTTGTTCCTGGAAGGACAGGATTTGAGCCCAGGATTAAATGTCCTTTTCTAGGACCATATGACCCTTTAAAAGGTGGGTAGCTTGTCATTTACATGCCTAGTGTGACCTGCATGTTTCCCGCTAGCTATTAGACACTTTTTCTCTGCTGGGGAAAGGAACGGCGCCCTCTAGTGGCCTCAGAACCAGGCCTTAGCACAGTAGTTCTGAACCAAGGGGGTGGGGGGCGGGGGGCGAGGCATATCAGACATCCTGAAGATCACATCTTTTTATTATGATTCATAACAGTAGGAAAATTACAGTTATGATTTAGCAATGAAATAATTTTATGATTGGAGGTCACCGCAACACGAGGCTCTGTATTAAAGGGTGCCAGCATTAGGAAGATTAAGAGCCACTGTCTTAGTACAAGTGGAGCATCTGAAGAGGTCCCGTGGAAAACCCAGGAATATCCACACTCTCTGGCATCCCCACCCTCTGACATCCCCACCCTCTGACACCCCCACTCTCTGGCATCCCCACTCTCTGGCATCCAGGGCCAGCTGACCTATCTGCAAACTTCTGCTGGCAGACTGCATTCCCCAGCTGTGACTTCCCTTCTGCTGTAGGAACAGCTGGCTCACCTGATCTTCTTAGTAACTTAGAACCAGGCCTCGCTGCCCATCCCTCCGAATGTTACACAGGAATCTCTTTGGAATGCAGGGGGAGCATCAGGTGCGTTCAGCCCTCCGGGCTGCTGGTAAGGCATTGCTTGTCCAGGAATGTTTCTTGATCTCTCCATTCACTCGAGGTCAGTCCGTTCCTTGGCCCAGGGAGCCAAGCTGAGGATCAGAAGGACACTTTTCCCTGATGGACGATTCCTAAGACTTGAAGTCAGGCCCACTTACAGCTGCTGTCCTCACTGTGACAGCCAGTGTGGGAAGCGGTCACAGTCTGGACACAGAAGCTATCTCGTTGCTTTCAGTACAGGTATGAAGAAGCACCCCCAGACTGAGCTCCCACACACCCCTCGCTCTCCCCTCCTAAGGATCAGCTGATCCATTTCTAGTTTAGCACCTCTCCAGGCCGAGTCATGCCTCATACTCCTTGCTGAATTATCCATCACAGTCCTAGGAGGACCTGGGGCTCAGGCATGGTGAACAGTTCAAGTCACCCTGAGCATTTTTCTTTGATCGTTGCCTCCCTTAGATTTAGCCTCCATTTAACCCTTTGTGTTTATTGACTACTGTTGAGTTCATTTGCAGATAATGTTCCTCAAGCCTTATTTTCCACACAGAAAATTTGTTCTCATTGTCAGCGACCCAGGCCTCTATGAAATGTGCCTCTATTTTCCCACTCCTGTGCCAGTGCACACATGAGTGCATGCACACACACACACACACACACACATCTGCTCATTCTAAGCAAGCCATCCAAGCATGGCCCAAGAGCACAAGGCTCCCATGGGTAAAGCAGTTGTCCTAAATTTCCCTAGAAGATGGAATGATGCCACATCGGCCACCCCAGGGAAAGCACATTTGCTTACTCGTGTGTAAACAGTCACCAGTGTGCTCAGAAAACTAACAGCTCAGGGAAAATATATCCAAAGGATCGCAAACAAAGGAGAACATGGCAAGATATCAAAAGTTTCCTGCTGGGTTTTGGATTACAGACCTGGTTGTACACATATAACAGATGCAGATTGGCAGGAAGCAAAAGAAACTTTAAAAAAGCAAGAAAGGAAAATACAACATAATTGCTGACAATTTTTAAACATTTCAAGTTGGGGGCTGGAGAGATGGCTCAGTGGGTAAGAGCACCGACTGTTCTTCCAAAGGTCATGAGTTCAAATCCCAGCACCCATATGGTGGCTCACAACCATCTGTAATGAGATCTGATGCCCTCTTCTGGTGTGTCTGAAGACGCTACAGTGTACTTACATAATAAACTTATTAAAATATATATATATATTTAAAAAAACATTTCAAGTCAAGGGTGACGGCATAGTTCTATAATCCCAACCCCAGGAGGATCGTATATTCAAGGCTACCCTTGCAATGTAGCAAGACTGCAAAGGGTGACAGAATGAATTAAGGAAATGTCCTGTGTTCTAGAGCAGAATCACAGCAAAGTGGGGAAGAACAAGAAATGTAGACAATTGGCATAAGTGGTCACAAACATAGACAATGAAAATCAGTTGTCATTGGGCAGTTGATAAAGTATCTAGGTAGGGAAAGGCAAGACCGTGAAAAAGCAATATGACAGATTCAGTCAAGCAGGAAGCAGAATTATCTCTCCAGAGTCCACAGCAAAGACGCTATTGGGAAGGGAATTTAAAGGGATATGGTTGGCGCTCAGGACTGAAGTGTGAAGGTGGGTCACCGGACACGAGCAAGGGCGGGAAACAACTACCTCTCCACAGCTTTCAAATGTAAGGAGCAGATCTGGCTGCCCGAGCCAAGGGAGTGTGAAGGAGTGCTTTGCTATTGCCAGCCTCTGCCTGATAACCATGCAAAGAAAACACTTCAGCTTCCATTCCCAGAATCCTGCAGGTCTCTCCCATTGGCTAAGTACACCTGCAAGAGCTGCCTGCCCTCCCAGAGAGGAGCAGAGACCTGGGACGGAGAGGAGGTCTGTGGCTGAACAACAATGCCCTCCCACCCCACTCAGTGGGATGCATCCCAAGATCCTCAGCGAAAGCCTGAGACAACAGATATGTCAAGCCATGAACCCTCACACAAATACATAAGCATGTGTATTTAAACATATATTACTTACAAGTTAGGTATACTAACAGATTAATAATGGCTAATAATAAAAGATAGCAATGTTAAGAAATTTTTTTCCGATGTATTGATTTTTTATTTTTAAAAGTTTCTATTTAATATTTTCAAACTATATTTGACTTTGAGAACTGAAACTTTGGAATATAAAACCAAGATGTAGGGGAGAGTATTGTCACCCACATATAGAATTACTACTAATAAAAGATGCCGTAGACTGGTAAGATCCCTGAGTTGTCGACATGATTGGATTAAGAATCACTTAGGACAAGTGGTGTGGAACTGAAGGTGAGTCGTGGCAGTTGTGTGAGTCAGGAAGAATGTGTGACACACTGGAGAACTCTGTTTTAGTTACTCCGGCCCACGCAGTCCAGAAGAGGACATCAGATGTCCTAGAGTTGTAGTTAGGAGTAGTTGTGAACCCAATGGTGAAAGATAGTAGTTCCTCCCTCAGAGAGACAACCTCAGAGACATGTAGAACAATATTGAGTTGCTATCGACTGATGGCACCTCAATGTTGGTTCAAGAAAAGAAAATGTGACCATTCGGTCACAGACTGTAGGTCATTGGCATCCAAGTTCCTTCTGCGTCATCTTAGGAGCAATGTTTTCAAAGCTGCACACTCCCGAATTCCTCTTGACATTTCACACATGCAAGGTGGATGTAAGCTGAATTGGACAAGGTGGCTCGGGTTTATAATCTCAGCATCTGGAGGATGAGGCAGGTGGGTGGCTGGGGGCAGGGGGTGAGAATTCAAGGTCAGTCTGAGTCATGTAATGAGTCCAGGCCAATTAGGGAAACATTAACCAAACACTGTCTCAAAACTAAAACAAAAACACCACTACAGGGTTTCGGGGGAAGAGTAGCATGTCAGTTGCTATAAAGAAGTACCTGCAGAGGGTCCCCATCAGCTGCCATGGGCTGGGAGGGAGGGGCAGGGAGCCACCGAGATGAGCAAGTGTGTGGTAGAGAGATGGAAGAGAAAAAGGAACAGATTGGTGTATGCATAGTGAAGGGAGGTGGGACTGGAGGTAAGAGGGTAGTGAGGAACAGCCTGCTGTGAGGTCACTGTGAAGTGCTAGGCTCTGCTGTTACGAGGACCATGTCTAGGTCTGTGGTCATACAGCAGCAAGGGTCTGTGTTGATATCCTTGGCCCATGTTATTACCAAAGGCCCTGGACTGGGCTGCTGCCTGGGGCCATGTTGATATCCAAGGGCTGGGCAGAGGTGGCCCTGCCCCTCACTGACTGTGGCACTCAGGAGAGCTGGCCCCAGCCCTCACCTGAGCAGTGTGGGAGAGCTGGCCACATGCCTCCCCTAGGTAATACTGGAGAGCTGGCAGCATGACCAACTCAGCTACCACCCAGGCCTAGATCCAGGGCTTCGAGTTGGCCCACTCCAGCATTTAGCCAATCTCTGAACTGCTGGAGAGCAGGAAGGGGCCAGTCCTGAAGATCCAAAGCTGTAGGACCTCAATGACACAGGGCAACAAGATATCTGAGAGGAGTCCTGGTCGGGATCAAGTATTGATAATGTATCAAAAGCCAGAGGCCTCGAACCAGATCAATGATTCATTGCAGTGAACACTTGTAAGCAAAGCTGTTTGAGCAAAAGCGTATACTAATATAGGCGTATACTCCCATACACATGGGAGCTTCCACGGTGAGTTTTTTTTCCTTTGGGGGGGTTGCAAGGGTGGAGGGCAGATATGGAGGGACAGGAAATGAGTGAGATTGGGGTACATGATGTGAAATCCACAAAGAACCAACAGAAAGGTTTTTTTAAAAAAAGAACCACATAGGACAAGAGTGAGGCTCCCCTCACTCTCACTGTCTCTCGATAGCGAGAGTGTGTCCATAAGGGCATTTGCAAAGACGGTCAATTGATAGAAAAGACATTCTTTGAATACTGTCATCCTAGTGGTCTCTGCTTCCCAATCCATCCCAACATGATGAGCAACTGTCCCAGCAGAGAGCCACCTCCACATCCATGGCTTCCCCCCCATGATAGACTGCTCTTAAATCACGAGCCAAAATGGACCCTTCCTCATTACGTTGCCTCTTGATGTTTGGTCAGAGGGATGAGACAGAAACTGAGATGCTGGGTGGCACCCCATAACCAGACCAGATGTTGGAGAACCGCAAACCCCCAGGATAAAGACAAGATTCCAAGATGCTCCGCCAAGGGATGGGGGATATTGCCTACAAAAGGAGAGCGAAGAAGGTGATTGGCCGTTGCTCTCCCAGCAGCAAAGCAGGGAAATGGAGAAGAATAAATGACCAAGCATGTTTAGCGCTCCTGGAAACCTGTTTTGATAGCTAAGCTCTCATCTCAGCCATGGAAGTGAACATTTCCAGACTTTTAAATTCACTTTTCATGATCACTATCATTAATTTAGAAGATATCCCAGCATCGGTGGTGCTAAAGGCAAGTAAGGAAGAGAAGTCAAAGAAATTACTAACTTCACCCAGGAACCTAGAATTCTCAATCATCTCCAAAAAGACGAGTCACAGTCATGTGCTACGGAGAACGTCAGAGTCAACGACATCATCAAAGACATCAAAGAGATACAGATGGAGATTCCTGTCACACGCCTGCAGGAGTCCCCTGTGCAGAAAACTGCTGGATCTTGGAGAAGGACTGTGGATTATCTAATTAAATAAATTTAATTAGACAGTGATGCTTATCAAATCCCAGCACCCACATGGTCTCACAACTGTCTGTAACTATAGTTTCATGGGATTCAGATGCGCAAGATGTACAAGCAGACAAAAGACATAAATAAATTTGTGTTGGATATGGTGGTGCATGCCTTTAGTGCCAGCACCTCGGAGGCAGAGGCAGGTAGATCTCTATTAGTTCAAGGCCAGCCTGGTCTATGTAGTGAGTTCCAGGCCACTAAGATTTACACAGTGAAACTCTGTAGATGACAGATAGATAGATAGATAGATAGATAGATAGATAGATAGACAGACAGACAGACAGACAGACAGACAGATAGATAGATAGATAGATAGATAGATATAGATATAGATAGATAGATAGATATAGATATAGATAGATATAGATAGATAATCTTTCTATTTTTGGTGGTTTTTTTTTTTTTTTTTTTTTTTTTTGAGACAAGGTTTCTCTGTGTAGCCCTGGCTGTCCTGGAACTCACTCTGTAGACCAGGCTGGCCTTGAACTCAGAAATCTGCCTGCCTCTGCCTCCCAAGCCTTGGGATTAAAGGTGTGAGCCACCACTGCCCTACAGATAATCTTTTTAAAGAACCCTGATATATACACACTTAGAAGTTAGGAAACTATTTTTGATAAGAAAAGACATATTCAATAAAAGAAAACACATAGACAACTGTGCTAGCTTTCTGTCACTGTAACAAATACCTGAGTTACCCAATTTATTTAAAAGGAAAGGTTTCTTTTGGCTCATAGTCTTGGTGTAGTCCATTATCAGTGGCCCTGAAAAGGTGGTACACAGTGATGGAACCTTGTGTTAGAACAAACTCGCTCACCTCCTGGCTGGAACGAGGAAGGAAGAGAGGAAGCAGGGATCCCGATATCCCTTCAGGTGGACAACAACAGCCTTCAGGTCAGATAAAAATGTTATCTGATGTAACAATGTTAAATGGTGGATGGGGATATGGAGAAAATATATTAATGGACTGTTTTACACTGCTGGTGGAGATGTGAAATGGGACCAACATGTTGTCGGTATTCAAACACCTCAAACACTGGCCTGGAGAGTTGGCTCAGGCAGGCAGGAGCTTTCCCCATAAGCATGTGGGTCTGAGTTCAATCTCTGGTACTGGTGAAAAGCCAAGGAGAAGGAAAGAAACGGGGAGGGAGAATGGGTATTTATCCTGGAGAGAGTCAAATGACCACCTCTGGATAGAGGGAGGCAGATGTGGTCTAATGTGGTCTAAAGGGAAAACCCTGTGTTAGGATGGGGTGCTTGATTTCAATTGGGCATGTTAATTAGGTGAATCAACGGGGGGCGGGGGGGGGAGGAGGGTCGTTCGGCGTGCTTCTGGTTGCTGGACTTTAATACTTTATTAGCTGAACCCTGGTAGTCAGCCTCAGGAGGAAGAGGTGACCAAATAAGGGAGTGGGCCTTGGCGGCTAGCGTTAGGAATGGAATCCAGTGGTTTAAGCAGGACAGAGGGAATGCAGGAAAGGCGAGGCCTACCAGACCCATGCTTGCTGTGCTCAGTCCAGCTAGAGCCCCTCGAAGCCTCTCACTCCAAAGTCTGATGAAGGCCCTCACCTGCTCAGAGCATCAGCATTCACTGGGAAGTCTGCCAAGAAGCTCTATGTTTTCACATTTGACTTTGAGTGGGGACCATTAACCTGTCCTACTTTCCTTTACCTTAGTGAGTGCATACCTGTCAGATGTCTCTCAAAAGCTACCTGGTAATCTCCTTTGGGTTCCTTATCAACCATTGACAATAATAACTTCAAAACCCACCAAATGGCTATTGTGATGGCAGTGAAGTGTGACTTTATTAGAAGATGCACACATACAGACACACACACACAGACACACACACACACAGACATACACACAGACACACACACAGATACAGACACTCACAGACACATGCACAGATACAGACACACACAGACACACATGCACACACAGACACACAGACACAGAGACACACATAGAGACACACAGACATACGCAGACACACAGACACACACACACACCATGCTCTCAGATGCATCTTTCTTTCTGAACACTTTTCATGTTGGTGAGCTGGGGAGATGGATTCATTCTTACAATCACCGGTTTGCTCTTCCAAAGGACCCAGGTCTAGTTCCCAGCGCTCACAGGCAGCTCACAGCCCTCTGTAGCTCCAACCCCAGGGGATCTAGCACTCTCTTCCCTGACAGATGCTGTGCACTCTCTGTGGATGGAACAGCTGCTGGTTTCCCCGGCTTTCCCTCTACAAGCAGCCATCATGGGACCATGCCGCTTCTGCTTGTGTAAGCCAAGTTAATAAACACCACCTGTACTTACCTGTTCTCTGCTACCCCTGTTTGTCTAGAGAGCCCTCACTACTGGGTTTGCAGAATTAATCCTGTCTTTTGAATTTTCAGTACATTCTGACATCATATGTTATCGCTATGATCTCATTGTGCTATTTCTATCACCACATTGACTTGTTCTTTAAAAAGAAATATTATACCAATTTATTTGTATATGCATGGGAGGAACATGTATAATATTATACCATGAGCATGTGAAGATCAGAGGATTATGGGGATTGGTTTTCTCCTTCCACTGTGTCGCTCCCGGGGATTGAACTCAAGTCATCAGGTTTAGCAGCAAGCACCTATACCCACTGAGCCATGTCACTGGCCCCTGGGCCTGTTCTTATTTAAGAAATTCGATGAATGTATATCCTTCCAAACTCTCATTTTCTTCTTCTGAATCTTCCTGTTTGTTTAATTAACCCCGCCTCCGTGGCCCCTCTACTAACATGTAACTCTTCTGCTTGTTTGCCCTTGTGTTTGTTGAGTCGTGTTTGAATGTCCATTCACCATGTTGTGGTTCTGTATGAGTCTGCCTTGGCTATTGCTTCCCTTCACCTGGAGGAAGTGAGGAAAGGCTGCAGAGCCAGAGGCTGGTGTAGGACGGAAGCTGCTGCTCCAGTGTGCCTGGTAGAGCCCCGGGCTGCTGCCCAGGCATGGTCTCTCTCTGTTCTCAGACACTGGCAAGGGGTGCAGAGCCAGAGTCAGACTCTGCTTACCAGTCATCTGCCAACTGCTGCTGCAGAACCCTCTGCTGCCTCTTCCTTCTGGAACAATCCCAGGGCGCCTTCACCTCAACATCTTCCCTCTACACTCGGAATGGGGTAAGATTTCCTCTACTTACCAAATCTTATTTTTCAGGGAATCCTGGAACCTTCTAGACCTCTGCTTTTTCAACTGTGAATTGTGACCCCCATATTGGGTTGGGTACTTGACTATGGGAATCATAAAACATTTGACAACAGTAAAAAGTTTCTGGGCATTCAGTAACCAAAAATTAATTCCTAATTAAATACTCAGTGATTCTAGGTCATTACTGACAGTGCTTGCCTGAGCCATGTCAGAAGACAGGTTTCGGCAGCCTTAGTTTTGAGCATATAACGTGGCTATTCTGTACTGCAGATGCCTTCACACTGTGCTGATGAATGCTACCTGAAGCATCTCAGCTCAAATCCAAGACCACTGTGCTCTGAATCTCAGTGTCTCCACTGCACATACAAACCCCCTGCTCTTGTAGAAACATGGCTTAAAATAGAAAAAAAAAGAGATTTGATACCTTCCCACTGTCATTTCTCAGCATGCAACTCTCAAATTAGTGTTATCTCTGGATTATATTTTATTAGAAAATTTGATTTTTCTGTTTGGGAGGGCTAAAGAAATGACTCAGTGGTTAAGAACACTCACTAGAAGGACTGTTCTTCTAGAGGTCCTGAGTGCAACTCCCAGCAACCACATAATGGCTTACAACCATCTGTAATGGGATCTGATGCCCTCTTCTGGTGTGTCTGAAGACAGCTACAGTGTACTCATATATAGAGAATAAATAAATAAATAAATATTTAAAAAATAATTGCTGTTTGAGTTTCTGACTTCTTTTGCAATTATTATCCTCTCTGGGGGCATGTTACTGTGATAGTCGCCATGATCAAAGGCGACTTAGAGGAGAAAACGGGTGATTTCATCCCTTGGCACCAGATCACAGTCCATGGCTGAGGGAAGTCAGGGCAGGAACTCAAGGTAGGGACTTAGAGGCAGGAGCCACGGAGGAATGCTGCGTGCTGACTTGCTCCCGGGCTCAGGCTTAGCTAGATTTCTTATATAGTCTAGGCTCACTGCCTAAGGGCATGCCACCACATTGGGCTGGGCCCTCCCATCACTAATCACATCAATCACTAATTATCCATCAAGACAATCTATCACTGACATGGTCACAAGAGAATGTAATCTAGACAGTCTCTCAACTGAAGATCTCATATTTCTCTAGACTGTGTCATGTTTCCATCTGAAGCTAACCAAGATGGTTATTAAAGGAATTTTGGCTTAGAATTAGGACATAATTTCAGCAATCTCTGAAGTGGCACTGATCATATTTCTTCCGTTGTCTGCTATTCATTTTTTGGAGCTGTATTCTCAGCGTTGAGAATATTAATCAACTCTGGAAAATGTTGAAGATGCTCTGCGTCCTGTAGTGTCAAATATTCAAATAGATTTCATCTTATTACATGTTATCTATCTATCTATCTATCTATCTATCGTGTGTGTGTGTGTGTGTGTGTGTGTATATGTGTGTGTGTGTGTATGTATGTGTGTGTGTGTGTGTGTGTGGTCATGTCAGAGATCAAGCTGTTGGACTTGGCTCGATCCTTCTTTCCACCGCATGGGATCCCGGGGCTCAAGCTCAGGTCAGCAGGCTCAGCAGGAGACTCTTCCACTCACTGGGCCGTCTCACTGCGCCAAGACTTAATTCTTTATGTAAAAATCAACAAGTATACTCATCTCTTTAACGTGTAAGTTTTCTTTCATCTTTAATAAATGGTGATGTTTATTAAATATTCTAAAAGGGTGTGGTGAGCAGATCTTCTTAGGGACCCAATGCATCCAGGTGTGGATGTGGAAGGAAAGCCTTTTCTGGGCCAAAGAATCATTTTAACATAGACTTATTAATGGCATTATCAGATGACACTTGATTTGTATACTTATTTGATATACTTCTAGAGCCGGGGCCATCTAGAACCTTTTCATCCTAAAGAGTTTGCCAGTGGAAAAGGATTAGGAAGGACTGTTCCAGACCGCCATGTTACATGATTATGGCTGGGGCTTGATGTCTGACTTCCAAGAGCTCACTTTCCTCAGCTTTCATAAGGCTTTGTGCTTTCTGGTCCATGAAAGTATTGTTACTTCATGATTCTAGCTGTGGAGGCAGAGAAGGAGACAGGCTCTGAGTCCACTGCTGAGGCGGAGACAATTCCGAGCAGGCCTTTTGGTTGATTTGAAGTGCACTCTGATATGTGTCAGACTGACCTTCATGTCAACAATTATTTCCAGTGTTGGTTACCATGGCGCTGCATCTGTCTCCCCCACTCCAAAGGCATACTGAGTCGCTCCACTCCTCCCCGACGACAAAAGTCCCTGAAGGATCTACCTGCTGCAGAGAACAAACTCAGCTGGTTCTGAAAGATAGTCATGATCAAGGTTTTGCTGGTACCCACTGAAGATCCCCCAGATCAGACCAGAGAAGAAATGCCAGTGCCGTCCTCAGAAGCCCTGCGGTCAGGCCAGGAGCATTCCAAACGCAATCTTCTCCAGGCTTCTCATTCTGCTGCCCACAAGGCGCAAGCCCTGGATTTCTGCAGGACACCAGAGCCAATCAATGCCAAAGCTGGGCAGGCAGGTGTGGGCTAAGACCCCAAATCCCCAGATACACCATCAGAATCTTGCCCTGCATCCCCAGGATGCAGTTGTAATGTACCACAAGCCCAGACCCCCATCCACTCATCTAGAAAGGTCTACTGTTTCAAACGTCTAAATACATCACAGACCAAAGTCACTAAGCAGGCTGGAAGAGCCTCAAGGTGGAGTTCCTACAAATAGGTCCAATCCTTCCCTCATGAAGCTCTAGTCCTGCTGACACCAGCTAGAGCTGGGATTTTTGCTTTGGAGATGTTATGGAATCTCAGCAGGTATCGAACTTTGCTTCCCAAATGCCATTTAATGAATAGATTCTAAACCCTGCTGGCTATGCCACAGTAGGCATGGGAAAAGTAAGCAATAGATTGGAAAGAGGGTGGTGTGTAATATAGGTCATAGGGCATGGGAATGAGCATGTTGTGTGTACATACAAGGCAAATGAGGCAAGTGTGTGTGGTGTTGGAATTATGTGTCTGATGTATGAGCCATATGTGTGGTTTATGTATGATATAGGTAACCCGTGGAGCATGTTCAGTGGGAGAAATGCAGTATGTATAAGGATAGTGTGTGTGGTGTTTGTGTGCTGTATAAACAGTTTATTTGTGGTGTTTGTATATGTGGTCTGGTATATGTAGTATATAGAGAGTAACATATGATGCTATGGGTGTTATGTGATGCACTCAGTATTTGTGTTTATGTGTTATGGTGGGCTTTGCATGTGTGACCTGGCATATTTGTATGGTGTGGTATATTCATGCCATCTGGCGTGTGACACATATGAATGGTGTGTGCTGTGGGTTGTGCGTATGTGTTATCTGATGTGTCTATGTGGTTGGTGTGCCTCCGTGTGAGTAGAGATCACCTGTGGTGATATTTTACAGACTCTTGGTACCAATCTTTCCTTCCACGTTCATGCCTGGCTGCATCAGATCCGTGAGAAGATCTGCTTGTCTCTACGCCCTCTCAGGAAGGCAGCTCTCCTCACCTCACCTCTTCCTGTGGGAGCTGCCATCTCTCCCTAGGCCCAGACACAGTAATTTGTAGATCATATGACTCCTCTGCATTGGTCAATCAGATTTCAGATCCTACTGCTGCAAAGGCCTGAATATATCACAGACCAAAAATCAGAAGCTGGGGAGATCCTTTAGTCTTGGGGAGGGGTGGGTGTGGTTGCCTGCCTCTGCACCCTTCCCTGAGGAGTAGACCAGCTGAGCTTTGCTTAGTCTACCTCTGACTAAGAAACTCCTAACTCTAGGCTTAAGGCTCAGTTTTTCCCTTCCGGTGGTAAGGAAAAGAATGCTGGGAAACAGGGCTGTCAGGAAAGACACCAAACTTTCCTCTCAGAGTGACATCCGCTGAGCTGCACTCACTTCAGACCAAGCCCTAAAGATAAGAAGAGAAACCACAGAGCTCTAGAGCTCCACCCATAGGGGGTGGATAATTGAATTAAGAAGGCTTATTTAGAGGATTCATTGCAGCTATTTAAAACAGAAAAGGGCAGTGAAATTGTACTGTTGTTCCAGCAGGGAATCCACTACAGCTGTGTAAAAGCAAGGCTGGAGGCTGAAACAGGATTGAGGGAGGCAATTTAATTGCAACTGTATCACACTGAGATGCTAAGAACAGCAATTATGTAACTCCTATGCAACTGTGTCTTCCTGGTGGTTGTTTTATCTTGGCAAAGTATGTAGCATGAACTGGTTTTCAATTCTGAGGATCAGAGCTCTGGATTTGAGAGCAAAGAAAGACACTCAGAAAAAAAAAAAAAAAAAAAAAAAAGGATTTTTGTCTAAAGCTAGAAAAACAATTCTACCATTCTTTCCCTGTCCCCAAAAGGACATAGATTTGGGTGGCAACAACCCTAAGTTCCCTTTTCAACCATTGACTCCTAATTTCCTCTTACCTTGACTTACAAAGGGGCAATATTATATCCCCATAAACCATTGTAGGCTGAAACTATCTTAAGTACAAAATGCACTCACTCTACCTAACCTACAGACTATCCCAGCTTAACAGCACAGCACACTGTGGAGCGCCATCTATGCCCCACCCCCTTGATCATGTGACTGGCTAGGAGCTGCTGCTCTTGGCTGCTTGCCCCACAGTGAGTGCAGTGAGTGAAGATTGGACCATATCTCACTAGCCTCAAAAAGATCCAGATTCAGAACGAGATCATAGCTCTGCCGTAGAGCCCTTGCCTACTCTGTCAAACACCCTGGGTTCCATCTCAAAGGGACACAGCAAATAAATGACTTAATTTTCTGAAGCATGATTTCTGCTAAAAGTGCATTGATCACTCTTGCAACATCCCTGGGTTACAAAAATCTTAAGATACCGTGCAAGTTGAGGACCACCTACAATGTGCTCATTTTACCGAAGAGCTCTGGGAAGGTGGCTGAGGCCGGGAGTCTCATGCTGCTAGGCCCTGGTTAGTGCTTCTCTAGAGAGCATCCTCTCCTTCCAGACCCCGCAACCTTTCAGACTCAGTCAGCTCCTCATTAAGCATCCCTTAGGCACTGTGGCGTCTCCTCTGGGGGCAGTCCCCTGAGTGCCATTTACATTTGGATGCTTACAACTCTCGTCCCTCCCTGGGACAACCAGATCCTTGAAAGTCAAGACCCTTTGGTGGCATCATAATGGTGCTCAGTGTCTGGCTTATTTATTAATTCGCCATGAGTTAACAAGATTAGAAAGTGGCAGTCAAGAGTCTAGGAAGATAAAACAAGATAAAAGAAGACAAGTCACCCGAGGAGGGCCCAGCCTACTGCCAGGAGAACCTCTCCTAGACAGGTCCTAGGCTGAACAAACAAGTCTGAGTGAGCCAGTGAGTGAGCCGGCTCACATCAGTGCCTGGTTGGGTTTCCTGGTTGCAGCAATACTGCAAGGTATAGTGAACTGCCCCAGCCTTCAGGTTCAGCCATGACCTCCATCACTGATGGTCTGTGACCTGGAAGTAAAAGACGAATCAAAACCTTTCCTCCTCCAGATGCTTTTGGTCAGAGCATTTTATCATGGCGTCAGAATGAAACTAGGAGTCTATTCATGTCTATTCTTTTCTAATTGAATTTTTTTATTGTTGATTTTAGGGTATGGTGTGTTTTCCATATTGATCTGATACTATATAGTTTTCAAATAATTTCTTGTCTTTTATAATTTAACACAATAAAAAGTTTAATACATTCCAATATATCTACTTTTCTTTTCTTATGGGTTATGCTTTGGGGTTGAAGTCTAGGAACTATCTCCTAAAGATTTTTCTCATATGTTCTTTTTGTCATTGTTGTTGTTGTTAAAGGTTTTATTTATATCTTACCTTTAAGTCCGTGATACACTTGGAGACACTCAAAGGATTTGGGGTGAGTTTCCCTCCCTTTTTTGGCCTGTGGAGGTTCAACATGACTTGCTGAAAAGATTGTTCTCTGATCATTGAATTACCTTCATGTTTCATCCAAATTAGCCAGGCATATCGCTGCGGATCAATTTCTGGGTCGTGCTTTCTGTTCCTTGATCTATGTGTCTGTCCTTCGACCACACCACACCTGATTACTGTGGCTTTGTGATATATCATGGAGTTAGGGAACGTGAGCCTCTGCCTTTATCTTGTTCACACTAATTCAGCTTCAACAGGCTTCGTGCTAGGAGTTGCTGCTGTCTTTCTGTCTCTTCTCCTGCTTTATTCTAGGGAAGCATGCTCCCCCACAGCCCTTTCTTTCTTATTGCAGCTCCTGCACTGCTGCTGTTCCTGCCCCAGTCTCTCCCCCAACCACAGCAGGAGAGGCCCAGTGACTGCTGACATCTCTATAAACGCAGAGCTGTTGTGGATCCCAATTGCTGAGTCCAGCTTTGGGAGGCTGGGATTCCTCCTGCCTGCATTCTGACTTCCTGGAACAGGATATTTACAGATCTACTCCTGGTTCAAGGCATGCCTGCTCCGTGCTGGTGTGAGGTACAATATGTTCTAGATTATAGTTCTCTCATATTTTGAGCTCTTGGGGCGGGGATCTATATGGACTGGAAACAAGTCTACAATGTATCTAGCTGGTCCTTCCATTTTTGTCTTTTATGAAAGAGGGAAAACTATGTCCTACAAAGCTCTGGTCCAACATCTGGCATATGGCTTGTGTATAAACATCAACAAGAGAAGGCAAGGTTATATGAGAGTGGGAATGGATGGTGCCAGACTAAGACTCTCATGAGATGAGCTGTTAGTTAGACCAACGTTTCTGCCTCAGTTGAGGCCACAGAGAATTGCTCAGGAGAAAGTTCTACTTTGTATTTTCTCTTGTCAGAACATCTCAACATGGTCTTCGTCCAGCTACAAAAAGCATTAAGTGGAGAAATTGTTGTGCTGGGGCACATATGATGTATACAAATTAATTCAAAAGGATCTACCACATAAATATGAGACCTAGATCATAAAACTCTAAGATTGAAGCATGGAACTGTATCTCCAATACCTTGGATTTAGCAGTGACGCTTAAATAGGACATGAAAACCACAAAAGAAAATGTAAACAAAAACATGGACTTCTTAAAATAATAAACTTTTACACACAAAAATAATAATACAAATAATAAACTTTTGTACACACACAGAAAAATTTCAGGATGGCAGTGAATTAGATATTTTTCAAAATAATGGAGGACAGTGGAGAATGGGTACACACGAGGAGAGAGGTCAGTGCCGGGCGAGTATGAAGACGCCATGACGGAGCCACCATTTATGTGCTAACCCGCAGAATCCAATCAAAAATGGAACAGAAAAAATAAAATAAAATAAAAATCAAACAGAAATGACCAAGAAAGCAGAAATACCACCTAATAATGGGGGAAAACTATTTTCAAATCAACATCGTGATATCCAAAATACAAAGAATTCTTACAAGTCAACAATACAAAGTTGGTCTGGAGAGATGGCTCAGTGGTTAAGGGCACTGACTGTTCTTCCTGTGAGGTCCTGAGTTCAAATCCCAGCAACCACATGGTTGCTCACAACCATCTGTAATGGCCAACCAATGCTGTCTTCTGCTGTGTCTGAAGACAACAATGGTATAACCACATAAATGAAATAAATAAACCTTTTATAAAAGAAAAAGATAAAGAGGCTGGTCCTATTTTTAAAAAAATACAAACACTCCAGTTAAAGCATCTATGAAGGAGTTTTATAATTGTCTCCAAATTTTATAAAAAAAATCTGTAAATGCCAATAAACACATACAAAGATAGGCAAGGCCATTGGCGATTAAAGAAACAGAGGCACATGTCATATGCCCCAAGATGAGTATAGCCAACCACTGGAAACTAACAGTGTGGGCAAACATGTAGAAACACTAGAGCCCTCATATACTATGGATAGGAGTGTAAAAAGTACTATTGTTATGGAAAACATGTTGGTGATTCCTTAAAAAGTCAAATGTAAAATCACCACATGACCCCACAATTCCAATTGTAGGTTTACATCCAAAAAAATTAATAACCAAACAAATATACATCCACATCTGTCTATAGCAATTGTCTTAGTTAGGGTTTCATTGCTGTGAAGAGACACCACTACCAAGGCAACTCTTGTAAGGACAACATTTAATCAGGGCTGGCTTACAGGTTCAGAGGTTCAGTCCATTATCACCATGGCAGGAGCATGGCAGCATCCAGGCAGCCATGGTGCAGGAAGAGCTGAGAAATTCTACATCTTGTTCTGAAGGCAAACAGAAGACTCAATCTCTTAGGCAGCTAGGAGGGGGTCTCAAAGCCCACCCCCACAATGGCACCCTTCTTCCAACAAAGCCACATCTATTCCAACAAGGCCACATCTCCTAATAGTGCTACTCCCAGGGTCAAGCATATTAAAACCATCACCGCAGTGCTGGGTTTAATGGCCAGAAGCTGGAAACACCTCCTTATTGTTTACCAAAGAGATAAACAAAATGAAATGTGTAATGGAATAATGTTTGCCTACAAACATGAATCAAGTACTCATTGTTGCTATCATAAAAAGAGAAATAGGTTTAAGAATATGTTCTATGAGGTGTGATGAGGTGTGGGGGAAAGGGGGTGCCTCAGCAGGCCCATGCTGAGGCCTCCCTTCCCCCTGAGGGACCAGTCACACAACGGTATAGAATAGAATAGAGTTTATTCAGGGCAAGGAGAGAAGAGTTAAGAGGGTAGTAGAGGCAGAGAAAGGGAGGAAGAGAAAGTAGAGAAGTAGAGGCCAGCCATGACCATATGGAGAGGGTGGTTGGGATGGGGGTGGGGTGGAGAAGAGCCCAAGAGGGCAAGAGAGAACAAGAGAGCAAGAGGGGGAGGAAGGGCAGGAAGCCCCTCTTATAGTGGGCCAGGCCTACCTGGCCATTGCCAGGTAACTGTGGGATGGAGCTTAGACAGACTCGTAACACCCGTGCTGATCTGTGCTATAGTGTGAATGAGCCTTTGGATCCTTCCTAAGTTAACAAGAAATACAGCAGCCTGGGGTCATGTTGAACCTCTTGAGAATTCAATAGGCAAAGCCCAAACTCCAGGAAACTAAAACTGACCTGAGTCTTTAACAAACAAATGAAAGGGGGAAAGAAACACAATGATGATTTATGTACTAGCTGGTCTTTGAAAGACATTTATCTGTGTTTATGAGATAGGCAAGACTGTAGACATAGGTATGCATACCTGGGTAATAAACTATGAAGGAAAGCGGGGGAGTGAGCACTGGAAGTCAGGCGCTAGCTGGATCAGAGGGAGGAGAGGAGAGGTTGAGATGGGTTGAGAGGGGCTGCTGGGTATTCCCTTACTGCTGGGAACTGTCACTGTGTGGCATGAACAGCTGAAAGGGGGAGATGACAAGCTGTCGAGGGTGCTGTGATATCCGCAAGGGCCCTTGGCACCAATAGAAGGTCACTGAGGGGACTCAGCGTCACACGTTTTCAGTGGTGAAAGGCTAAAGCTACCTACAATGCTTCCAGCAACAGAGCTCTCCCCTGTCCTTCAGTGTCACAGCTGTATTGTTCTTCCATCTCACTGACAGAAAAGGGTTCGTGAGACATGGCCAGCATCTCTTCATTTGGCCATGAGAAAGAAGGGGAGCGGAATCCCCAAGAGAGAGGGGATCCAAGGGATAAAAGACACTATGTTCTTGTCCCAGTTTCATGCAACCATCGGGGTGCCATATATATCCTTTTTCCCAGTGGCCCCCATTCTTTCTTTCTACAGCTGAATGTCTCCTTCCAAATCCTGTGCCACTCCCTGGGAACTCAGATGACAAGGAATCTCAGAGTCTGGCCATCTCAAATCAACAGCCCAAGAGTGAATAGTTGGCTCTCGAGTGTGCTAAACTGCCCAGGATTCATATAAATCCTGGAGCACAGCAGGAACCGGGGGGCCACAGCTACCGCTGGGCCTCTAGAAGGCAGAGGTTAATTTCCACAGCAAAGGGTCTATGTACCATCAGAGCCTCCTCGGGCAGGCGGATGGGAAACACAGCCAAGTGTCAGCTAGCACGCACTGTGCAGTAATACCACAAGGTTTGGAAGCCAGCAGACAGGAAGGATTCACCCATGTGGCTGAGTCAGGCAGAGACAGAGCCCAGTCTACCTTCAGTAAACACTGGAAGACATACCAGGGTCTTGTCCTGCCTTGCTCTGTCACAGGACTAGAGGAGGATCTGACCTCCCAGCTCCTGGTTTAGTCTTCTCTCTCCCAGCCTTCTGGGACCCCTCTCAGTGCATAACCTCATGTCTCTGACTCCTCTCGTTATGGACATTATAGACCATTTTCTCTGCAAGCAAAGTCCCATAGATAAAGACTGAACAGGGCCCTAGTTTGAACTTCAGGATATATGTATAAAAACAACAACAACAACAACTACTACTACTACTACTACTACTACTGCTCCTCTTCCTCCTCTTCCTCCTCTTCCTCCTCCTCGTCGTCCTCCTCCTCCTTGAGATTTCCCTTGCTGTTTTCATCACGTGGGACAGGGCCTTGATATGTACTCCTGGCTCTGTACTCACTCATATAAACGAGGCTGACCTTGAACTCACAGAGTTCCATCCTGCCTCTGCCTCCCAAGGCTGGGATTAAAGGTGTTTGCCAGCATGCTGGACAAGAAATACTCAGAAAGGTAGGAAGACCCTGGAGGGGACTGTTCCAACAGGTAGGCAGGAGTGAGCTTTACACACCCTAGAATGTTCTTCCCAACACAATTTATCTCCCCTTGGCTGTGAATTCCCACAAGCAGCCAAAGACGACTGAATGTCTGGCATATGGGAGGCACATGTAAATATACGCTACGTGAGCACCTCACAAAAGGCCAGTTGTTGATTCTATAAGTGGATGTTTGGGAAACACAAACTGTCATCGCCTTCCACGCACTGCTGACAGAGCTGTACCTCTGCCTGTCCTGTGGGCAAATGCCCTAGTCTGCTCTCGGCTGCAGAGAGAAGTGTGGAGTCTGTATGGCCAGCTGAGCCAGACAGAAAGCTCAACTCTGGCTCGTTGGTCCAGGAGTTTCCTTTAATCCTCTGTCATTCATTGTGGGAAAGGTGGAAGAGGAAAGCATTTAGATTTAAAAACAGACTAACTACAATGAAAGAGTTTGAGGCTTGCTCAGGCAGGGCCCGATTCCTATTAGCTGCCCTTCAGCCAGGCACACACACACACACACACACACACACACACACACACACACACACACACACACCTCTGGTTTAAAAAAAAAAAAAAGCCCACACAGTAGTCAGGACTCCTGGGTGCTTTCCCACTCATGTGACTTGATGGCACTTTTTAAGATCTTTTTGTTTGTTTGTTTGCTTCTGCCACATACGTGCAGATAGTGCAGATAGAGAAGTCAGAGGACTGAAGAGAGCAGAGGAAGCCATGGAGTTTGAGTTATAGGCTGCCCCATGAGTGCTAGGATCTGAACTCCAGTTGTCTGGAAGAGAAGCAAATGTTCTTAACCACTAAGCCACGTCTCCAGACCAGTCTGCTGTCACTCTTGACAGGGTGTTTCTTTGAGATCTATACTACTGCTTTCCTTCAAATAGAGGTTCCTTACTATTATCTTGCAAATATGTGAAATATACTTATTTCAGTGCTTTGAGGAAGATGCCTGTCACAGACAGCCACTTTGGCTACACCGCGGCAGCCAAGGAGATCTGGGCTTCCAGGATCGTATCAGACCCAGAGCCGAGGGACCCACAGCCTCACCCTGCTACAGCGTTCCAGAGGACAAAACCGCACGGGGCTCAGGGGAGTCGTGGGAATCGAGAAGGAAGGAAGGTTGCTTGAGGCCTTTGTGAAGAGCCATGATCACATGGCCATGGTGGTCTGTGGAAGGGACCTGTGAACAGGGAGGAGGTATTAGGTCCAGAAGTGCCTCTTCTCTGACCCTGAATGGAGAAGCAGTTAGAGTTGTTTGGATTGTGGGGGGCCCTTAATTAGGTAATCCATCTAAAAGAAGTATAAGAAAAGCTGGAGTTTAGAAGGCTAACCAGAGGCAAGCCAGTGCCACCATGAAGGGAAACCACAGAGGACATAGAGAAGACAGTGCTCCTGCCGGCCTTGGCTACCCTCCCTGACCCCACCGCCTTGGGCAGAGCCTGGGTGAAGGATTAGCAATGACATCCAGATTAGTTGTCCAGGCCACTAACATTGCTAAATGATACACGTGTGACACAGGACAAAACAAAACAAAGCTCCCTTCAATTAGCAATGACCTATATGATGTGTAAAAGAGGCTTTACTCAGAACTGTCCCGTTTCAGGGACGGGAAACTGAGATACTGTATCTAGCACCTCCTGCCCCTCAATAATCACAGGCTATTCCTGAAGGTTTTGATTCACCGGAATTTGGGGGCCTGTGTGTGAGTTGGACTTAATTCTCGTGACCACAGAAAGCCCTGGGACAGACTGAACCAGGAGTTCCAGGTTAAAACTTCTTGATCCTTCATGCCCAGAACCTAAACACAGAAGTGCAGTGAAGGGGGACAAGGCCCCAGGAGTATTCTGAATCCCTGCCCAAAACTGG